>NC_141202.1:6432500-7032500 GCF_054491065.1 Syngnathus leptorhynchus
TTAAACATCCACACAATTTAGATATCTTTTGAGGACTAAGATTGTCTTTTTATGCCTATTTCCTACTTCCTCTTTCAATCATCTATCAGGTGCCTCTGTGATGATGGGCTACGGATCAATCTGTTTACATTTCATTTCTGCCATATTTATGCTTGGCAATGACCTCAGTCCAAAGTAGAGAATTGACTGGTCAGGATGTGTGAATCCTTATTTCTAGCACAACCACATTTCTGCTGCGTTACTTTGTAGACCCTGATTTTCTTGGGCTGGCTTCAGAGCAATTGGTTTGGTTTACAAAACCCAGACTAAATTGGAAATTCCCTTGTCACAGAGAACCATTAAATACCATAGGATTTAAATTGATTTATGAGTTGATACTGACAAATATATATTGATATAAACCAAACCATGTCCAACCACACAACCGTACCTCCATAGGTTCTTTTAAGCCCCGCCTTCAAGCCCTGGGGTGGCTCATTTGTAAACTTGATTGACATTTGGAGAAGAGTGATAGGAAAGTGCCTGTGGACCTCAGTGGTCATCCATAGGCGGAAACTGTCATGGACAAAGTCTGTCTCGCTTATTATGTCCATTAGTTCGTCCATGAAATCCAGTCCAAGGTGGCAGTTCTGGAGTAAGGCCCAGCCGCCCTGAGGACAATGAATATTGGCACTATTAACTCATTGAGAATGTATAACGTGTAACCAAGAGTCCAAAAAATGTACTTTGAGAGAACATCTTGGAATACATTACTGGACGAATGTCATTGCTCCACCTCTTATCGCTCACTTACATTAGCTATATTCTGTTGCAGAAGTTTCCGGGCGTGGACCTCTTGTCCTTGTCCCATGGAAACATATTTGGTCTCAATCTTTAGTCGTTTTCCCAAAGCAATGATGGAGTCTGTTGGGTCAGAACCCATCGACAAGAAACAGATCATAGGCGTTCGCGAGTCAGATTCCTCCCAAGTCTGTTCCAAGTCAAGAATGGCCCCTTCAGTGTACTTCTCCCCCATTGCATCCATTATGTATTTACGGGCCTGTAGGAGAGGATCAAAGTGATGTGAGATAATGATACTTTAGAAATTCAGCATGTTATGATGACACCCCTGTATTTTCTGCAAGGCTGATTATTGAATGAAAGGTTCAAGGTCTCTTTCCTTCCTTTTGAGTCAGGAGTAAACCATATTTTAAATGATCAAAAAAGGACAGCTGCACTATGGGTTGTGAATGCAACAAAAACTCCACTTCAGGCTTAAAAGCAACATGCAACAAAACAGTCTATCCGGATGAATGTAAATGTCCATTAGGCACTACAGTTTATCGAGCTAAGAAAGTCTGTGAAAGAGAAACAGTTCATCCTCTACTATAGAAATCTTAATTAATTGAAAAGTTTTGACCTGGGCATATCTTAATGTATGTACACCAACATTCATGGCATGTAGTATAGTAATGTGCACTGCCCAAAATCTGTCAACCACAACACCTTATAATAATTAAATAGCAAATTGTCAAGGCTGGCAAGTGATGGATGAGAAGTAAATGAGCATTTTAGGCTCCATCATCTAATTTTAGGAATTTAGGTCAAAATGTGTTGAAAGGTTGCATGGTTGTTAGTTAGTGGCAGCCTTTAATGCATGTTAAAAATGTATTCAAAAGTTCTCCTACACCTTAACCTAAAGATCCACATACACGTATAAATGAGCAGTCTATCATTTCTAGTCTATTGTGCTCTGGTAATAATGGGGGGCTGGTCTGAGCAAAAAGTGGCATGGTCCAGATTACCAAAAAATGTTTTTAGGGTATTTAATGAGAAACACCATCAACTGCAGCCCACAATTTTAGCCATCAATCATAATTATGTCATTTCTAACCTGTGCAATGGTGCGGTCGGGACACCAGCAGCGAATAAGAAGTAAGCGCCTAAAACAGTCCATCGCCTGATCGTAGGAGTTTGGAACCTTCTCCTCCTCTGGTGCTTCCTTATCAAACCAAATTTTCCACTGCTTCTCATTGCGATTTATCTGTGAGGAAAGTGTTAAAAGTTAGACAAATGAAAAACTGCAAGATTTGTCCATATCAAATGTTATTATGAGCATCAGAAAATCATTTCAGTTTGGCTTGATTAAGATCAAATGATCAGAAATGATCATAAACACAAAGATAGGAGATGTCTTAAATTTTAGTTAAATGATGAAATATATTCTGAAAGCACTCCATTAATTGTCCAAATTGTCCTAATGTGTTTTGGGGACATAATGAACAAAGGCCTTTCTGCACCAATCCTCAATCTTTAATTACACGATCTACGTACAGTGGTACCTTGACTAATGAGTTTAATTCATTCTGTGACGAAGCTCATTACTCAATTTACTCATACATCAAATACATTTGCAGATCAAGTGTCAGAAAACTTTTTATCACCATGGTTACTCCATCGAAATAAACATCGAAATAAATGAAAACTCCATCCCCATTTTATAGTTTTTCTCAGTCATCATCACCATTTTATAGTTTTTCTCAGTCATTTGGAAACATCAGATCTGAATTGAAATTCCTAGACTGAGTTGTTCAGTCTTAGATTTTTCATTTCTATGAATACGTTGCAAATTCTTTGGCACATTCATCCAAGTAATTAGGTTTCATTTTCTGCTTTTCTGATATTATCATTTGCTTATGTGATGTTGATCAAATAGTTGAATAGTCTCACCCCGGGAGCATTTTGGCATTTGATCATTACATGATTTTCTATGCAAACAGGTCAAAGGAGTTGTCATAATGTCGAGCATATTTCTAAACAGGTGTTGACGATGGCCATCATAAACACATAAATGCAGTAATCAAACTGAAAGTAACACACAAACTCTCATGTAGAGCAGTTATGTATGTGTATGTGATATGTATTTAGTTGATAAGTCACATCAGGATCTGCCGCAATTTACCAGACGGTTACTTCAGTGTTTTAATCTCAGTTCCATGCATGTGCGACTGTTTTGTATAACTGTGCTTGTTCTGTTCAATCGACAGATTAAAGTTTATCGATACATTTTTCTCACTCAAGCAAAGGCATAACACAGCAAACGCAAACATAAAATACTGTTAGATTGATTCTGGTTCCGAGTAGGGTGGATGTGGACTTGAACTGTGAATAAAAGTGTAGTTTTGCAGTTCCTGTGGTTTATAACTTTTGTGTTGGAGTTAAAACAGGGACTCAGATGGTTTGTTGTCTGTTTCTCTCTCTCTGTCTCTCTCTCTCTCTGTTTGTCTGTTTCTCTCTCTTTCTCTCTCTATGTCTGTCTGTCTCTGTCTCTCTCTCCCTCTCGGATAGACGACAGCACAGTCTTGGAGACTAAATTCATTAAACAAAGAACTGTTAATCCACTGCTTTATGTTAATCATCAAGTCAGGAGCACTCGTACTCGCGTGTGTATATGTGTGTGTGTACGTGTGTGCGTGCGCTCACATGTCCTTCAAAAATTAATTGAAGTTCCTCCGAACTAAGCTCATTTTACAGAGCACTGACTTTCTCGCTCCATATGGGAGCTACCTGGCTGTCAGTTGCACAAATGATTGCGTGTGTTGACGCGTAAACATTATTCTATGATGCACATGTGTGTGAAGCTGACATTTGACATGACGTTGACGTGCTTCTAAAAGCAGATAACAGTTTTGACAAATATTCATGTGTTTTGTACCTGATCCAATACATCAGAGAACTCCCAGTGTTTGCTGAGGGCCACAAGATTAAGCCAGGTCATATCAAGAATCCATTTTGCTGGTTTTGGAGGGCACGCCTTTAGGTCCAGGGATGCACCACCTGAATATTCAATCAATTCACAAAAATGTATTCCCTCATGATGGTGTAATATCAGACCTTCAATTGCTTATAGTCAAATGAGGAACCAACTCTATGAGGAACCTACTCTATACTGAACTAAATATCCCATTCTCTGTTTTTTGTCATGGTGTACTGTTTTGTCTAATGAGACAAAGTGGATCAAATGGCACCTTATTGAAAAAATGAATTCACACAGTCACTGTTCAGCCGGTCTGAGCTGGCAGATGGTGGATCTGTATGCATATAGCCAACTGTGTAAGCTTTAGCCTTTTAAATAGTCCAAGCCTCTTTTCCTTTTTATTTCTGCACTGAGAAACATTCGGCTTTGGTAATAATATGTTTCAAATGTCTATAGACAGCCACTAGATCTATCATATAAATGAATAAATATTATCTTATGGTAATTTTAGTTTAACCTTTTTTTAGGAGCCTTGTTGCTTTCATCTGTTGCAAGCCGGCACCATAAAGGCATGTTCTCCGCATGGCCAACATTCGTACTGCAGCTACTAAAAGGTCGCATCGGATGCAACTCAATGCCATCTCATTAGGGGACTAATTATGATTGAAGTCAAATCCACATAACAGTATTGGAAATTGTTACATACAAGGACAAAGTATGTCTAAACTTAGAAATAACTGGGATTCTTGCATAAATGCATAAAATGAGATCAAATCTTCAATCAACATTTGGTTAAAGTAATACCATACAAACAATACACGTTATACAAAATAATGGTAATGTTTCAATATGGGTGACCCGAATTTAATACATATGAGTAATGAGTAATAACCTTAACCGATTTGTGTAGTTGCAGATGAGATGTCAGCCAGTTAGAATATTCTTCAGGTTCATTAATATTCTTGGTATGTTTGAATCGAGTTGATGTCAGGATTCTGACTGGGGTTCACCAAAAGCTTTGTTGTCTTCTTTTGAAGCCATCAGTTGTTAACTTACTTAAGTCCTTTGGGTCTTTGTCTTGTTGCATCACTACTATCATCCTCTTTTAAGCTTTAATAAATTTTCTCCATAAATGTCTTGATAAACTTGGGAATTCATTGCCTTGCCGAGGGTATCAATGAAAACAGAGATCCGACAAGTGCGCGTTGAAATGAGAGTGATGACTCATGTATTTGTCCTTCACCTTTAATCAGTGTGAGAAACTCCTCGTGCTTGACTCTGCTGCATTGCATGTCGATCTTGAGTGTCATGAGTAGAGTGAAGAGAAACTTGTGCTTCTCATACAAGCCACGTGCTGCGTATTTGTACACCTTGAAGGTCATGAACTCTATAATGTTGGCGATACGCTTGCTGGTGATGGGACTTTTGGAGGACCTGTAGTATACATTAAAATATAGGGATGATTCAATGATTTGATTGCATTTCATTAATATAAATGCCCCAATTTGCAGTTTTTAATCTGATCCTAGCTTTCAGAAAAGACTTGAATTATAAAAAATGTGCTGCCTCTGATCATTGTGCTTTTTTTGGCAACCACATTTTTAATAGGCTGCTGACATCACAGCTGGTGCACCTTCTAAAATATTGCTGTCAAGAAAAGCCAGTGGCAATATGACAAACAAATCCCTTATTGAGTTTGCAAATTAAATGGCGGACTGGGCTAACGAAAGCTGTATTAGATCTATACCATCAAACAAACTCTTTAACTACTTAAGTACGGGATGATGACCCCTTATCAAATTGAAGGGAGAAAAACAATTGTAAAATCAGTTAATTGATTAGTATCCAGAATTGTGGAGGGTTCTCACCTAGCCAGAGAAAGGTCAAAAAGTCCTAGGAATTGTCTCAGGGACGTTTGATACATTACATTCACCATGCTCATTTCTGTGATCAAGAAATACAAGATGCTTCCCCTGGTGGCCACTGTAAACAGATGGACAAGTAATCATTACAGGATGAATGGCAGCTTCTGTTTTAATTAGTAGAGAATACTTAAGCAACATTAACCATCACATCCCACATCGTGCCCTATTGCCATGCCCAGTGCAAGTCAAGTACAAAGTGCGTCAGTGTACACGAGTGGAGTTCTCTTTCATTTTTCTTAACAGACACACACGGTTAGAAACAGTCATTAGCGCCGTTGAGGGCGTAAACGCAGCTGACGTGCTTCCAATGGAAGTGGTTCTCTCTCATTCCTTTTATAATTCAGCGCAGGAGATGCGGACGACCAACTGTGGAAGCAGAAGCTGACACAGCTTAAAATATAACTGCCTGCACATCAATGAAATTCACCAAAATCACATTCCACCACCTGCACCACAACTTCCAAATTTGGTTTACGCCACCTGCAACATGATGCAGCACTGTCTGCCAAATTCCCAAACATACTAAATGAGGCTTGTATCTGCATGAAAAACAAAACGCACCAGTTTTTACACCCGAGCGCACCTACACTGTCCACGAAAACACTGCCCCAAGAGTTAATGTATTTTGTGGCGGGACAGATCAGTAGTCCAGTGGTGAGTGCCCATTTGACCCTTCACTGTTATAGAAAGTATAGTCCTGCCCCCAAGGGTATATAGAATAAATGGAAATTACTTATGTACCACATTCAATGACAGAGGACGTAAACTCAGCTACGACCTACCAGGTCGATACTCCTCCCTGGCAGCATTGATTTGAACCTCCGTGTCAGCTGCAATATGTAGCTTCTGATTGACCTCTTCAGCTGTGCACTTGGTGTTGGCAAGAACAGCAATCAGACTTTCATCATCCACTAGTGAGCCCTACAAATGAAAATACAATATTGATGAGACTAAGTCAGGAAATGAAAATGTAAACGTGGAATTTTATTTTCTCACAATATTTCTGTTGATAAGCAGAAACAAAATACAATGTGGAATCACATTGATTCGATGGAATTATGTTTTGTTCCATGCTCTCGTATGTGTTCAATGACGGCTTTTCAACGTTTGCGTAGAGTGTATCTCCTTACCTGTGTGCTGGTCAGTCGGCAGAGGAGGCTGTCTTCAAGCTCCTTCATCTTCCGCTTGTTAGATGTAACATCCTCTAAGAGATCTGTCCTCTCCTTCTCCAGTTCCTGATGGCATAAAATACTGTAATCACATACTTGACACAATATGCAAACTTTACAAGTCCCAGTCTTGAACTTACATTAAGGGAAATAGTATGGATGTGACTTTTTTCTCTACCCACCACTTCTAGGGTGTTTTGAGTGGGTGTCTCTTTTGCATGCAAAAGGGAAACTCCTTAGCCATTTACCCATGACCGTAATGACTTTAGGAGGTGGTGGAGCATATTTGAGCCATGCGTCTAAAAAAGCAGTTGTGAACTGTGATACGTGTCCTCATAAATTCAACACTTGTGAAGTCAGCACTTCATTTCACTGTGTTACTACTTGTAACCAAGCAATTAAAAAAGTAAATTTCCCATAACATAAATATCAATATCACAGCTTCGTGAAACTACTATGATTTTCAAGGAGTAAAAATACAATAACCCCAATCCAATAACCGCTCTACAACAATCAACAAATTTGAGCTGTTTGGGCAAGTGTATTTCAAAAACTGTAACCTGTTTTTCTTTGAGTATGACTCGACCTAGAAGCTGGTCCTCCAATCCTCTCATTGTAACAGTGAAGTCGATAATGGAGGTGCGGGCACTGATCTCAGGAGTGTATGCTGGGTTAGGCAGCTTGGTAGTCACATACAGCCTGAAGCCCTTCATAACATCCACCTCTTTGTCCCCAATTTTTACCTGGAAAAGAAGATAAGAACGTCTTTAACTGCATACTGTGCAGGGGCTTGGCCCAGTCATCTGTCAACCCATCTTTAGTTCAACAAAAAATTATATGGTGAAGTATCCTTGAGCAGGATACTCAACCTATAAATGTTCCCCGGGGTGATAGTGTGAAAGCACTGAGAAGCCCATTTACAATACAATATTTGAACACAATCCCAAAAAAGAAAGCCATCCGAGTCCATTTTAGTCCTTCTCAAACGACATGTTCACAGTGAATCCACAGTCAACTCCACTCCACCTTTGTGAAAGTAAAAATACAAGATAACAGTTTGCATTCATAACAGATAACTTCTGCAAAGACTTTCTAAAAGATGTTGAAAATTTAGTCTGTGGAACCAGAAGACCGGTAGTGGGGTCAGGGGTCACCGATGTTGCAGAAGGGGGACTTGTCCCTTAATCTCTTTTGCAGTTTATTCCAAATGTATTTGCTGGAGTGGATGTAATCATCTAAAAAGGCTACTATCGAGTAAGTTTGATGGAACAGACAAATCCACGAAGCTAAATGTCTAAGTGACTGATTGCGTTTACCTTATAAGTGGATCCAGTCTTGATAAAGTTTTTCTCAAGAATGTTATCGAGGGCAGGATCCAACTCTTCCCCTACGTCCTCAATCAAGAGGGGTCGCCCAAGAGACAAACTCTCTTCTAGGTGGTTCTTGAAGTATTTATGATTTAGTGAGGTAATCTGAGAAAATGAGAATATATTTCGTCAACAATCATTCCGATTTGACGTGAGCCTTTTGTACAAAAAAAATCAAACTTAGCCAACTCAAAAGATCTAGCATCACTTTGGGATGTGTCACGTTTTCAAAACATTATGAAATGGTTAAGTATTCATTTATAATGATGCCTCCCCTGTGGCTACAGTAAATTGAATCTCATAATTAAATAAACAGAAACAAGAAACAGGGCCAAGGAGGAAGTAACAGTTAATTGTACTACTCCTGAGGTATTAAGCAGTAAAACATTGAATTGAACATTGAGCTTAGGCTGAATTAAAGCATTTTCAAATGCATAAAGGCAGAAACTAAAACTACAATGCCGTTATGTGACTGCTGAAGAGCATGTTGTTCTACATCAAACATTTTTATTATAGCTGTACTGCGCCTACTGCAAAATAAGAATGTTAATCACTGTGTTTGTTTTTTTTCAACACTGATTTCTGTATATTTCTAGGTTATACCTAACAGGAAAAAATGAAACTATCAATAAATGAAAGTTGCGTGTTTCAAGAGAAAAATCTGTTAAAAGTGGGTTTCAAATTTGAAAAAACAAACCTGTAACTCATTGCTGGTTTCTTTGTTCTTAATCCAGATTTTTCCTTGCGTTTGAGGGTCAACAAGGAGAGGGAAGCGTGCAGCTTTGGTGGCAATTATGCCATTCTGAATAGACAGGTCATCGTTCGGAAGTCCCTGTAAAAAGAAAGGATGAGTGACAAGCGCATCTTCAATTCTTTATCATAGCATACAGAATGAAATAGCACATTTCTTTGAATAATGCAACATACGCTAGAGTATGTTTTGGTTTAACCTATTTAAGCAGTTTGATTACTGACCTGAAGATTCCACTCACTGACAGTGGGCGCATCAATGAGCAGCTCGGTCAGATTGAGATTGCTGCCAAATGGGATTTGACGCTGCTTCAGTTCATTTTGCCAATCGCTGAGTAAGAGGTTACGAAACTCCTGGTTGAACGGACCGGAGTATGACAAGAATGCCGTTGCAAGCAGGATGTCACCTGGAGCAAAAAGCCACAGACATTAAAAGCGTACAATAGCGTCTATAAACTAGGCTATTGGGACAAAATAGGACTAAAAGAAATACACTCATTGTTAAACTGACCAACGAGACGTTTGGTCTGAGCAGCAAACTCTTTGCTCTGCTCTGTCCATCTTTCCTTCTCGCCAGCTAAACCACTGATCAGACTTGAGGCAGTCTGCATTTTGTACCTGCAGCGCTCTGCATCCTCCAGCAGTGTCTGAAAGGGAGGAAAGAGAATTGTAAAATCAAAAGTAAAGTCATTGGTTTTGGTTTGCTTCTCTCCTGATGAATCTGCGGTTACAGTTTTGCTGTCCCCTATGATTATTTTTGTGTATATATTCAAACAGGTGAGGTTATTTTATTTTATTGTACAGTGCTTATTGTATAGCACATTTAGTCACTCGTGTCACTTTGTACGGGTGTGTTATTTAGGCCAATACGCTGACTCAGTATTTCCCAGCTTTATTGAGCCAAGCCATTCTATATTCGTATGTATAATAAATACGCGATGGAGGGAGCATGATAGAACATCTGGCCAGGAACACCAAATTGGGTAAGGCCAATTGTGTAGTTTCAAATGTCTTTCTCTATACCATTATTGCCCACCCTCCACCCCCCACATCTTGTGAGGAACCACTTACCTGTTTCTCCATCATGGCCTTCTCATACTCGCACTGCACAACATCCAACTCGGCCTGCTTGGCATCCAGCTCGGCCTGAGCTTTCTGAAAATCAACGTGAGCGATGGCCAGTAGATTCTCCTGCACTGCCAAGTTAGCCTTGAAAAAGAGAGGAGTAAAATTAAAGAAAAATGATTTGTGCTGGCTTTATTCCACACAAAACAGCACAAATGGTTATGGCCCCTTTTTCATGCGGAGCAAAAGGTAGATGGTGTGTGAAAGAAATGACAAATCAGAAAAAGAAAGGCCGAGTGGACGAACTGGTAATGTACTCCCGACATGAGGGATAACTAGAGAGAGCCTCGGCAGAGTGCAGACCTCAGATCAAGGTGGGAGAATTGTCTGTCTGGTCTTTAAATCGATACACACAATCCCTGGAGAACAAAAAATTAAATTATATTTGTAATCTCACTGTAATTTGCACAAACGTTAGTGTCTTCATTTTGAAAAAAATATTCTAACTCAGTCTAAAGGGCAGTTCAAACCAAACTCTAAGATACAACAAACAGAAAACATACAAATTGAGTTGGTGTCAATGTGTAGAGTGTATTTAATTTATTTACAAAGTTCTACTTTGATAAAGCAGCCTTCCAAAATTGCCGGAAGAGATGAATATCCACATTGTACTGTAGTATGAATGCACGTATAGACGATTTTCTATGTACGTTGCAGGTATTGAATGCAGGCAAGTTGTGAGAACTGGAGATTTACAAAAAGTACTGACGAGAACCAGAGGGGTATTTTATGATTAGAGCTAGTGAGAAATCTTCTGTTGAAACACAGATTTGGAGAACAGTTTTAAGTGCTTGTAGCTGCGTGAGTCTGATTACATTGTAGTTGTATATGGGTAAGCCCATCTCACTACCTCTCTGTTTGGTAGGCCAGCTCTGGGAGCGGGGCACCGTTGTGCTGAAAATCAGAAAAGCAATTTGCTAGACTGTGTTCTATACTGAGCTGAGAAAAAATACAAGCAGGTAGTTATCATGGGGCTGTTGAGACCCAATGTGTGCATGACTGGGAGAACAGAACAGAGATGATAGCATAGAATGTGAGGAAAGCACAGGAATGAAACAAATTCAAACACTGCAACATAGTAGATCGGATAATGTCACTTTTCTGTCCCCAATGTGTTTTTATGCATCATATTTGCCCAGCACTCGAGTAGACAGTGTTTCATGTGTCATATTTGCACAGCACTCGAGTAGACAGTAGTATTGCTGTACAACAGTTATATTTGAATAACATACAGTACATTGCTTCAGGTTTTTAAACAACGTCCTATAAAAGGTTCGAGTTGGATTTTTGCTGCTCTTATAAAATCCCAAAAGGTCTCAAAAAGGACTCAAATCGTTCACCAAATTAGAACTGGAGAGGAATTATTCAAATACGTATATCATGCACGCTACACAACACAAGTCAAATACAGACGAGACCATTTTGTGTAGTGGA
The DNA here is from genome assembly GCF_054491065.1 of Syngnathus leptorhynchus. Taxonomy (NCBI): domain Eukaryota; kingdom Metazoa; phylum Chordata; class Actinopteri; order Syngnathiformes; family Syngnathidae; genus Syngnathus; species Syngnathus leptorhynchus. The sequence continues at coordinate 6,444,007 of NC_141202.1, forward strand.
AAGTCAATTTATAGATATGAGTGCAATGTTCCACAAATCCAGTATAAAATTAATTTGGATAAATATTTTTGACTTTATTTCTTAACCAGAGGAGGATGTGTCCGTCATTATTATCCATTATCCATTTTCTATACTGCTTCTCCACATTAGGGTGGTGAGTGGGTTGGAGCCTATCCCAGCTGACTTCGGGCGACAGGCAGTACACCTTGGAAATTGCCAGGTTATATTTTCTGTACCTTTTAATTGGGGAAGGAGTACTAAACTCACAATTTGTATCCCATTTAGTGTTGAAAATGTTTCAGCAGGTTTCCGGTGAAACGTGTGTGACTGGAATGTTTTTTTAAACACCGTTTATGTCCAGAGGGGTGAGATCCGTTTCCAGGTCTGTGCTAAATAGATTACTATAAATTTAAATGGGATATGAAAACTTGCATTGAAAATGGCTTTAGTCCTGCGTTCTGTTTCAAGGACACATAATCTGCAACCAAACAGCCAAGATGTTGGTGCTATGAATGAATCTTTTCAAATCAAAGCAGGGCTGTGTTGTAGCCCGTGGCTCTGCTCTACATTGATGTTTTTCGGGCTCATTCATCAGTTAGCAGGGAAGGCGGAAGACAAGGGATTTTAATGCACGTGTGTTTGATGTATTTCTTGCAATATTTATATTAAATAACACATCAAGGAAAGCTCTAATTTGTCAAACAATCACGCTGCACTATATATTACCTTTAAGGGCAACACTTCCTTGTTGATGGAAAAGAAAGTGGCCATGGCTTTTGTCCAGGATGCAAGGCCGGCCACATTACCGCACACTCTTTTCGCCGTTTCAATGTTGTAGTCGGGCATGTCAAAATAGGGCTGCAGGAGCTCCACCGTCTCTTCATTAATAGTGTCTTTGGGGAATTGCTGCAAGGGAGAAGGGTGCCAGGGTTAGAACAAGAAAGCATGGGGAGGGGGTACATGAGGAAAAGAACATATAAAGCAGGTGGGGTTAGAAAGCAAGCCCAAGAGGAAGAGGAGGGATTACCTATATGCTCAGAGGCTGCAGGTCTGATGCACTAATGAGGTGAAAGAAAGGGAGCACTGTGGAGCTGATGCATCATGGAAACAATGATGGAGAGAGATACAGTCGAAGGAGGAAATAGAGTGAAGGGGAAATTATAACAAAATATTCTTAATATTTTGAATTTTAAATGATCTCTGTACAAATGATGTGGCACCATGACTTTGGCACATCTAAACGTCATAAAGAATACAACAAAAACTGATGAGGTCACGAAAAGGTTGTTCTTTTCCGATGTTGGATGAAAATCTATATCAGCCATGCCTTCCCAACATCTGGTACACAAGATGGTACGAACTATATGATTGTAACCTTTACCTGTAGGCTGCCCAGAAAATTTCCAGCTGTTATGAGTTTGAGAGACTCCTGCCACGATGGAGTGTTGCAGTTTTTCTCTGGGTCGTTTTTCACAGGGTTTACCCGCCTTTGGAAAAGCAGCAGCACACAGTCCATAATCCTCATGATGAGGTGTGGGGGACGCCCAAGTGTGCGAACCGTAGCGATGTCAGATGGCTTGATTGTCTGAGCGGAAAGAAGAGTTGAGTCTAAAATTGGATATTAACTGATATGTGATAACATCAAAGTACAGTTGATGAGGGGGATCTCTCTGCGGAAAGTGTATCTATGGATTTGGGGGGTGGGGGAAACAAACACAAATAAAAACATGAATGCAGAGAAAAATAAACATTCCTGAAGTGTGCAATGAATGCAGAAAAAAACAGTAATATGCTGCAATATTAGATTATCGATTAATTGGCAATTGGCTCGTTACCAAATTAATCAACAACTCTTTTGAGTCATGGTTTAAAGCCATTGTTAAAAGTAAAACCTGCAAAATCTTCTGATTTAAGGCTCTCACTACTAATTATTCTGATATCCGTACTCCTTATGAAAACAGACTATGTTTGTGTTTCATCCAAGAATACATTTGCCAGCATCAGGTTGTACAAGTAACGTAAAATGCACGCTTGCTCCATTTTGCTCCTCTTATTTATCTATTTATTTATTTATTACTTATTTAGGTTATTTGCTTATTACTTATTCATCGCTCTTATCTATTTGTTTTTACTCTTTGTGCAATTTGCTTGTATGTATAGTCTAGTCACTGTGGGATGGTGGGTAACGTAATTTCAATATCTTTGTGTGTCTTAACATGTGAAGAAATTGACCATAAAGCAGACTTTGATTTTGACTTCAAATCAATTTTGAAATATGACAATAAGGGCAGCCATAATGCATCTTACATTTATTAACCGGTTATTTTTTATTTGCACATTTCATTCATGTCAGTTCATCTACTTTCCTGTTATAGCCCGTGGAATGTTTTCAACCTGGCAAAATTTTGAAAGCCAAAACAAAACAGTGGCATCAAACGAATCGAGGTTTAGACATAAGTGTGGAATCAATTTTGAAGTGAGGTTGAGGTCAGGGATGTGTTTCTCCATACCAAATTGTGTTTTCTTTGTACACTGAAGCACAACATGCTGGGATAGAAAATGACCTTTAAGCACACTGTTCTCATGAAACTTAAATTTCAGAATTGGCAATACTAAATAAATATCTATAACTTCAAATCGTCTAACAAGTAAGCTACTTGTATGGATAATTTGAGGGGGTATAGCTTTCCCTTGTCTTTTCCTATGACCATGTAATTCCCACACATTTTTTACATTTCAGTGTTAAGAGCAGAGAATGTATAACATGGCACGCTTAAGGACTAAAAGGAGGGAATAGACACACATATAAGTAAAGACACTTTTTAAGATTACTTTAAGAGACCCATACAACTATAGAGACAGAAGAAGCTAAAATCAAAGCATTCCATATTGAGAGCAGCCTTTGGAGACCCTATCTTCTCATTTCATCTGCTTTTTTTTTATTTATTTTTTTTTTTTTTTTTTATCTTTGCTCACCGCACAGTTTTAGAGTAATTTAACATAATCATCTCCAGTGCAGAAAAAGAACATAACAGTGTGCCTATCCAGACAATGCATATAATACCTGGAAATGTCTGAGAGTTGGGTGGAAATATCCATGCTTACATGTCTCTTATGAACAGTATTTTGATTGACAGACAGAATTGTGCAATTTTACATGTAAAATTACATTACTTTTTCCAAAAATGTTCTTGGTTAATTTACATTTTAAAACTTGTAATTAACAATTAAAATAAATTAGACTAACTGTAAATATTGACAGGTTTTGTATCTTTCATAGAAGATATTTTAGTAAGTTCATTGTAGCAGTTTCATCACAATCTCTCTGTAAAATGTAATGACACCTCTATGAATTGTATTTTATGGACTATCAGTCACTTCTTTTTGCACAAGCTTTGAACTCTCCACCTTTGTCCAGTGTAGCTTATCTTTTTCATAGTTATTTATGATATTGTAAGAAGATTTGTTTTGATAATACAGGTAATGGAAATGAGCACTTTTAATTAAAATGCCTGCATCTTATAGTCCGGTGCGGCTTATATGTAAACAAACTCACAAAGCATATATTTACATTTATCATTTCAACAATTCCAACGACAACAGTGCTTCACTCCACATTTCCTCCCTATTCAAAACAATAATAGGCAGCAGATAAATCACATCTATTTCACAACTGTGTTGCAAAAAGAAGAAAAAAGCAGTGACACCATTTTACATCAAGTAACACCGAACAATTGACCTTATCTCGGGTGCAGAACAGCTGTAAGCTTGCCATATACAGTCAATCACACTCAGGGTCTAATTTTCATATTCAAAAGAATGGAACCAATGTATCCTTTTAGGACGCATCCAGTTTCCCATCCACCACAGCAATATAAAAATTATAATCAGGGACCTGCCATTGTTGATTTGCATGCAACAACCCACCCAGGAGCCATGCTTTAATTACAACACAAGCTTCTCAGCCAAAAGCTACGTGCTAACTATAGACATACCCCGCTGTCACACCAAAACCCTCCAGAGTCGCAAGGATGGAGGCAAAACTTACTTACGTACTGCCGCTAAATGGCACTCATGTCATTGATCTTTTTTGAATTGTTGTTATAGACACAGTCAAGCACTTAAGTTTTATAGTATTGCTCTTTGGTTTTGTCTGTGAGTTCAACTGTTTCATTAGACTACCTGCTGTCTTTTCTTTCTATATATTAGGCTGACCACATGGTAAGAACATACAACAATGGAAGCTCAATAAGGCATCTCACAGGAACGTGGCATTGAGAATATTCTGTTAGTCCAACACTGTACCTGCAGTGCAGCCTCGGCTTCTTCCAGTGCAGGCTTGGCAGCTTTAAGTTTCTGCTCAGCAATGGCCTTGTCAGCTGAGATCCGATCTAAAATGGCCTCGGCCTTGTCCTTGACTTTCTGAACCTCCACTTTGACTCGCTCAGCTGCCTGGGCTTTGACTGTAACCTCTTTCAGCACCTTTGAAAGACAAGTATTATAAAGCATATAAATTTTCATTAAATACTTCATCAAATCATACACAACTCTTAATTGTGTAAAACAAACATATCACATACCATAATATAATATATAATATAACGTACACATTAGTCATCTCGGGAGACAAAAAAAAAATCACCTTGGTAGTAAGCTATTACTGCTGAGCTGTACAAAATGTAAAATCCTGTAATTTGGATGAAAATGAGGTGTTCTATGGGGATTATTTATTTATGTTTTTGTAAGTGATGTTTACCCTTAATTGAATGTGCTTGAGGTAAGCATGCTAATGTGAGAAAAACATCTATTAATACTGTAAATTAATTAATATTCAGTTAAAAGTTACAGCTTTTTAAAACTCACCATGTCAGCCTTTTCATTGGCCACCTGTAGTTCTTTCTCTTTTACCTCCAGCTCTTTGCTGAGTCCTGCTACTGACTCAGATGCTTCTTTTAGTTTCTGGAGGCCTGTGTTCATCCTAATTAGGTGTATGAATAGTATTGTCAAAGAAACAAAGCAGAACCACAAAGCACAAAAAGCACGTTCACATGTCTGTATGTCTATATGACTATACGGTTTGGGTCAGACATACTTTTCCAGTTTGTTCTCAGTCATACTGTATGTTGAGCACTTATGCCACATTTATGTGAAAATCAGACAGTAGAAAAGCTGAAAAAAATAGTACATATCTTCCGGCTTCTTCAGTGTTGAGCTGCGAGTTTTGGGTATACCTGTTAGCCAAATTCTTAACTTCTGATCTCTTTTCCTCATAGATGTTCTTGTAGCCCTGGATGAAGGATAGGTAGGACTTGGGTGTGACATGAGTGGAGCGTCGGTATCTGCAGTGAAATTAGTATACTGTGCATCACTTGATGTGTATTAAATTGTATATTGTTCATTCATTTCCAAGAAAGAACAATGGATGGAAGCATATTTGAAGTGCGAACATAAACATATTTGTGGTTATTTGTGTTTAGGATATATTACTAATGAAAATTGAAAAAAGTAAAGGCTTACGTTAGCTAGAATTTTCGAAAGTTCGATTTGTTTTGTTGTGCATAACAGACAAATGGCAGCATCCTTCATCTTAATATGCTGCTATGTTTTTTTTATTGTTAACATGCATAGTGACAAATTGTCAGGAATAGCTGATCACTGTCTGACCTCTGGAAGTAATCCACACACTTCTCAGCCACCCCATCATGGAAAGAGCCCATGCATTGAACAACCTCACTCTTGACTTGAGGTGAACAGTCAATATCAAACGCAGACACAAAGTGCTCTGAAACTGAAAACACAAAATACAGCAAGAAAGACTAGAATTACAGAAAGTACATTGACAGAAATCATACAAGCTTTATTGCCGTTTATTCAGCAGCTGGCAACATGATGTAGTCAATCTGAACAGGAAAAAAAATGTGAAATGTTATTCATATGGCTATGCCTGAGCAACAGCAAACCAACAAAAGTGATTGGACAATTTTATATTTTTTGGCTCAAATATTTTTGGGGAAGCGAAGAAAATAAACATCTTTCAGGAAGCAATGAAAACACCTATTATAAAATCTCTACAAGTTATAATCAGTCAACATGCCACGTGTTGATATGTACCTGCAACAAGAGCATCTTTAGGCCAACGTCGGAACCAATCCATAGTGCAACCAGATATCAGCGCTGGGAATTTTAGAGCCCTGTTTCGGAACTTTTCCCCAACAGGTGAAAAGCACAGAATGACGTGAAGGTTGTTTCGAACTCGTGACATGAAGTACTCATACAGGTTTTCGTTGGTGGGTGGCCGTTTTGGAAACTCTCGCTTCATTATAGGGACAAGATCACTGAGAATCTCGTCTATTTCATCCCGAGCAAACAGATTTGATACCTGAGGACAAAAATGCACAAGATCACACTGCTGATTTTGGGAAACATGAATAATTTGTCTATTTATGTGTGCTCCATAACAATCTTTTACTACTCATTTCTGTTTATTCAAGTGAACAATGACATATTCTCCTTTAGCAAAAAAACATCCACCCCTTCCATCCCACCACCAATTCGATCAATAGATTTGAAAATATTCCATCCCACCACCAATTCGGTCAATATATTTAAAAATAGAATATTATTGATTGGTATGAAATTGGTAAGCAGTACAGTCATGTGAGAGAATTCAATCCAGTTGGTGGTCTTATGGTGGTTTTAAGTCTTTTAGGGAAAAAAAGTTCAGCATTCAAACCCATTAAAAAAAAAAAATCTTAGCAGTAGAACACGGTGTACAATGCAAAATGTTAAAAATGGCCAGTGAGTGCCAAATGAGTTTTCTAATGCAAATCCCAGAAAACAAAAACACTTATCTGCTGTCTGCTAAAATGTCAGCTTTGTCCAAGGTCAAAGACAGGAGTGGTGCTCATGCTTTTCTCACATTTTTATTATGGTACATGCTCACTAATGAGGCAGCCTGTTTGTGTTTGGGTGTGTATGCTTGTGTGTGTTCGTTGCACATCTCCCGTACCATCTCCTGGCCAACAAAGACCGCAAGGCTTCAGCAGCATTGCTCACCTCATTTTTGCTACTCAACAACATCTCCGGCATCTCTCTCACATGTATGCCATCAAATTCGCTCTATTTCTATCATGCCGCCATTCAAACCTAATGTAAACAAATGCACATACAACATCCCTTGGTTCCTATCACAATTCAATCTCTCCGGTTAAGCAGCTGCTGCCATTTAGGTAGGTAAGCAAAGGAATGGAAAAAGAAGCATACAGAAAGGATTGTAAAAAAATGGTGAATGGTATGGAGGAAAGAAACTATTATAAAGACTAATCTATGAATCTTTTTTTCTTTCTTTTTTGCTGTACACGGAAAAGAACATGTTCAGCATCAAAAGGCCTAATTTGAAAATAGAATTACACTTAATTATGTAAATGGCTTTCACTTGTGAAGTGCTTTTCTACCTTCGAGGTTCTCAAAGTGCTATAACACTGTCTCTTCAATTTATCTACTGATGATGCAGTATCAGGAGCAACTAGAGGTGTAGTACTTTGCTCAAGGTCCCTTTGACATGGGGCAAGTTCAATTTATTGTGTTTGGACCTGTTTTGCACCATGCTGAGCGTTCTAGTGGATGGAGCAGACATGCCCCTGAAGCACCTGCCAATTTGGCAAGAGAAGGTACAAAGGAGACTGAGCTCAGTGTAAAAAACAAGCGTGTCTTCATTTTTGCCTGTGCATGTCGAGTTTAGCATTTTTGTATATTTTCTACACCTTTACACCTTATTAGGCATTCCAGCATATTTTCTTGCATGCCCCCAGCCCAACATAGGTTTTTCCACATATTTGGCACAAATATTTCTGAAGCAAGAAAGGGGAGCAGAAGGTGCGAGGTAATGAGAAAAGAAGGTAGTGGTGACTTTCTTGGTGGGAATGGACAAGGGTGGAAAGGAATGACAGGTAATGAAAGACAATTGTGAGAGAACAAAGGGAGAGGAGAACCAGATAACAAGAGGTGAATGGAAGGTAAATTAACCATAACAGAGAGATCGGGAGTACTGAAGGTCTGGAGAAAGACAAGCAGACAAACATATGTGAACAAAAGTTGAAGGAAGAAACCAATAATAATAATAAGAGAATAAAAGAGAAAAGAAGTGCTATGAAAGAGCTTTGTTTGCTTTTAAAACACATTACAGTCTGTAGTGCTGGGCACTGAATCAGACAAATGAGTGAACGGAGGCACTAAACCTTGAAACTACCATCAATTACTGCTGAAAGAAAATAAAAAAGCATTTTGAACTTTCAATTGATCCTTATTGCAGATATTTGGTCCTTCCTCAAAGAAAATCTGGTTCTAGTAGGTAATTGAAAGGTCATTCTAACTGGACAATTTTACACTACCATGCATGTCACTGTGCACTGTGCAAGAACTGTGCACATGCTCAAAGTAATGTATTCCAAATATGAGAGCCCCCCAGCAAGAGCAGCTATGTATGGTCAGTAATGGCAGGGGGAGGCAGAGTCTCACCTGGATGTGAGGAATCTTACTCGATACACTCATAATGCATACAATGCAACATTTAGAAATGTGAAGAGTGAAGTGATTGTTGTCATTGTGCTGCTCAGATATGTTTTGAATGAAAGAGCTGTAAAACACAGCATACAGAATGGTGTCCGGCGTGGAAAATTTTTAATCATTCTGATTGGCTGTTGTCTAGTTAGTGAAGATCAGCAAGATGTTAATTTTTACTTAGAATTGTGCTGTAATTGGGATTCATTTTCAGAATATGATGTTCAAATTGCATTGAACAGTACATTGCAGAAAGCAAGGTCCATCCATATGTCTACATCCCTTGACACGTTCCTAACCTCTCCAGATGACAAAACGTTGTTCATGTACTCAAGGAAGGACTCCTCTTTAATTTCGTTGTCTGTGAAGAGAAAGCTGAGGCCTTTTCCAAGCAGACCCGCTGTCTTGTACAGACCTTTTAGATCATCCATCAAGTTGGTTGTGTTATAGGAACTAGAAAAGATGAATCAAATTACTAAACACATAAAGTTGCATCTGACTGAATTACAACATTGCGGAAAGTGTCATTAATTTCAGTAGTTCAATTCTAACTGTGAAACTCAAACAATGTCTGTTAATGTCAATAATTTTATTTGTAATGATGATGGCTTACGGTTAATAAAAACAAATTCAGTATCTCATACAGTTTATGTAAAAGTCAAATAATTTAAACGAATGGTGTCAGATGATAACCACTTAATTGCTTGAAACAGGCCATCTGAACCTTTAAATCTTGTTTAATAGCCTCCAGAGTTGTTGTTCAACCAAGTGCAATTGCCACTCTAAAAATAAGTTGCACTCCATTTAAGATTATTGTTGTAGAGACATGAAGGAATTTGCTTGAGTGCCGCAATGCTGGTATTGAGCTACGCATGAATCACAGACAACCTTAAAAGTGTTGTACCTGGGTTGAGGAGAAAACAAAACTGGACTATTTGTCACAGTAAATTTTGCATGGCATTTGTAAATCAGTGCTGCAGTGTTTTTAAATGTCCAAATTAAAAGCAGCTGTCCATTGGTAAATGCTGGAGTTCTTAATATTTGCCCTTGGCTGGGAAGCTTTGAGAGATGCATCTTTGGTTACCATTAATGACCAAAATCCCGTCAGCCATCAAAAGCAACCTAGGCTTCGAACGTCTCAGCCTTGTCAAAAGCTGAGTAAGTCCATGCCACAAGGTTCTGTATTGTGGAAGACAATCATGCAAACGAAGTGCCAATTTAGTTGTAGCAATTTGGATGGACTGCACTCCCAATGTAAATTTCATCATATATGCATGACGCAAAGCAGTTCTGCTCCACTCACTAATAAAAAACTTCGTGTTACTATTCTTGCAAAATGTGATTGACACAGTTCTCATTCTCATTAAAAATAATTAAGTTTTGCATCTTTTTTTTACTACATTTATGTGCGTGAAAAATAATAGTACCGTGTAAGAGTGATCTGGAAAATCTTGTAGCCAGCGATGAATGAGGCTAGTCTAGTTAAGCTCTGTTTTCCTGAACCTCCAACACCAACCAACAAGGCATTACCTCCAGGTGTCCGGATAATCCTTGAGACCTTATTCAAGCGCACACACACACAAAAAAAAATTACTATTACAATTAAGGTCATAAAAAAGACAGCATGCTATTGGACACCTTTTACCTAAAAAGTCAGCACATTTCATTTCAAATCATGCAAGCAGTTAGTAAATGCAATACAAGCGGTCAATAAAAAAAGAACACCAAATAGGGGGTGCCCATATGTGTTTGTGACGAATGGCTGTGTTGAATTGTTTAAAATGAGGCCGACATTACCTTGACCAAATGTATCATTGCATCCTGAAAGAAGACCATGTCCATGCCAGTGCCCCTGACACTCTCATTGTAAAGACCCAAGAACATGTTCAGTCTTCCCTTTAAACTGTCAAATGTCTCAATGGTCTCGTACACTTTTGGTAAATCCATGTCGGAATCTTCTGGCTCCTCTCCTATGATGAAAATATTTCATATTATTAAGTTGTTCTTATTAAGTTGAACCAATCATTTTATGTTACCTGATGCTTCAGGTGAGTCTCGTAGAAAGTCAACAAAGTAGCTGTCCACACCAAAGTCCACTATGTTCTTGTGCTTCTCACCAAGAGTGTCCCCTACCAGTTTTGCCAAAGCCTGATCAAACCATTCCACTTCTTCAGGCATGATAAATCTGTCCGCTATCACGCGTTTGCATTCATGCTTCCACAAAGCCAACAGCACCTGAAAAATAATTGGAAACTGCAATAAAGCCTCAGGTCATTAGCTGTAAATGATTGTTGTTAATATTTGAGCATAGTCAACAATATTACATAAAACCACACAAAAAGCACACAAAAAACATTTTTTGTTGCTATTGGTTGCCCACTGCTTATTCCAGACTGTAATTACACTTGCTTGCTTGCTCCACACAAAAAGGCACACATTGAAACCTGTGAGACTGACGAGGAGGTCTACAGCATAATTACTGGTACACATTTAATTTCCTTTAAAAGTTCTATAAATTCATCACAAAAAATTAATTAACATAAGTATCATTGAATTGTAGATATATTAATTGCCAGATAATATAACGCAAGAAACCAAATAAGCCTTTAATTGCAAGGTTGTCTGCAGTATTTTTTGTATGCTAATTCTCATTTTGTATACTTGAGTGTCTCAGCCATAATAAGAACACAGTAATTTATGGAAAAGTCTCACCTGGGTGGAGCTGACCACCTCTGCACTGGTATTAAGCATGCCTTGCCAAACCCTGGAGAGATCCCTAAGGTTGAAGATGTAATGGAATTTGGCAGGAGTTGGAAGCATCTTAACTTTTGTCATCTGCCAAAGATGGCGAGTCATAGACACCAGTAAGGGTATTGTTCCTCGTACATCATCAGCAAAACCTCGGCATGGACAGAAGTAGCCTTCACCAATCACACCTGCATGAAAATGTTGATGGCATAAAGTCACGAACAAATCATAAATCAGAAACGGTAGCATTCGCTTTGTCACTGACTAGAAATTGATGACTATATTGGATACAGATTCTAACTCGACTGGTTTCATGATTACCAAAGATCTTGTCAATTGACGAATTGGAGGGCAGTGTGCAATTAAATATGGAAAACTGTCTTTTGAGTCTCTGTGGGATGTCATTACGGCCTCCTCCTGGATGGATCATAGCTGCCAGGAACTGGACATCAATAATTCCAGTAAATTCCCCCGGTTTTTCGAGATTGAAGAACCCATTCTGGTCCATTAACTGACGAACAATCTCGTTTGTCACCTGTGTCCAAGACCAAAAGTAGAGTGGGGATTATTTGTGATTTTTCTTTTCAAATGTTACTCTAATTCCAAACCTGATCGCCCCACTCGTTGATGACAGGCATGTTGATATCGTCAATGAAGACTGACATTTTTTTTCCAGCTGGGGGTCCATAAGTGCTCCCCATTCTCTTATCCACATAACTCTCGACAGTTCTCTTCAAAAGATAGAACAGGACACAATTTAGGGAAAATTTTATTGAGAAGCAGATAAGAATAAAAAATGGAGATGAAAACAGAGCTGCTGCGGGATATAATCCATCATGACAGCCTGATCAATATACTGCTAAGCCATGGACAGGGACAAGACAGTGGTCTCACCTTCAGTCAGCAGAATGTCAATCAGGCGCGCAAATCAATGTTACTTCCCATACCCGTCCGTCTCTAACTGATGAAATCATTTAAATCTAACTTGCTCTTTTTAAGGAATAACAGATGTTGAGCCTAGAGCATTGTGCAAGGTGGGTTGAAACTAAATGCGCAAAATGCAGCAGAAGACTAAATTATTCAAGTCGAAGGAGCTGGATGGTTGTACTGCACCTGGAATATGAGTGGTGTGGTGGCAGAGGAAAAATTCATGCTCTTTCCCATGTGTGTCTCAGGATGAAGCTTTGACATGTAGCTCTTAATCATGACTGTCTTAGCCGTCCCTTGCTCTCCAATCAGCAAAACGGCCTAAAAAACATGTTGCAGTGTTAGTCAATTTTGTGAGTTTTATACAATTCTGAAGACGCCGCATGAACCGCAGCTCACACCACCCTTCTGTATTGCGGACTGTACCGATGAGAGAATGGCTTGGCATTGACCTGATGATGGTGGTCAAAGCTATTTTGAGCCCAAATCAGAATTTTAAACCCCCCTCCAAATGTTTTATTTTCACTTGTGGAGGTACCACTTCATGGGATTTTACCTTGTCGGTTAGTTTGCGGCTGTATGCAAGTGGTGCATACATTATTCATGCATGCATGCTCACACAAATAGGACTTGTAATGAATTCCATATTATAATGAATTGAAAGGTCTTTTCAGACGACACAATTTCCATCTGCTTTTCAAACATAGCAGCAACGGGTCATGCTGTGATGTTATCGATTAAAACTGTGTAAGAGATGGTTCTAATTAACAAGAAAAAAACCTGTCTACTCATCATACAGAATTAAATTTGAAGGAACTCGTAAGCCTTAGTAGAGATCTGTGGAGTGATAAGTATATGAACAAAAGTATTGAAAAATACCTATCAAGGTGTTCATCAAGCATTTTGGGTATAGACCACTTAGTTGCTCCGCTCATACTCATTTCTGACAACACCGACCGACTCATTATTGACAAAAAGATGTTTGTTGTTGTTGTTGTTGAACATCACCTTGCCCTGCTTGGCGATGGTCTGTATCAGGAAGTCAGTTCGAACATTGTCCACATTGGGTACCAAAATGGAGCTATACTCTGGGATTATTTCTGATGGATACACATATTCCTCCACTCGTGTATTCCAGTGGACCCACTGACCTACAACAAAACAACATTACCACTCACAACAGTTTCCTACATATAGTGATGCATGGGTGGGCGGGGAATCATTCTAAGGGTATGCAGCAAGGCAACCTACCTATGCTTGGTGTGTTTACACACCGTGTCAAAAAACAACACAGTGATCATAAATAGGCCGAGTAACTGCTTAGATATTTGAAGACCCCTGTGACGCTAATTATAGGACACATCTTTGTTGAGCCCTGTTTTATGAGTTAATTTTATTAAAATAATTCTGTTCACCACAATTCAAAATCGGTGTGTGATTTTCATTTGTTGATTTTCATAAAAAGTTTATTTGTTGTTATTAATATTACTCAATTCTGCATTTATTTGATTTCATTCCCGCCCAGGTACCAACAATTTTATATGTACACAAATAAAATTGTTGGTATCCAGACAGCTCCTGCGCTCCACATGTGTGTGTGTATGTGTGCCTGTGTGTGTATGTGTGTGCATGTCTGTGTCTGTGTGTGTGTGTTTTTGTGTGCGTGTGTGTGTGTGTGTATCTTATCCAGGCCTCATGCCTACCGTCTATTGTGACATGATAGTCAAACATGGTGTCCTCACTGTCAGGAGGAATGTCAGGCAAGTTTAGATGAAAATTGTCATCTCTTCTTAGCCACAGCTCCATTTTTTTCCGGTCATCTAGTTCAAGGACAGCTCCTGCGCTCCACATCATAGCAAATGCATACAGGCGCTCCAAGTGCTCTCGAGATAAGTCGGCACACTGTTCCTATGAGGGTGGCACTTATCATTACTAAATTACTTTTATTATCATCATCAAAGAAACGTGTATTGGTCTTATATTAATATAGCACACGCTCAATGGCGTGTTGCATAATAATGAGGGGACTAGCATTTCTGACAATGTGACGACTTTGGCAGTAGATAATATAATAGTTTGTATAAACTGCACAAGCACCTTCTGTTTGACCTTGATGCATATTCATTAGTCTGGCTTTACTTGTTTCTTCTGAGCTAGGAACTGAGGGATCCATTTAGCGTTTAAAAAAAATGAATGAATGGGATTCTATACAACTGCATTAAATTGTGGCTCTCAATGCAACTTCACCTAACATTTGTAGTTCCTTCTTATACTGCTTCAATTAATGCCAAAAAGATTACTTTTTTTTAATGTATAAGGAAATAAGCGCATCAGACCCTGACCCTGATTAGAAATTTTGAAATGATCAAACCCACCTTTGTTGGGATGAGCCCCTGCAGCATGTTGATGCACTGCATGATGACAAAAGCCTCAAGCAGCTCTATTTTGAACTCAAGTGACTGTACACAGAAGCGGTACAGTCTGGTGAACGAGGAAGAGAAGAGGTCCCTCAGAACCTGTACCTCCTGAGGGCAGCGTTTTTTTAACCACCCCTGGACACAAGTAAGAATGTTAGTTTTTAATAAACATTGTCCAACTTTATTTTAGGAGTAATATGTGTAAATAACTTAGATTTCACTGCGTTTCATACCATCATTAAAACCATGGTCATTGTTTTGTACCTCTAATATTGGGCTCCAGCTGAGCACAGACGAACTCATGAACACCATGCCGTTGCGTGAGACAGTGGCTGGAGAGGCATTGTCGATGTTGTGCGGCTC
This sequence comes from Syngnathus leptorhynchus, assembly GCF_054491065.1. Lineage (NCBI taxonomy): Eukaryota > Metazoa > Chordata > Actinopteri > Syngnathiformes > Syngnathidae > Syngnathus > Syngnathus leptorhynchus. Next base: position 6,459,021 of record NC_141202.1, read on the forward strand.
AAACACCACCTTACAGTTGGGCGCCATTGGTATACGGTCTCCATTTGCCAAAGTAAGAGTTTTGTTGTCATCCAAGACCGAGTTAAGATTCTCTATCCAGATGGCATCAACCGGTCCGTCGAGGACAATCCATATGTGTTCACCTGAAAAGATATTTACTTTTACTTGAATGCTTTGGCTAAAACCAAAGTACTGAGCCAGTGATGGACACCGTGCATGGAAATAATGGGAGCACAATTCTCAAGCAAGTTTGTAATATGAAAAAAAATCAGTTGCTGCCATGACTTGTATAGCATTCATGCATGACCCACATGAATCTTCTTGTGTGGTGAGCAGCAAGCAGCAAATAAAACGTGCACACATGAAAGCAAACACATATACTGTAAATTCACACAAGCGTACGCATGCATCTGTAATGAACGCCCAAGGAAGATAGGAAGATAAAACAAACTCTGGGGTGCTGAGCTGGGGAGTATGAGGATGTCCCTGGGCAATTAAACTTTTCTGTGACATACAACTTACTGATTTTCACACAGATCCTAAAGAAAAAAAATGCCCCTTCATCTGCAAGGACCCAAATGAATCATGAGAGGAATCAACTCTGAGCTCTATAGGGATTGTCTTTCATCTTTCCGCTTTTCTTCATGTTACTAGGCAGAGAAGATGAAGTTCTGAGGCCATGTTATCTGTGCTTCATTGAAAACAACCACTCGCTGTCTCCCATAGAATACAGGTCATGTGAGAAAAGTTTTAGTATCACAAAGGAAACCTTTCAACCTTTTTGATTATGAACCAGAAGTCACAGCATTGTCTTTACTACTGTTGTATAAGAGACTAGATAAGAGACCACAGATGTGGCAGGGAACCTCATCGCAACTTCAAATGATAATGCACCTGCTCACAATATTCTGACCATCCGACAATTCCTGTAGTTCCAAGGACATCGGATGCTGGAGCAACGTCCCTACTCAGCTGAAATGAGTGTTTTTACACTTGCCAAAACTCAAGGCGATCATCAAAGGAATCTGCTCTAAAGACGTGGACAATCTCAAGATGGTAGTTACAATAGTGCTGCAGACGGTCCCAGAAGAATCCTTCCAGGACCACATGAACGTGTAGCAGAGAAGGCTGCTAGTTTGTAGTTTGGATTCAAGATACATATCATAAATTGCTGTCGTCAGGCTGGAACCTTCCTGTGTTGTTTTCAATTCCAGACCTTTCTTTGCCTTCAGTGTTTTCCTCCAGAGTGTTGAGAAGATGCCATCGGTCCAGTCATTTGTGGCCACATCAAGTCGTCCAAACATTTGAGGTGCTGTGATGGCTTTGGGGTTCATGCGCATCTCTCTGTGTGGTTGACCACACTCTAGGAGAGGAAGGATATTATATCGAGACATGCAGAGCTCTTTTCAGAAACTAAATGTGTAAAATTTGCAGGTCTGAGTAAATGTTAATCTTCCTGGGTTTATCTAAATTGATTTATAGTAGATTTTATTTTTGAAAACAGCTGTTCATAGGCTGTTTAAAAATGTACTTTTAAGCAAATGTGACACTGCATTGGCCTCCCACCTGTCATGGCTCTCATCAGTGTATGGATACAAGTTGTCTTTCCTGCCCCACTGGGCCCCAGAGCCATCATGCCATGCCGGACCCTCTGAGTCTCAAATAGTTGGATAACTTTCAGTTTCCAGGGTGGGTGACAAATCAGACCTGCATCTTCCACCTGAAGAGAAACATTACTTTGAACAGCAGTATGTACATTTGCCCAAAATTAATAAATAAGAATTTGTGGGTGTGGCTCCGGCAAATGAAAGACCCATAAACGGCTTGCTTTGAGCACTATTCAAATCGATCCTGATACACAAATGCAGGGCCTCTAAAATGATTGTTATGGGCTCTTTCTCTCTTTTTATTAAACTGTACAATATAAGAATACCCGAAAAAGGAGCGCTGCTGTAATCAATACAGCTCAACACAAAGTGTGCATTAGTACCTTTGTGTTTTTTGCTCATTGAAAGGGGCAGATTCTGGCAATGTTTATTATTCTGAGTGTAAAATATAAATCATTAAATATGATTATGTAAATAACATGTTGAATGAAATATAGTTCAGAGACAATGATTAACACTCGTTTGTAACTTTGTTTTACAGGGTAAAAAAAAGTTTTAATCCTGACCTAAGTTGCTCTCTCTTTTTTTCTAATCATCAAACAAAATCGTTATCAGATAAAGATAACCAAAGGGAACATAAAATGGCAATTAAAAAAAAATATTTTCCTGTCGGCCATCAGACATGATACATATCTATAAAGCTGCCCTTTTTTTTCTTCATCCTTGCACCGACCCGCTCAATTTTCGCAGCATAACACTCTTGTTGTTCACATGCAGAAACTCATTTCTACCTGTTTGTCAATGGCTGCCTCAAGTTCAGGGTAACCTGCTTTATCAAGCTGAATGCCTGGGAAGAGATCCTCAATTAAGCTCAGGAAGAGTGGCTCATCTTCGTCGATCTAACAAATATATTCATGTGCAGATTTATTATAAAGCTAAGACTTCATAATGTTGTTCATTTCATCATTCAGACCGACCAACTTTGAGAGATTCATGTCCCTGAGAACCCTCATGACGATGGTAGACTCAGTGTCGCTGGGATTGGCTCGTTTGGCTGCTCCCAGAGTTCGCAACACGGAGAGGATGTTCCGCAAGCCAAAGTCATAGTGAACCTGGATGATTTAGTCAAAGTTATTTCACTGCAATATGTCTTTCTTCTTCTAAGATTGTTTTGATCGCCAATTCTAGACAACCATGGGAACCTCAGTGCATCATTTTTATAAATATATTTTAAAATTCAAAACACAAACTAACAGTTAATAAAACAAGTTAGTCCATACATATTCAAGAAGCCTATCCAAAACCAGTATGAGAGGTGAGGTGATCAGATTTAAGATGCAGCTGAAAGGTTCTGACAGATTCCCACCTGAGGAAAGCTTGGCTGATCCTGTCATCTCGATTATAAACAGATATTAATGAACAGGTACAATTGATGCAATTAAATTCCACATAATGGACCAATCAAACAACAAAATTAACTGTTGGAAATTTCAGACCTGTGTCTTTGTTTACCTGCTTGGAGAGCTGCTCTTCACAGAGCTTGTAGAGCGTGAAGAATTTTCGAGCCAGCTCCATGTTATCTATGAAGCCACAGCTGGCTAGCTTCACTCTGATGATAATTTGGCGGTCAGGAACCATCATGGCCACAGAGCGAAAATTGATCTTTAGGTTCTCTGGGAGTTCCTGTCGCCCTGCATAACCCGGATTCTGAGTGTCCAGGTAAGACAAGCATACACATTACTGAACACCTCTTTGCAAAGTCAGCACTTTATTAATTTCTCTCTAGCAATTTTAATGACGATTAATCTAAAATTAGTGAGAGTATGCTATATATAATATTGGGGTGCAGTCATTTGTTTCGTAATGTAAATGATTATAACGTAAAACTGGCTTGATTTCTTAGCTTCGATAGTATTTTGGTGAATAAAAGAGTGAAAGAGTCAAAGGGATGATATAACTGATGTTAAATTAAATTAAGCCTTTCCATATTTTTTCCAGACCTGACAAAATTGGGCCAAAATCTGCATACTAATAGAGGCGCTATGCTGGCAGGTGGCTCAAAGCATGAAAAGTGATGAAAGACGAAGAGACGACAAAAAGCCAGCAGCTGAATTGATTTTGATCAGAAATGTGGCAAAATCTCTTCCAGGTATGTCCAGTACACAGAGAGAAAACGGCACTTTAACTTTTTAGCTCTCCCTTACTCAGGATTGACTAGATTGCTTTGTAAGCTGTAAAAATGCTGATGCCTAACTGTGAGGCATTTAGGCAGCTGCTGCACATTACATTATTCCCATGTATGGAGGAATGCAGAAAATAACCCTAGTTACCAATCAATGACACTGACCATTGTTATAAAGATACCAAATTCTGGATTCATCTCCACATTTTCTCCATCAGTAAAGACAAAGTTTTTTCGTCTTTCTTTCTTGCAGGTGAGCACTATTGAAATCTGCTGGGCTGCCACCGACAGGACGGGTAGGTCAATGCGGTTGAATTCGTCAAAACAGCCCCATGAACCAGATTGAGCAAGACCTATCAATCATATACACATGCCTTTCATTGATTAGTTTGCTTTAAATAAAGTGATGGCACAATCCGGTATCTTCTGTAGTCAAAACACAGCACTTAATCTCGTGTTATTTGTTATTTGTTTATGCTTACCCTTGAATATTCTTCCTAGACCTCTGAAGTCCATTTGGTCAGAACAGTTGAAGACTACCACATACTTCCCCAAACAGCGCCCCATATCCTTAATGGTCTCAGTTTTACCTAACACAAGCAATGAGTTGTCGCATTAAAATATGAGATTCATAGATTTGCACACATACCAAAAACCAGATTCAACTGTGTCTGTCAGTAATCCAGGTAATGGCAACTAGTTGTTAGTTAGTTTTGAGTCGCTGAACTCTTAAAATGTTAACTGTCAGTTAGTTTCATGTTTGTGCAATTAAAAGTGTATCGGTATATTTGAGTATCTCATACCTGTTCCTGCAGGACCTGCAGGTGCTCCACCCATACTCATACAGAGAGCCTGGGCAAGGGTGATGTAGCACCTATGCCGTATATGTGGACATAGAACAGATTCACTTACATTCACACACTAAGAAGTTTACGACTTTTTGATATTGCTTCCTGGAAGAGACAGATTGTTTTTATGTGAAGTTGCAGCCCTAATGGATGATGATGATGCCCGTGAGTGAGGTTGGAGGTTACCATCAATAAAGACTACATTTTAGCCTTTTTGGTGCAAGACTGTCCTTGCAGGTTCATGCAACATTTTTTTATGTAGTCTAGAAAAAAATCGGAAGCATTTTTTGTCCGAAATCGTCATTGTTTGTCATCAACCTGTTGTGCATTTCTATTGTTTCTTTTTTTCAAACCTGAGACTATAGCTGAGTGAGACTCAAGGGCGCGCAATGAGAAAGTACAGAATGGAAAAAATGAGTGGCAGACAACAACAGCAGTGGACATTGGCACTGCAGGAAACAAATGAAATATTTTAAGCATTGAAAGATTTTTTTCTGTTTTGGCATCGGAGTGCATGTAGCGTATTGCTGTGTGTGTCGCCAAAAGATGCTGGCAGCTGACTTGCTGTCACTGCTGTTGTTTCACATTGCTATCCCTTTGCTGTGTATGTCAAAGCATGCTTCTAGGTTGATTATTGTGTCTGTCTGTGAGCTGTTTTGTGCCCTGTCACTCACAGTGATTGACTGTTGTGTAAAGTATTGTGTAAGTATTGTTCCCATCAAGGCATGATGGACTTGTTAGAAGAAGACATCAAGTCCAATAGTAGGATGTGCAAGTTGTTTTAATGTATTAAGCTGGTTAACCCAAACCTTAGGCACTGGAGTTTGCACATAAACAAACACATGGGAATTATACTGAAACCTAACCTGAAACCTAAAGCTTATTACTAGAACGAGTCAGTACTGAGGGTTGCTTTAAAACAATCAATCGCTCCAACAGCAAATCCTTTCAGTCAATCTCAATATATTCCTGAACAGGTGTGCTCAAATATTGATTCACGCCACAAACTAAATGGTTAAACAGCACGGTTGGATTGACATAGTGCAGGTTAGATGTTAAAGCGCTCTGTAGCGACAGCAGTACGATAACTGGGCTCTGAGGTCAGGAGTACTCATTGGACAGCTCGGATGTGTAGGTGTAAGAGGATTTAGAGAATTACTTCCAGAGTAATAATCTGTTTTTGGTTTTTTTCTCAGTTACCAAAAACAAAAAACAGTAGTTAACAACACAGAAAATAAGACTGGTGCCCGTCCTTGGCGTAAGCCTGAGCATAACTTAATTTTTTGTTCCCGCGCAATTCCAATAGTAAGGTTGGCTTTCTTTTTTCCCCTCTTTTGTGTTCTTTATTTAACCTCATGTGTGGAACTTACCTGTCAGTCAATGGTGTAATCACAAGCCTTTCAGTGCAGCCCAAAAATTCATTCTGGTAAAGGAAGCCTACATCTGTGATGTTGATCATCATTTTGTCAGAGTCCTCATTGAAGTAGAAACGGCACTGCTTCAACCACTCAAAGTCTCCGGGGCTTTTGACATGCAGCTGGCACTTGGTAACAAAGTGAACAAAGAAGCAAGAGGACAAATAAGGACAAAGAGTTAACAATCAAGGATGCCAGTTTCGGCTTCATGAAGGGATAGTGGTTGACATTGATGTTGCAAAGAGACAGTAAGAAGTAAGAAAAAAAGGAAAGAGACAAGACAAGGTTAGAAAAGTGTTATCTGTAAGAGAGTTAATGTAAATTAGAGATGATGAGAAAGATGAAATTAACGGAGCTATTATCTGAACTTATGTTTTAAAGTGGGAGCAGTAAGAAGGATGACTCTTAGGTTGAGTCAGGAATGACAAAAGAGCGAGTGAATGCTGAATTGAAGATTGGAGGCAGACAATATTTTTGAAAACGTGGGTCAAATTAAATCAATAAATTAAGGGAAATAAAACATAGTCCATCAAATAAATGTACTTCTTGTTCTCCTTGCTGACAAGCAAGGCAATTATTGTGCCCGAAAGAGAGCCTTTCATAATCCCCCCCCCCCACACACACACACACACACACAAACACACACACGCGCGCACACACGCGCACACACACAAAAGGCTGAATATGTTTTTCTCTGTACTCTTTTCAGATATCTGAATGGTAGCCTGACAGCCCAAGCCTTGCTTGTTGATGCAAAGAGTGATTTAACACTTTCTTCTTAGCTATACTCTAAGTGACAGTTAAAATTATAGAGCTCTCTTCAATTTCAAAACAGTGTAGAAATTGCATTTCATGCTTAAATTCTCAGATCCATACATACCAGGTCATCAAATATGTCCCTCTGGTGTACATGAATAGTGATGAGGGTCTCATATTTGGTCCGCTCAATGGAACTCAGGTCTCTTGTGGTCATATCGATCAGTGTATTGAGCAGATCTAAAAATATTTGATTGGTTTTAGCCATGATACGACGATCATATCGGGCATTAGTGAGAGCATCCTCGGAATCCCTTGTCCATATCATCTGGATGCCCAGCAAACCCACCTGCATAAAACATCAACAGACCATAGTCGATTTTGTGGTGTTGTTTTTTTTTTTTTTTTTTCATGTATTGTGCTGTTATTGCTTTTTGATTGTTTTCCTGTTCTTTCCCTGTTGTGTCATCCACACCCTAATTTTTTAATTGTCTGTCTGTCTTTCCACCTCCTCTCCAATTTAATGTAGCTAGTGTTCCCTCACTATTTTGTGGTTTACCTTTCACGTCCTTAGTATGGCTGCCTTTGACTCACTTGAGCAGGAAAGGAGTTGAGGAAGTCGATAAGCTGGAAGGCAGATTCCTGAATGGCCAAAACAGCCTGCCGGATGATCATATGTAAAGATCTCTGGGATTCTTTGAGTAGGGCATTCAGCCAAACCTCAACATTTCCCTCTGCTGTGACTGGTCGATCCAACTCCATAGTCTCCCCCTCCCGAGATGACACAGCCAGGATGCGGTCATATACCTGCCATGTGTGATACATTGAAAAAAGAGAAACTCAGTTACATCCTTGATGTCTGACTTGAATACGGTAATCCTTTAAATTGGTATAGTGAAAGTTTATTCGTGTTTTTTTTTTGAAGATTTTTTCATGGGTTTGTAAAAAAGAATATACTTCAGTGGGCCTCCATTATATGTGTATTTTTGCTATTCACCAGCAGGCCTTGTCCCTAGTGAGGGTCGACTGTACACATAAACAGTATGTACTGCAATGTCTTTTTCACTTCAAACATATTCACAAAAATTCACCTTGTCATGAAATCTGACACATTTAATGTTGTCAAAGACATTAAGAAGGTGGGCTTGGATGGTATGGGAGTCTGAGGCTTGACCCAGGATCTCGAGCAGTGCAGGGTCAGACACAAAGAAGAACCGAGGAAACAGCAGACGCTTCTTCTCCAAGTAGCTGTTGTACCATGTTAAGATAACATGTAACACATATAAATACAAACTTTAAAACACTAATACTTTTTGAGCATGGACTTAAACTGACTCTCACCCTGTCAGAGATTTCTGGCAAATCTCGAGTTGTTCCAGAAGGTGTGGAAGCAGCTGTCCCATTGTCTCATCCCCAACACATGACTGGATCACATTGGGCATATCGTGGGCCCGTGTCATGATCTTCACCCAAGATTTGTCAATGTTGGAGAAACGCTTTGCTTCCTGGTGGACGATAAATAGGTCATTTTTGTTTTCTTTTCATTTAGGCACCTCAGGCACTTGACTGAAAATCCAAACAAAACACATAGTTCTCTGGGATTTGGACACCTTGATTGCCGTTTCATATGAGAATCCCTGTGATCATTTTTACGAGTCAATGCAATAAATGACAATTCTAAATTTAATGATGTTCCTACCTTTGGAAGTTGTTTGGCAATGTCTCCCCCTACAAACACAGCCTCTAGGTAGATCCATAAGTTTTGGACAGTCATCCAATTTTCTATAATGTCAGTGGTGTTGGACAGATTCAGTACCCATTTCTGTATCTGGGCTTTAAATGGAGTATTGTACCTGGACAGAAAGGAACATCATCCTGTTAGTGTGACACTTTGAGTTGTGGTGATAAATGTCAAAGTATGATGTACTGGCAAGTCATAAAGCACATACCTGTTGCTAATAAGAGATCCTAATACCATGAGGCTGTCCTCCATACTGGTGATGATTTCTGATGTGCTGTCTCCTCTTAGTAAGAGCTCTCCACGGGTTTTAAAGTTGGCAAAAGTAAAAGTCTTGTTGTCCCACTCTGCAATTACTTGCTTCAACTTCTGCTCAATGTCCCGCTCTTTCACTGCACTAATGCAGATATCCTGCGTCACAACCAGCCATAATTAAACATAGATAGACCTCAGACACACACCCAATCAGTGTAACGCCCCGTGATCAATTTATAGTAGTCTTAAATTAACCGAACAAAAATTGGATGAACAATTCTGTAATGGACATTGAGTCTCACCTCAATCTCCTCTTTGCACTTGAGTAGGGGAGCCTCCATAATACTACGCAGCTTGAAAGTATCAGTCTCAACCTCAAATGTATGTCCTGTCACCTGGTCAAAGAACCAGACCAGATGGTGAACATTAGTGAGTGTAATGTGCTCATTGCATTAGATTGTTTTACCGACCTCTGTAATTCTCTTCCAGTGCCGCATCATCATGGCCTTGTTGGACATAAACTCCAATAGGGGGCAGCACTCATTAAATTCATCAATTATTTTTTTCAGATCCAGGAAGGCTTGCCATTCCTTGAGAGCCCGAGGCAGCTTGCGACATCTGGCGTTATAAAAAGGTTATCAAGCTATCATCTAGAATGGGTGTTCGTCAAAACGCCATAATCTACCAGTACCCAATATGTGTACAGCCAAGTTCCCCATTTAAGAAATTTCATATCTGAAGGTAGAAGATCACATTCAAGCATAGAGCGTCAAAAAACTTTGACTAGTCAGAACTTTTTGTTGACATAAAAACTAATAATTCAAGATGAAATAGTCGTTGTTCCCTCTGAGCACATTCCCAATAAATAAACCCTCACAAAGGACAAAGATAAGTCTTGATGGGAAATTGAAATTGTTCAGTCTTAATGTGGTGCACTATTTGGTAAAACATTTATGTGCAAAGGTTACAAAAACAATTAATTGCTGAATTAAATTTTCATATTGAGGCAGTTTTTCTAATTTGTTTTTTTTTTCTCCCAAGATCAGTCACTTTATTGCTGTGGCAAAAACACTGTACGTTGCATTTTGATTCAATACAATTTCACTATGAAATATCAGATATTAGAATCCTTCCTATCTGCCCGACTGCTATGATGGAATTGTCCACTCTGCTCTTGGCCACACCTCAACTCATTAGCCAATTATTCACAGCAACGGCACCCAGTTGAGGCTTGTTGCCCAGCCACCTTATAAGCATGAGCCCCACGTCACTTTTGTTTTGCCAGGTTGACTTGTGATGCCTCTTTGTATCAGCCGGCTAGACTTTTAATAACGGACACATTGTTACATGTCTGTGTCTCAGACGCTATTGTATTTGCAAGCTATTTAGACTATATTTTAGTATACATTGAATCTTATTAGGCTGTGAAAGTGTACCTAATGATGATGTATGCTGATGTTACATGGATCGAAAATTTCCAGTTTGATAGTCTCATTGCTCGAGCAAATCACTTTCCTCACCTTGTTTGAAAGTCCAGCAGATCATTATTGATTTTCTCAATGTGCAAGTCAGCCCAAAGGATGTCATTGTACCCATTAACCGTTTCAATGACATTGTTGTAAAGACCATACAACTTTTGCAGTAAAGACAGCTGCTTTCTGATTTCTAAGAGCTCAGGGTGCTGGGTGACAGGAAGTCCAAACAGCTCCTCACCACCTGTGTAGGTGATGTACTTTCTGAACAAGTTATCAAATAGATTCTGAGGGAAGAAAGGAATCGGAATGGTGATTAAATAATTGTCAATGTCCATTAACTATGATTTGTAATTCATATGGAAAATGTCATACGTTGTACCTGGTACATGATAAGTCTATCACTGGCATCCTGAGGAGCTAACCCCACCACCATTGGACCATCCTGGTGCATAGGGGAAAAGGTACATATCCAAATATCTGTACGGAATCATTTTTAATAGTATTTGCATGTACTTTATGTTGCTCTACCTTGTTATAGTCCATGTAAAACTGTTGACAGTCCTCCATGAAAATCTGCACGTTTGTGAATAGTTCACTTCTGAATTTTGGCTGTAATGCAATCAATTCATTCTGCACTTCTGTACTCCGCAACAACAACTTCTCCCACATGTAGCGAAGTGTGTCCACTTTGTCTGCTTCTTCTTTTGCCACTGAGAGCTCATACTTGTGAAGCATGGCGTAAGACTCCTATAATACACAACAAGAGGAGTTGGCTTTTTATGGAGAGTAAAAGATATGTCAGTCATGTTTGTGGAATAATTTTCAGCTGGAGTATGACTTGCCTCAATAGGACCGACTTGAAAGTCAATGGCTATTTGGCTTTCTCTAATTTCCTTGAATGCTGCCATGGCAATACGAATATCATCCAGGTCTTTAATCTGCCGATTCAGTTTCTTCCCTGCTTCATCAATGAAATTGAAGATCTGGTCCATCTCGGAACGATATTTCTTGTTACAGTACAGCCCGTAGTCCACCATCCAGTTTTTAGTTTCAGCAGTGAGAGACAGCTTCAGATCCACTTATTGAAAAGAAAACAAAACTTATCATGATTTAGGTTAACTGGCATTCTGTGAAGGTTATTGTAATGTAACCTGTAAATAGAGCCAGGGCCCCAACAGTGATGCATTCAGGCTCTGAATTGATTTCCAGGTGCAGGTCTCGATAGTAAAGAATCTGGCTCTCAAACTCAGACAGCAACGGAGTACCTTGAAGGAATCTTGGGGGGGGGGGGGGGGGGGGGGGAGCAACAACCTTACAATGTAATTATAAAGTACTTCACCTAAAATGATTGTCAATAGATAATGTTGTTTCCGACAGTCATACTTTTGCATGGCTTCACCGCGATCCTTTCTCCAAATGTGATGATAACTGCTGAAACGATCTAGAGCTTGCATCACCTCCTACACAACCAAGCATGGGCATTGAAATCAATCCACATAATATACATAATGAATTTGATTACTCGTTATCATTTTTATGGTCCCTTTGTGAGGAAATTCAATTTAAAAAACAATGGTGTTTCGCACGAACAGAATCAGACCACAAACAAGCAGGTGTGTAAGAGATGCCGGACTGATGAGGCGCAACTCAGTTCTGTGTGCTCGTGCACCACTAATGAACACTTGAATATAATGTTACACAGGCTATCTGAAATATAATTTGTCATTATAGTGATAAAACATTGACGGCATGTCAAGGAATTGGAAAAACATCTAAGTGCTCAGGACCTCGATCTGACTGAATATATTTACACCAGTATCTTACAATTACCTGCATCTCAGATGTGAAAGTAAGGATACCTTTCTGTTAGAGACGATGGATGTGCCAAGGACAGAAACCAGTTTCGCAATCTCCTTGTTCTCAGAAACATTCTTGTAGTAGTTTTTGGCTTGGATTGGAATGGCTTGGCTCACATATGCTGATATGTCCGAGGCGCTGCCGTCTAAAAGGTATTGAGTTTTTGAGATCATAATATTGCTAAAATTGTTGAAGACACAATTGTACATTCAGTCCTGATTATTCTTTTTAGCCACACAAAAACAACAATGAATGATGTGAAGTATTTACAGCACCTGCAAGGCTCCGGTACGTTGTTGTTCCATCTTCCGATTCGCTTTCAGAACTTTCTGGCTTTAATGCTGCTATTCGCTTTTCATTCATTTTTCTCTGCGAAAGAACCAAACATTCCATTTTACCCTTGCCTAACTTGTTGCAAAATGTATTGTAAAAGATCACACACCTTTGAGATTCTTTCTTTGTTCCACTGGCCAACGCCTTTGCTAACACAGACCACACACTCGACTACCCTATTCAATGCTTGCTGTATGTCCTCCAGAGTTGGAATGATGGCAATATTTGGGATGGAAAGGGTTGCATTGACTTTGAAGATTGCATGCTGGCCGTTGCTCCTCCCACGTCTGGGTGAGTCATTCTCACCTAAAGGACAAGTGATGTGGTTTCTTGCTTAGGAAATTGTACGCATCAAAAAGGGACATTTTTTAGGTCATTAAGAGGCTGAAGAAAAAAAAATAAAGCTCATCATAAACTAATCAATATAGATTGTTATAATAAATAAAATAAAAAGCAAAAACCCACCCATGAAATGTGCAAGTGGGGAGGTCTGGATATGCTTGCGTAATGTCTCCAAGGTGTTCCGTGTCAGTTTGAGCAAAGCCTCTACATTGCGGTGGTTGAAATATGACAGCAGCTCCTGTGCCTCCAACTCCATCACTTGCATCAGGTCTCTCTTCCTCCTCCTCCTTACCAAGGGGGAAGACGGACCAACACTGGCAGGGGGTAGTAAGATGTGTCTGGAGGAGAGACGGGCTTCTGACGGCCCTCAACATTTGTTGTACAGGGTCAGCAGTTGTGCAAAATGATGTTACAGGTTTCTTAATATATTTTGGATAAGGACAAAAGGTTCATAATAAAGTTGTCCAAGTGACGTGATCACTCATTTGCAGTCATCGATAATACTGGACAATACTAAATCCTATACAAGGACTTGCTAACAAAGCCAATATTTTTAGGGTAACTCAAATATGTTGCAATGAATGCAATAACATTTTGAATTCAGATTTTTCCTTGAACGGAGTGGTAATACCTTCCCTGTCGACACTGTCTTCTGTTTTCCTCTGAGGGCAGATTTCTTCTTCTAACTTTTCACCCTCCTCTCTTTGATTGTGGTCAAACTCCAGCAGCATGTTGATCAGTTCATTAGCTGCTTCCTCCACCTGAAGGCTCTTGGTGTGTAGACTCTGGGCTTGCTTAATACACAAGTCCTATACACACAAACAGTCAATGCACAAGGAGGCCTAGAGAATTTCAGCCCAACAATAATTCCTTAAGGATATGATGGATTCAGTGGGGTGGATTCATTACCTCATTATTTTGTTCAGCTCTTGGTTCTTTTAATATAATTCACAGCAAAAAAGAACGGCGTCAAAAGTATAAGCCAGATGTATCATTAATGTAAATTCTTGCCAGCATAGTTATCTGTTTTAAATTATAAGAGATTTTCCGTTTTTAATGTTTTAATAATGGTACAGTTTGGTATTTTTGATTAAGTTTCAGCTCATGCTGATGATACGGTGAATTTATTGGGTATTTCATTATACAGCCAACTCACATCCGTTTATTTTATTTACCACTATGTATGCATTTACCCTGGTGGTCTTAACAAAGTCTTCACAGGTGACAGGTTCATCTTCTGGGAGAATGCACAATGTGCATGTGCTCATCTCCTGCAACACTGCATCTATCCTGAACTCTGCCAGGTCATTCACTCTGTCCATCAACAGCTCCAGATTCTCTGGAGGAGAAAAGGCAGCAAGAAGCAGTCAGAAACGGGTGTAAAAATGATGATCAGCGGTGAATGACACGATGGAAATAATGTACAGAGACAAGAGGAGGAGCAGCAGCAACCAGACACATAAAAAGATAATCAAAGGAATATGATAGATAGTGAAGAGTGAGGCTGTATATCAATTATGAATGACATTATGAAAAAGAACAGTGTAGAATTTTGACCTAATTTCATCAGATGGCGCCCGTGCTGGGTTGTAAAGTAACTTGTTCATCACAAAGTGAGAAACTGATCTTACTGGATTTATCTGACCTTACCCAAGGATTTGTAAACTGTACTGAGGTACTTGTCTGTGTTCATTGATGTCCAGTTGAGGGATGTCAACCCTGGCTGTATTGCCTCATCTACCTGTCAAGTTCATGAAAAATCATTTTACACACTGTGATTGTGTCATATACTGTACTACATGGCACCAGACAATCTCAATTAACTTTTTCTTGTGCTGTACAGGTAGACGTTAGTTCCCAAGGACCACATATGTAGGCCGGCAGCCTGTTCTAAATATATCTACTTCTGGTGAGGAAACACTGTAAACACACACACACACACACACACACACGCACACACACACACACACACATACACATACACATGCACATACACTCTCAAACCCTTACCTTAGTTACATGTGGCATTGCCAGTTGTTCAAAAGCACTCAGAATTTTTCCACGAACTCTAGCATTCTCACTCAACATGAACTGAAATAGCAAAGGTAAGCATCATATGTGAAATGACTCACAGAGAATGCCATACTAATGTTTTGCAAGCTTGGCACACATTACAAGATAATTTTCAATGTGATTAAGTGAGCGCAAATAGCAACCTGTAAATTGTTAAAGTTCATTTTGAGGGTGTCCTGTTTTTGTTGCAGCAGGGCAGCAAAGGGTGGGACCTCAAAATTGTTTCTCCTCATGCAGTTTGCCTCTCTGATTTGCTTCATAATCTCCGGGTCAAAGTTCACAAACAGTTCTCCTGTCTCTTTTGACCGGACCAGCAAAGATGCCTGTAGGCCAGGCCTGGCATCCTCAACCTGGATAAAATGGGTATGATGTAGTGTGCAAATTTTTCCCCCTCCCGTATTTCCTCTATTCTTTACCGTTTTCATCCAGCTTTGATGGTGAAGTATTTCATACTCGAGGAGAACTGCTGCTATCCTGTTGTAATTCCTGATGATCTTCTTAGCCTCAGGTGTGGAGAGAACGCCAGTGTGCTATCCAGATATCAAACAAGGACAGGTAAGTTTGAAAAATGTTAATGTGTCAAGACAGTGATGATGATGATGATGATCGTGATAAATAAACCTTTTGAAAAAGATCCATGGGACCCTGAATTCTGCTGTACAGCTGGCGAGCCCACATGATCCGGCCAGAGACTGGAGGCAAGTTACGGCCAATTGGGGGGTCTTGTTTTTGCTTCATGAAGAGATTGGACACCATTTCAATGTCGCGGCCATAACTCTTCAGAATATGCTGGTACTTCTCATCAATGCCGAGGTTGGGGATACCCAGTCTATTAAATTCACAGAAAATTGATTCACGAGGTCAAATTCATGTCCGGAGTGTTTCGGTATCTTTATTTGTTTACTTACTCATAAAGTGTGTAATAGCAACAAGGAACAGACATAAACAGTGGGCTACCTTTGAAATTTTTTAAGCATGTCAAGAGCTTGTTCTGTATTTTGAATTTTGTTGAATGTGCAATCCATGAAATTCATCAGTTGCTCCTAAATAGACCAGAGGAAAAAAATATAAAAATGCTGCAGTTTCAGGTTATAAATCTCATTAGTTGAACTACTCAAAATAACTGACTGGATGGTCAAATCCAACATACATGAAGTTCAGTCGTACTTTTGCAGAATTCCTCATAGTCCACATCAAAGTCAGTTCTTCTTTGGTCAAGGAAGCTATAATGTTTTGTCTTCATGTTCAGCATTATGATCTGCCAAAACAACAATGTAATTGAAAAAATAATCAGGCCCATAAAAATCAATGTTATTGTTCTGCGACAATCGAATTGTGACTAGTCTAATATTGAATTTGAATCATTTTGAAAAAGATACTTAGACGTTCCAAATAATACATTACCTCCCATTTTGCCTTCATTTCTGAAGTCTTGATCATTCATGACAGCAAAGACATAAACAAAAGTTTTAGGTTATTATGGAGAAAAGTGTAAATGCAAGAGCAGCTCAAAAACACAACACAACCCTGCTGGATTTGTTAGCGCTGCACTTAAGGAACCTTGACTTGCATTCAGTATTGTATTTATTTGACTTTGCAACCCTATCTGCATGCTTGTTACATAATTAAATATACTGTACAGAGTTGACAGTTTCCCTGGCACTGACATAGCCATCTTATGATCTTACTTGAAACCTGGTTGCCACCGTCTCAAGTCTCTCTATTTTTGCATCCTGAAGGGCCGAATAGGTAGAAATGGTGGCCAACATTTCCAGGATCTTATTGAGTCGTCGCTGGAATGTGTCAAATTTTCCAAAAATGTACATCTCACTGAAGTCAAACTGTCTCTCTGTGGGAGTTTGTTCGAGCTTTGCTTTGGTCTTATGGAAACAACGCTGGTACTCCTGAAAAAAGTGATCAAGTTATCAGCATCAAACACTTTGCTCAAGTAAACTTTTCTTTGAACGATAACAAGACTGCTCTCACTACCTCGTTTAGGTGAATGGCTGCTTTGATTTTCTCCTCTACAATCCGTTGTGGCTGGTCCCAAATTGAATTTTCACCATTGTTAGTGATGTACCCTTTGCAGGCTGTAATCATTTGGTTTGTTACCTATTTAAAAACAAACATACAAATGAACAGAAATAGATGCAGTATAAAATGGGCATGTGTTACCTTGACAAAAAGGGATGTTATCTTTTCAGATGTATTGTAGTGGTGAGAGATTCTATGAATCATTCTGATGGCGTTGATAAGACCTGGTATAGCATCCACCATTGAAACCTGTTTTCAAGCACAAATACAAACTTGGTATAATTTTGTCAATGCCTGCAAAATTGAGTAAGACCGCAAATGAACTTGTCATTGTTGAAGTGAATCAACTATTTTCCATACAGGGTCACTATTGTAAAGAGGATCGCAAAACTTCTCCAAGCTGTAGAGATACTTGACGTTATCTTTGGCTTCGTTGGCTGACTCGGTGATCCTGGCGTCCAGTTCCCGCCACAACTAGGCAGAGCGAATGATCATTAATCTTACAAAGGTATGATTGTGTCATTGTGTGAGATTTTTTTTTTTCCTTACCTTGATGATTTTAGATTTTGCCATCAAGAGCACACCCAATACCGCCTTCACATCAGGGCTCTTGAGCTGATCAAGAAGGTAGTTGAAGCGAGACATTCGCTTCTTCCAGTGGTCCAGCTCGGCCCGTGGGCCAAGGTCTTCGGCTTCTTTTCTCAGCTGGTCGCTCTCAGCTAAAACCTAAAGCACGACATAATTTGTGCTGCAACTTAGCAAATGCGAAATTTATAATCAAAGTCTTGTACATTTAATAATTTCTGGGGTGAATAACATCAAGGTAGTTTATAGCATTCTTACCTGTTCGATCTGCTTAATCCAGACTTTCATGCACCCTTCTATCTTTTCTATTGTCTCAGTGTTGTTGGCTGCCGCCATGTAGTCCGACGGGCCTTTTAGGATCCGCACGTCAAATGTATCGCACTCTTTCAAAGTAACCTGGACATAGAATGAAAAAATTAAATAAATGATGACAAAATCCTAAAATAAATAGTGTATATAGCAATTAAAAACTCATTTAGATCGTGATCACCAACAGACTCTGAATTTAATGTTACATTGTTACTAAATTGGGCTCTATTAAGCATGTAGCTGACCTTTTCTTGTAGACTCTCCTGTGCCCCCGCCAACACAGACACAAAGTTTTCCAGTGACGATATGAAGTCCTGTTTAACTGCTTGGGCCTGTGGACTGGCCAGCTCTCCCCAGCCATGGTTCATCTTTGTCAGTGTCGGTATAAAAACCTCAGAGAGCAGCTGTTCCACACTTTTTAACAGACCCCCCTCTGAGGTGTCCAACATATTGAAATTGACATCCTGGGGAAAAAAATTAAATGCACATTCTGTGGTTGTAGGTTGGTGTTCTATACTTGTACCACATCATATTGAGAAGTGTTATGTATATATGTACACTTAAGCAAACTTTGAACAATGTAATTTCTTCCAAACCTCCAGAAGAACCAATCAAACTAATTGCTAAAAGCTTTTATCACAGAAATAGATGACAGATGAAAATGCTTCCCATGGAAAAAAGAAATCATTTAAGACCACAGACAGTATGTATCATTCAAGGAAGGAATCATTTTCTGTAACTGCTGCTAATTTTCTCACTCTGTGTATGTTTTCAGAGGTGATCGCCTTGGAGGCGTTGGCTCTGGTGAAGAAGACACATACTCCGGTCAGGGCCACATCCTTTCCATCAGTCACAAAGACTTTATGCTTTTTGTTTTGACTAGGTGGCTGAGGCAGTTGCAGTGATGATGAAGATGATGTCCCTGCAGTTTTCAAATTGACTTATTATAAAAGAACCTTAGTTATAAAGACTGAAATTCAAGTATCATTAATTATAAGACATACCTCCATCCACTGAACCGCTCTCTTGATAGTAAAATATGAGGTGTAGAAGCCCCTCAGCTACAAAAAACTGCTCCATGCGATCAAGCTAAGATGAAAAAAAAAACATTTTTATTGACTACAATACACCTGTCCTAAAATGAGTTTTAGATTATTTAGACCATACTAAACTGATTAGAAAATTCACAAAATGCAAGCAGTGATATTTGTTCAAAATCACACCTGATCTCCCTCCAATATAGCGTCTTCGACATCAGCTTTCTCCAGTCCCAGGCATGAAGCCACGATACTGAGCACATAGTCATGTCTTCCATCAAGCTGGGCACGCTTGGCTTCACGCTCCTCCTTTAACTTTTGCTGAATAACAGATGCAGACTAAAAATGAATATCACGATGAAGATAATGCTCGCTAGAGAAATAGGAATTTTGACATTTCTTATTCTAGCTCAGGGGTTCACAATATTAAGGTCAGTACCCAGAATGGTTAATAACTATTACTGCACTTTTGTAGATTTGTGTCTTATTTTGTTGTTGTTGTGTACAGGGCTGCTATATGGATATTCCTTTTTTATCAAATATTTTAGTCACACAGCTAGACTACTGATAACACAAGGTATCCACCATACCAGACAATGGATATCAACAGGCAGAATCTTCGGTCTGCATAAACTCCCTCATCCCACCCTCACTCTACCCCAACACCCCCCATCAATGATTGTTTCTCAAGGTGCATCGTCCGCATGTGCTTGCCCCGGGCATAGTGCTTCACACCCCTCTGACCCCACCTCTTCAATAAGACAGGACACTGATTGGCCGGGATCAAAATAGATCATGTTTATACACCAATACATTTAATTATTCTCTTTCAACTGGTTTTCACCTAAACCTTCCTCCAGCTTCTTTATTCTTTTTCTCAGAAATAACTCTATAAATACACTTAATGATGTCCACAGATGGGAATAAGAGACCTGGGTGATAATTAAAACAGTAGTCTGTGCTAGAGAGCAAAATCTCTTTTGGACGGTACTCGAGCCACTGTGGGTCTTCAATTTTTAAAACCTGGAATTTGTTCTCCAACAAGCCCAGAAGCAAACCCATTCATGAACAAAAAGATAAATGAATCAACACTAAAGGGTTACAGCACTCGTGCATTTTCTAGTAGGATGGGGATCGTTTTGATCCTGAACATCAGGTTCATTTCAATCCCTGCAGTTCGGTGAATTCAAGGTGGAATCCAGGAATAAAATGGGTTTTAAATTAAATTCTAGCTGGTCAAATAATTATGATACCTATTGACTTGCAGATTTTTTGCAGCTGATTTTAAAACATTACTACTTTTCTTTTCTCTCTAAAGCTGTAAAATCCCAACGATACAAAGTTTTAAAGATATTTCATTTTTCAGTAACATGCCAAACAACCAGTAAAAGATTAAGAGAAATCCACAGGGAATAGAACATATCGCCAAAGACATTATTACTTACTGGTGCCGCTAGTTTTGCCTAGCCCTAAAATGACAATTATTTTCTTACCTGAATGACCTTGGAGACACTGTGTTTCCAGAGCTGTTTCCCAAACATGACACATCACCTCTCTTCCTCACCTGCTTCTCAGTTACCTTTGTATCTTAATAGTGCCTTCTTAACTTACAAGATGAAAGAGGAACTGCAATTTTCACATCCACATAACTTGGCGCTTAAGCTGTTGTGGACAGTATAGATACAATGTTCTAACTCTAATCATATAAAATTAGATGTATGGGCGTAAAGAAAATTCTCAATCGTTTTATTTCACACTTGATGGGAGGTCAGGCACTCCAGAGTCCCAACAATTTGGATACAAGCAATAAAAAGCCAATTTCCCACGCTATGTACCTAATTACATTCATATGTGTTTGTAGTATGTAACGTAGCATTGCACTTGTAATACAAAAAAATACAACAATGCAAAAATATGATACATGAGTCACCTACATTTCCTTACATCAAGCAAAAGACTCCATGTAGACTACTGTACAGTATATCACTCTCCTTTACGACCAGCTTCATTTTACCAAATGATTGCATTTGACCTAAGAAGCCAAGCGGTCTGAAACTTCAGAGCACTTGGGGTCACCTTACCTCATTTTGATATTCTGAATGCAGCATCATTGTTGCCCTTTCACACTGACATTTCTTTTCAAGTCAGTCCACCCTTTTAATTGGCATCGTTTTTCATGACATCAGAGAATTAAAGGAGCCAACAAAGACAAGACGGAACAAGAAGCTATGGGAGCAATCAGCTATCTTATTTGCAATGTGAGAATGGTTATGAGCCTGAAATTATGTTGCTCCGAAAACGAAGACCGCGAACGGGATAATGCGGTGTAGGATGACCGGCTGTCGACCAGGTAATGATCATGGCCCTACTCTCACCTTACCCCAATGTCCCACCTAACACATCAGAACAGGAAGGACAGGGGGAGGGATGCGGAGCTGTGGGGGTGGAAATGAAGGCTAATCAAGTTCCCCACCGTAAGAGACCTTCATGATTATATGCACTAACACTGGACGGTAAAATAGCGGTACTATTATTAAGAGGGCTCAAACAAGTGGCAGTAAAATATCCATAATTTCCTCAAATTAGACACAGATTATTCTGGATGGTGCCTAAAAATGGTTTGTCATGCATTCATATTCATACAATAACACAAACACACACACGCACACACACTTGCCACTAATTAATATTTTGCTTTCATTGCAATATCCAGCAGATGTGTGGCACAACTCTTCACGCAGATTCGACTGATGGTGTTCTATTAAAAAAAAAAAAAAAACATCGCCAAACTTTGCATTTAAAAGCAGTTATTTCATCAATTATTCAATGCACCATGACTGATTTTCTATATCGAACCGTCAGCTTGTGAGTCGCCGGGAAACAGGAGACTGACTGTGAATTATACATGTTGTGGTGAGATCTAAGGGAAAGCGAGGAAGATAGAAATACACAGAGGGAGCAAGAGAGACTTCTCTCTAAGGTTCTCACACTGATACAGTGAGATATTAAATGGGTATATGTGGGGAGGGTTCACAATATGGTACAGTATCCTTACTGGCCACAGTATTAGGTACACCTGCATAATGTAAAGACAATTGACATTAGCAGAGAGTGTAATTGAACAGTATGTTTATTACTGTGGGTTTCAATAGAGTGGTTACAATGCATCATCATACCAAGAAGAGGTTTGAACATTTTGCTTGTCTGATTTATTTAAATCCAGTAAACACACCAGGAATACTTCAGAACTCATTGTAAGAGTGACATTTTATTCACTTATTTTTAAACTGTCCTATTAGATTTTATCCTTTAAAAAGTAGAAGGAACATATAAATATTTGTAATTTCTACATCGTTCACCTGATCCAGATGTAAAAGACAGCTAGGATAGGCACCAGCACACCCGCGGCCCTAGGGAGAATAAGCTGTTCGAATAATGGATGGATACCCTCAAATTAAAGCTGAGTCTGCAGGTAAAACGCATCTAGTACGTTTCATTTTAAATCCATTCAGATGATGTTTAGAACCCCAAAAAATGTGACAATATTGATGGACCTGATTGTATGTCTTATTGTCGCTGATGTTAAATGACTCACAAAGGAAACCATTTCAACATTACAGAACTAAGACTGATGAACACTGTAATGTATAAATATGACACCTTGGGCAGATATTTTAATCTCAGGTCAGTGGTCTGATATTGGATGAGAGGATTTATTCCCTATTCTCAGTCATCCCAACATGAATGACAGCATTGAGAACTTTGAAAAACTTGAAAGCATGCAGTTTTCCAAAATCTAAGATGAATTGATTGAGTCAAATAAATCCCAGGTTGGTCATAATGTGTCAGTTCTTGCTTGAAAACGTCAATATCCATTACTCCTATTGGGTTATATGGCAACAATTGTAGTGGAAACATGCTGCCATCTATTGGACTGACAATCACACTGCATCCAGGTACTTTTTGTAATCACTGCTTGGAGGCCAAAGTGAAGCGGTGCAGTGATTCTCAAAACAATTACCAAAGGTCTCATAGGAAAACGGAGCAGACGTCTCGACTCCTGCCAACTTGACTTTAACTCACTTTTACATTAGAGGACGGTGATTTGGGTGGGACAGAAGATGTGTGGTAAGCATTTTCAGCTCACTTCTGAGGGTTGGGGGTTTGAATCTTCTCATCCAGCAAGAGCATCCTCCCAAATTCCAAAAACATGTTCATTAGGTTAATGATCTCTAAATCAAGGATGGACAGCAGATGGATTGGTCCACTTTTTTGTCACTACTACCAGGGGAGCTTCCTAACCAGATGTATGAGGAAAAGTCATTTTAAATATTGACTAATCTGCATGCTTGAGTTTATTGAACTAATGTACAACACAGTATGTAATTATATTTCATACTCAAAAGCGCGTTTAAATGAACATGTGTAATCTCTGCAGTGCATAACCAAGATCAGTGCACATTTGTAATCTCTGCAGTGCATAACCAAAATCGGTGCACATAGCCTTGATTTACTTTGAAATAAAGACTGCAATGGGGATACTTTTTTATTCCGAGGCCTTTGCGTAACGTTTTACTGCTCTTACCTGCAGTTCCTTGAGGGATTCCACGGGCCCAGTTGGCTGGCTGCTTCGGTTCCTGTAGCTGACTTTCACGAGACGAGGCGTGGACGACATGCCTCATGTATTCCTCCCTTTAATCTTTTCCAATTGAAATCGTCAGCAAACGTGTTGATTTGACGAACCTTTCTCCAAAATCAAGCAAGAAAATATGGTGCGCTGCACCTACGCTTAATAGTCATAGTGTTGTTGATATGGTTACCAAGGTAACGCAGGCCGTGGGGGAGGTCGCGTTTCCCACTATAAATTGGGGATCGAGCGTGCGTAATGCAAAATATATGTCCATACGGATTCAAATAAATGAATAACGATCAAATCTGAATGAGATATGCAGTACAATAATAATAATAATAATAATAATAATAATAATAATAATAATAATAATAATAATAATAATAATAATGTCAGAGATACATACAGCCAACTCTGATTAAAATTCACAGTGACCAATACTATGTAAAAGAACATCTGTAAAATTTGAATTATGGAAGTGCTGTGCAGAACCGCTCCACGTCAGGCCGCGTGAGTGTTTTAAATGATACAATATATACATTTAAATGAACCGATGGAGAAATCTACTGATAAAGTGCATTACAATAAGTTATCTAGGAGCGCCCCTAGGTGGTAGCAGCGCATTGGAGCGCATCTCTGAGCTCCAAGGAAGAGTTATATGGAGGGATAGTACACGATTAGAATGGTGGACTAAATGACCATACTGTGGCAGCGTCTTTCTCGAAGCCAGCAGAGATAAGCACGGACGCTTTATTTTCTGATTGCATAAATATGAAGGAATAAACTGCCATGCTCGTGACTCAAAGACTTGACACGCCTACGTTGGACACAAGCAGAACTGTCAATGAGCTCATCATGTGGGCTTCATCTGGTGTGAAAAGCTACAAGAATGACACTCCCTCGCGGCCCGCATCAGCACCGCAGTGACGTGGGAGGGGGGATAAATTCAAAGTGCTGCACAATGCACCAACCCCACCTTCTCCAGAAACGGAATCCCAGGATATCCCACCCCCAATCGTTTCCAATCCTCCTACCCTGTTTCTTTTTTTTTTTTTTTTTTTAAACCTCAACCTCTCACTACATCACCCCCTCCTTTCTCTTTCTCCGTTCAACTCGTGAGCGCCGCCGCTCGGTCGTGAGGATTTCTCCCTTCTCTGTCAAAATGGAGGAGGAGGTCTTTGGCTTAATGAGGGGAGCGCCGATTCCACGATCGGATCTGCTGCGATGAAATGTTCCAGCTTGCTCGTGTGACAAGAGGCGACACCGAATCGCTCCGGTTTGTGGATCTTTTTTTTTTTTAGGAGCGGTTTGTGCACGAGAGAGCGCAGCCATGAGCGCAGCAGAGGGGCTGGATGAAGCTGCAAAGGACGCTCCAGACGTAGCGGCGTTTTTCAAATCCGGTAAGTCAGGAAGGGGCGAGTCTGCTTCCATGCAGGGGGGAGTAATTGCACAACTGTCGGTGTGCTCACCGGTGGCCTCACGATGACTAGAAAAAGAGGTTGCGCGTGTACGCATTGGCCGCATTTGATTCAACCGGATTGTCATGCTGTGGAGGATCACCAGCATTAATGACAGGCTACATTAAATGTGCGTGATCAAGAGCTGCGTGGCCCGCTTGAAGGTCTCAGGCGTGGATGACTGCACCTATATCCGAACCGGACACACTATATTTGACGAAGACCGGGCCAGAATGATTATTTCACGCTATAGGACAATCGTGTACGAAAAAGCAATGCATCGCACAGGGCCTTTCTGACATAATGGCATCATCGTCACAACAAATAAGAATAGTCAAGCTCAGTGTAACAATGCATCCAAAACGTAAACACGTTTTATGTGGCCTCCACTGGTGCCTGACATCATCATCCACGGTAGTGTTGTTGTGATGGTGCTTGGGAAAGGAGAGCTACAACAGATTTGTATTTATGCGTGGATGGTGTCGTTTCATGACATCCTCTCAAACCTATTAAATATGTGCATCATTCTTATGACTTGCTGTCCCACAATATTAAGTACATCCGCGTACCCAAGAGGAAATACCAGAGCGGTATCAAAAGGCCTCTTACACCAAGACATATTTTACAGCACTACTATTTTCTTTTTAATCATACTTTGTTGTTAAGTGCAGCAGTGCAGAACTATGAATCACATCACAAAATTTTTCACATCAAGGCAACCAAAATATAAACACTTCTTACAATGATGCCGTCCCATTCTTCACTGCTATAAACTAGTAAACTACATCCCCAATAATAAACTGCAACGATAATAATATATTGCATCCCACAAGGCACCATTGTTGTTCAACAAAATAACTGGTTCGCAATTTTGTGGTTCACACTCGGAAGCTATTTCAGTAACAGTGAATATATGTAGAAAAATCTTAGTTGGAGTAAGAGACACTATTGTGGCCCATGTCAAGGTCTCAAATAATATAATAATGCACTAAATGCACTCCAAAATTATCCAAACCAAATTAAAATGCATGTACAGTATCTAGTGGGGTGACATGTAATACCTCATAGGCCTGTATTTCAATGGATTCTAGAGGATCTCCTAATGAAGTGGCAGGTGAGCGGATATACTTGCACTGTGCAGATCATGTTTTATTTACGTCAGGCAATACTTGCATGTGAATTTATAGTTCAATATTGCATAGAGAGATCATTTCGTTTTCAAGCATGTCTTACTTTAAACTCCATGTGACCCTGTTATTAAAAGGAGATGAATGGCAGTTTTTTAAAAGGTACATTTTCTGGTTTTGCTGTCCCCCTAACAGCACCACTTATCCACCCCACAAGAAACAGCTGCCCCCCCTCCCTTACTCAGCTGTTTCTCTTTTTGACACCTGGTGCCATTGAGTCTGTTGTTCTCCATCTTGCACAAACAGACATTCACCCAGGTCCAGCCAAATTACTTGTGATGCATTTTAATGCAGGACGATTCATTTTGATCAAATATGTGCATTACAATCATATTCTCAAGTGCCTTTCAATGTATTCTTTGCTGAGATGCAACAACGACTCGATAAAATTGATAGAAATCAATCATTGAACGTGTTGGCCACATTTTCATGATCAATTTGTTGTGTCATGTGATTATTATGGTAGTTACCCTCTATGTCGCTCGATTAATACTTCAATCACTGTCTCCTTTTCTATGCAATGCAGAGCAGTGGATGCCTCGGGACCCAGAGCCTGTTCTCTTGACGAATTTGTATTTCTAAACAAATAAATATGCAGAATTTTGAGGATGTAAGCACTGCTGGGTTCTGCTTAAGATTGGACCCGGATTAACCAATCACAATCAAGGCACTTTCAAACGCATGGTGGATGTTTCTCATTATGAAGAACGTAGCGTACGGTCTCTTAAATATGCCAAGTTCAGTCTTCCTAAGAACATACGCCAGAATGCTCTTCCTAAGAATGCGATTCTCTTTTTAAATTGGAATGGCTATGTACTTGTTTTTGTTGTTTTTAGCAGATGTTGTCCCTCATCTGTTTTATGTGTCGGTTTATGGTCTACTGTAATTTGAGATCAACTCTTGTTTTTGTTTTTGTGTTGTAATCATGAATGAAAAAATGGGGAAAAAAAGTTTTGGATTGCAAATCCAATGTAGTGATGTAGTCAAAAAAGTAATCAACACATTAATCGAATAATAATTTCCAAAAGCTAGGCTGTTCTGCATCAGACAATGAAGTTGGCTCAAAGTTAAGTTGGGCTATTTGAATGTTGAAATGGCAGCAAAGGCAGCTCATACACTATTCATGATGGAGAAATAAATGAGTTTGGCCTCTGGAAACAATACTATTATGAAGAGAATGTATTGAAAAACATTTGTTTTTGCTCTAAAAAAGAATAACATTGAATACAAAGGGAAGAATAGCAATTTTTGTTCCTACTCATTTTGTTTCATTCATTCATTCATTCATTCATTCATTCATTCATACATTCATTCAAATCCCTTAATATACTCTTTATTTCACTATTGCTCTATTGTGTAACCTAACACTCTTCATTCATCCATGCAAACATAATATTGATCTTTTCAGTCAGTATTCTAAATCTATCAATTTGCAAAGTGCTCTCTACCTCTACTAACCGTTGTGGCCAAGCACTGTTTTGCTTTCTGGGGGGGGATAAATGATCAATGTCATTGTTTTTGTTTTATTTCCGCCTCTATACCGAATGTTGATTCAACAATGATGCCATTACAGATTTTTTTTATTTTTTTTATTGTCAATCCCACTTCTTTTCATTTGTCCACCATGCGACCTACTTATTGCCAGCCTGTTGCATGCAGAAATCTTGGCACACTACTGCTCATCCTAATTGAACCCAATCAGTATGATCCCAAGGCCCTAATTTGTTAAAGTGTGTTTCATTTTTATGGAAACCTTTCTGCACTTTGGTGCTCTTTTTCAGTCAGTGAAGGTGACATCAAAGTTTTTTGTCCCTGTCTAACCAGTGAAACTTTGTGAAAAATACCAGCTACTGAGTGTCTGATGAAGTATTTTTTTTTTTCAAACTTTTTTTTGCACTCTATATGTATTTAAAAATAGA
The DNA here is from genome assembly GCF_054491065.1 of Syngnathus leptorhynchus. Taxonomy (NCBI): domain Eukaryota; kingdom Metazoa; phylum Chordata; class Actinopteri; order Syngnathiformes; family Syngnathidae; genus Syngnathus; species Syngnathus leptorhynchus. The sequence continues at coordinate 6,487,060 of NC_141202.1, forward strand.
CAGATGGACTTTACTGTGAATGTGATTCCATAACCCCTGGATACCGTAGTCTTTATATTTTAAGTTCACCTTCATCAGCGACCTGTCAATTTAAAATGATTGATTCCATGTTTAGATTGACTTCTATCAAATATGTTGTAGGCCTATGGAGCGAGTCTCAAAGTACTGCTAAAAATAACTCTGAAATATTGCACATTTTTACAATATTATCTAATTTAATGTTCTCTTGAGTAACATATAATGAAGTTACTGGGTGTGTGCCCTGGCATTATTGAACAAAACTACACTGTGAAATTCAATTGGCGTAGAAGCTGCTGGATGCACACTTCAATAAGATATCCGATTGTCAGACCATGTTAAGCTATATGTATCCTCCTCAAGGCCTAACTTTTTTTTTTGTCCACCAGACACAATACCTTGCAGACAGGGTTTCTAAAGCCAGCCTGTAGTGTTGAATAATTTTCAACATTAAGGGAATCATTTATACATCGAAGCGTAAGGATCATCTGTGCACCTTTTGCTGTATTCAGAACTGTTTTTATGATCTTACAGTAAGAATGAAATAAAACGATGCTTGTCATAGCAAGTAGACTTCAGTAAAGTGAATCTACGAAAAGACAGATAAAAAAAGGGATAGGCATACTTGAAAGGATAAACAAGCCTCCTTCATCCATCAAATTACAGAGTTCAAGTTTGGTTGGACCACGCCTTGCAAAAGTCGACTCCATGTTGAGGCTGAACTCCTTTGGTTATATCAAGGGGCAGTCTAATTGGCAGTTGGTCACAGTTGAAGACCAAAGCACGGATCGACATAGGCTGTGTTGCAAAATAGCTGACCCTTGTGTACATGTCGGCTTTCTTACAACCTAACAAGAAAGAGGTTTTGAGGAAGACAGACTCTTTATTTTTATCTTTTTTTTTTTTTTAAATAGTCTGTATTCACCACAATGTCATGTGTAGCCATCTCTCAATTACTAACTAGGACAAATATAAAAGTGCCACAACAGTCTGCTGAAGAAGTTATTTTGGGGCTTTGGATTTCCTAGTGTGTAAACTTTCATTTGTTGAGCATACTACATACAATACAAGATACAATACAAGATGTTGTATTACCGAGATTCCTGCCCATGAGTTTTTCCTGAATGACAATATGGAGGTGATCTGTTTGTATCCGCTCTAATATGCCGAATGTACCAGGATAGCTTCAGTAGCAATTACACAATGAAGGCACAAGCACAGAGGTATAAATCACTACATCCCACCTACATCGCCTTGGGACGTGGAAGTAAGGTCGAGGGGGGGTGGAGAGATGATGTCTGAGTGAGGCACAGGAGGATGTGGTAGGGGGTCATAAAAATAGGATGTGGGCAGGCCCGTGTCTCCTGCAAATTCCCCATGTGATAAGAAAGAGCCTCGGTTAACCGGTGGCTCCCATTATAAAAAAAAACAACTAAATACAGTCAACATTTTAAGAAGTATACAAACGGATCACCTCCATATTATCATTCCTGAATTTTATCATCTAAATGCCAGCTTCGTCTTTACTATATCTGGTTCTAAACAATTACTCGTTTTTGACAGTATGAAACGATGAATTTGATAATCGATTTGTTGTCGATTAATCAATTAATTTTGACACCTCTACACTCATCTTATAGTGTATTTACATTCACTGCATGTGTGAGCTTGTCCACCGCACCAGACTATTTGCCTTCTAAACAGCTGTGCATGGCCTGTCCAACACAAACGGTGCTCTCTCCCACTCAAGTGTGCACAGAACATTCCCCTTTGCTTTGAAGACAGCAGCAGGCTTTGATCCGTGTCGCGTGAACATTGCCAGCCCACTGCTCTTCTGGTTTAGAGAGGCTAAACTGCTGCTTGGCCTTCCCAGCATCGGATTGAGGATCAAACTTGGCATCCTACCATTTAGGCTTGCAGAATGACTGAAATAGATTACATGCATATAGTAATTGCCCACAAAGTAATGCACGCTTGAGCATCATAAACATCTTTCCGGCTTAGAGCCAAGCAGCATTGCTGCTTGTGTTAATTTTCACACACCTTTCAAGGTAAGGTTTTACTTATCTTCTCATTGGACCTGTCTTGCTGCAAAAATGAAACATACAGGAAGTGAACAGGTGCTTGCTGTAATCCAAAAGCATATGCCATGCAGTTCTTTTTAGAGAGACAGCTGGGTGAAGCTGAGGCAGAGACAGACCTAAGATGACCCCTCATCCCTGGCTTTCTCTCACTGTTATCTACTGACGTGACCCAGAAACAGAGTTTGTCAGTGTTTGGCTTGTTTGACCAAATAAAACATGTCTTTGGTGTTTGACTGAAGGTCATGTTGATACAGAAAACACCAATCGCACCCCCAAGAAACATTGTAAGCTTTTAAAAGCGCTACAAAATATCATTCTTACTTTATTATTACCAAGTGCGAGACAGGTTGTATTCAGTGTCTTCCAACCACAAGTTTTAATCATTCTTCTTTCTTTCTAGATTTCTCGCTTCCAAAATGTGAATCTAAACTGGATGGACCTGGTCAGACCTCAGGTACGATTCGCTGGTTGTCTCACTGTCGTTGTGAGCCAATTGGCAGAATGTGCGTCCTATTTCAACTGACTGTATATGCCTTATGTCGACTGTATTAGGGATTGCAAAAAGGATTCATCATTAGTGAATTAGTTCTCAAATTAATTTTTGCAGTGCCAGCATTTTTCAATTTATTTTTTATAATGAATTTTAAGAGGCCATCCATCATACAAAAGTAAAAGAGGTAGAAGTAGTCATTGCAATCTGAATCTTCCTGCTAAAAACTGGGGAGCAACATACTTTCCCATGTTGAAATTGTTGACACGTACACAGTAGTATAGTATATTCATTCATTCATTCGTTCATTCATTCATTCATTCATTCATTCCCCCCTTTGATTAAACTTTGTTGACTGTAACAGCAGAGTGGCCACAGCGCAGACGGAGGCAGCAGACAGCCTATCTAACAGACATCAGTAGTGTTGTCTTTAGCTCAGTGAGGGCCATGTGGTTTACACAGTTTTGTCCTGATGTTTCCAATTGGGTCATCCAGGGATAAACATTTCACAAGACTTTTTTCAACTGACAGTCTGGCCTATTATTCTCAGTTGCCAGGATTTAAAAGGGGTGTTAGTAGGAAGCGTTTGAATGTGCCAGGCAAATCCCGTGCTCACCCTTTGCCCAACCCTCATGAATTTCATCCTTGCAAGATGCAATGAAAAAAAAAGGTGGATTTCTGTATTTAAATTCAGATAACACATATATTCATGACCTTTTCACACTGAATTTGAGGCAACAACATTGCAGTACAATAGTGTGGAGAAAATTAAGCGTAAATTTAGCTAATCTAGAGTAGACTTCTACAGACCAGGTACAACTAAAGGGGGCCTTAACCTATACATGAAGGGCCGAGGAAATAATGTATAAATATGTTTTAGAATATCAAATAAAATGCTGGAGGAGCTTAAGTGGAGCTGCACAGATTTCTGTCAAGGATCTTTTTTGTATCATTAGGGCTGAAATTACGATGCTTACAATGCATTAAAGTCAAATTTTGGTTCCCAAGGAACAAAATACAAAAAGTCGCTTATTTTTTGAAAACGAGAAAATAATTAAAGGCAAAATTGAACTGTAATGTATTTAAACGAATGGCAGACCGCAAATAGCGATATATCGTTTTTTAGAAAAAGTAAAATAATGCAAACAGTTTATACTGCTAGCCAAAGACTGAACTTCCGCACATTTGCTTGCAGAACGTGGCGTGAGTGTGAAGCAATTATAAATGAGGAAACTCAACTTCACTAATCACAATAAATTTGTATGTTTTCCATTTTTTTATCTCCCTTTGCTGCGGGAGACTTCTGGTTTGGACCCTTTGTTGTTTCCTTTTTGAGGATATGACACAACCTCAACTGAATGCATCCTGTTTTCCAGCCTTCTTATTTTTCAAAACACTTCTGTTTTCATGAATTGTGCTTTAAGGCATTAACTGAGAATCTGAGAAACACGACACACCTTGCTTATGTGAGCTTGTTGTTGCGGACAGCATGTGCTCTCAGAGTGGTAAAAAAAAAAAAAAAACAGGAAAGAATAATAGATTAAACTTGATTATAGGGTCTTCCTTTCAGTGTGATCACACTCCAGAAACAAGACATGTTCATCCATTGTTTGAGCTGTTGTTTTTTTTGTTTTTTTTTAGTAACAGTAAGGAAGCCCTTGGGTTAAACGTCTGTTTCCTGTCGGTGCTGGACATCATTAAACGTGTTACATAATTAATGCAATTACTGACTACCCTTTTCAAAAGTAATAACATAATCACCAGTAACTACAAACAAGTGCTGTTTTATAATTTCTGACATTTTTAACACTGTAACTAGATCACTACTAATATATAATCACAGGCGAGGCGACATTATCAGCTTGAAATCCAATTATAGAGTTTAATCAAAAACATTTGACAATTTTTGTATTTGTTTTATGTTTATTTCTGTGATTGTGATTTCCAGCTGTGTCAAGCTTTAAGGTTTGTTTGTAATTTTTTGCTGTTATCTTATTTAGCTTCAAAAGTATGGTTTTAGTAAAGTAAAGATTTTAGTATGATGCAGTGTAGTTTTGCAAAACTGCAAACTTAGATGTTAGTGTTGATGAATGCTTACTTTTCTAGTGTGCAAAAACTTTTTTTTTGTATTAACGACCACATTTGGTATCCAGATTTTTTCTTTGTTTGGTCCAAGATCAAAGTTTGAACCCAGTGTTAATTGGTTGCTTCATGGTAATGTCTGTCACACACACATTTGGGCACCCACACTCACACACGAAATGCAGAGTGTCTCAATTGGCCCACATATGGATTTACAGACTAAGTGTGCTCAGAGTAAATATTTGGACACTCCCCCAGATATGGTTTGGCTCTCAAACCCAGATAATCTGCAACAGTCGTCAAATGCCCTTTCTCAGGATGATTCTGATCGTTTTGTATTGCTTGCAATATCCCATTTAGCATATTTCTTTTCACTTCCATTTTCTGGATGTGAAAGGTCAAAGGTATGCTTCCCGCCTCCTACTCTTAATTCCTCTTCCATGTGTTTTTGTTCAGTTTAATTCAGTTCCGTAGCTGTGTTTCTCATCTGTAACCGCATCGCTCTGTGGTTCCTATTGAATTCGGGCTTTGAATACTAAACATGTGCACAGCAGGCAGGGAAACAGACTGGCATGACCACTCATACTGTAGTATATGCACGTACACTTTTTAAGCAGTAGAGGAAGTGGTCCACTATGAGATTTTTGTCGTTGCATTCTTCTTATAGAGGCCAGGTCGGGCTATACTGAACATTTATCAGCATTTATTTGACAAATCATTTGGGGTTTGGGTTTTCGGGGTTTGGAAAAAATATTTTATATTTATATAAATACTACATATATATTTTTTTACAACACATTTCAATGGTCGTCAGTTATACATGGATATTCGCTATTCACGGGCTGGCCTGTTCCCTCTTGCCCATAAAGAGTAGGGGTCAAATGTATTTTTCTTGATACAGACACTGATTCAAACTGAATCAACAGTGCCTTAGCTGGTTGTAGTCAAGTACTGCTCATGAGCTACCGCATAACTTCTTCAAGACGAATCAACACCATGGTCAGAATATTCCACAATCACTAATCAAATCATTGGTCATGTGTACCCCAAGTATCACTCACAATACTTGAATAGAAAATCGGTTTCTTTGAAATTTGTGTTTTATTACACCATTAAACTAAACAGCCCATATATATTCAATTACTACTACAGATGTGACATTGACGAGTCTTATGCAACATTTGGTTGTGTCTACAAGGGGGAAGGGCTTTATAGGGCACATGACCAAGCATCAAGCCTGAGGCAGACGACATAATATATTAATAAAAAAAAAAACACTTTAACAGACAGATCCAAACGTGTGGCCACTCACAATAAATAAACATACCATGCTGCATGCTAATTAGGTCCATCTGCTCTGAATCGCATTTCCCCTGAAGTAAAATCTTCTGCCCTACCAACAGCATCACCATGGTACTCATCATCTGTCAGCAATGATGACAGCGATGTCATTTAAAATATAAAGCATTATAAGTCAGCTGTTGTTATCGTAGGACACAATTTAAACATTTTAGCCTATTATGCTTTTTCTTCACTTTTGCGCCACCTCCTCCTCCACCCAGAACTATTTCTGTTTCCCTCATCCGCATCTTTAAGACCTCCATCACTGCCTCGGACCTACTTTTTTCCTGGAAAGCATTGATGCATAGAAAGCAAGGGTTCTGCCACATCCCCCCCAGCTCAATCACCAGTGGCCTCTTACCTACTGTCCGCCCAATCACATCTGGGGGATGGCAACTGGGGGATGGGCTACATTTAAAGGGTGGGGGCAAGTTGAATGCATGCAGGGATATTAAATAAGGATGCTTGCATGCATGGCTGCAGGAACACTGAAAAGTCGGTGGATCTTTTCGGATTCATGTACAGGAGTTATATTCATGACTGATATTTTTTCAATTATAGGACTGGAAGAGTGCGTGCATAATGCGGCAGTGGATTGTTATGGATACGTTTGCCCCCCCCCCCCAAAAAAAAATGATGTCAAGCAATGTTTATGTGTACTCTTATGTGAGGAAAAAGACTTTGATTTGGAAAATGGGATTCTCTTATTTTGTTCGTGCTTGACAGTGAAGACATGGTGGGAAAAAAATTCTGTGGATTCTCGCTGGGATACATAAAATGCAGTACTTGAGTTGATTCTCATATAGGGGTGGACCTGGTCCATAATTTCTTTGCTGCTACTTTGGTTTATCAACTGTGTTCATAAGTGGAGATGAGCAGCAGGTAGCATTTCCATCTACATCATCTCTGCAGCTTCTTGTAAGTGTCACTGTAAAGTTATATTTTTATCATATAAGGATTTGTTTGTTACAAAAACTCTGCATTGAGAGAGCCTTCTCTTGACAGTGTTACTACTCTCTATTTTTGGTTTGTTGTGCTCAGTTGTAGAGACAAAGCCATCTTTCTTGCTCGTCTAGTATATGATGGAGCTAAGCTCGTCTTGAACAAAAACACTGCACCTGAATACCTCTGCAAATGCAAATTAATATTGGCTGTTGCTGGCCTTGATACTGTAAACATAAACTGTTTTGCTGACTCGTGGTGGACATACATGAGGACAAACAATTGGCGGTATCTCGTTAGGGTGCAATTCAGACGATACTGCATTGAAATATACTAATCTCAATTTGTTTCACAAAAATCTACTTTGCAATTTTAATTGATTTGTTTTTCTTATAGAAGACAGAAATAATGAAATTATTCAAAGCATGTTTTGTTGTTTGTTACTTTCTTCTCTTCTGGTATTGGCTTGATCGCTCCGATACAAAAAAATAAAATACCGTACCTTTCTTTCTTCAGATAAAAAGAAAATGTGTTTTCTCTTGCAAAAAAAAAATGCCCTTTAGTCAATGCATGTATTCAAACATGGTTCTTGATAAATTCGTAAAATAATATTGTAACGTTTATAAATATTCATAAAATAACATTTTAACAATATCAATTTAATGTGAAATGAACCATCAAATTGTGGGGCTCAGCTGATTTTTAAGAGTAAAACTAACATCACACGCTGTCCATCGCTCACAAATACTTTAGGTCAAAAGTTTCCAACATGTTGATTATAAATCATTGCTTTTCCAATATATGAACACTTTGCATTTGTTTCTACCAGATAAAAACCATGAAGTCCTCATCAGAAAAAAAACCAAACCTTTCAGTGACCCCTACAGTCTGAGTGAAAGAAAGCAGTTGCTGTAGGAATCAGAACCAACAGAGAGCACTGGCACAATAGCATACAAAGCTTCAGTAATGTATCTAAAAATAAGCAGATTTTTTTATAGTTAAAAATTATACATTTTCAAAAATTAAAAGTTGCAAACACATGTCCCACAGGGAATGTCATTGACCAATTTAATTTAGTTTGAGGGGACTCATCTATGTAATTTAGTGCAAATATGCAATGTCATATTTCTTCATCTATGGATGAGTCCCTTTTGCATTACATTACATAAGGATGGCGTGTGCACACACGCAGGCACACATGTGCGTTTATGCATGCAGATATTCTGTCCACCAAGCCTGTTTGCTTTAGCCAGTTGTTTTCAGAGCTGTAGCAACGCTCCAGAGTTGTTGCATCCACTGACCGCCTCCTGGCTGGAGACCAGCTATGTAGCCATGGCCTGTAGTTCCCTGTCTGCTGGGTGTTTACGCAACAGGACAGCAGCCTTTGTAGAGGACAAGTCTAGTGAGAATCCATTCACAGAGGAATCAAAGCAGAGAGGAGGGGAGCATGCAGTACAGTAGCTGCTGTTTTGGTAGTCGTGGAGCTGAGAGAAAATAGAAAAAGTAAGGGAAAAGAAAATTACCAATGGAGAGGGAAATTAGAAAACAAAGAGGCACACAAGCAGACTTGATTTTAATGTACAACATGTAAGCAGGCTCACAACACACACACAGAAAATTGGATTCAGTTGTTTTTGGTTTCTTTCAGTTTGTTGGAACATAAACCGCAGGGACTCCCTGTTTATCATCAATGAGATTTTTTTTTTTTCTATGTGTCTGTAGAAGTTAAACAAAAGCGGTCGCTTAGCAGCAGTCTGCGCTTGTAATTTCTGCTTACTGCACAGTTTCTCTACCATTTGAATTTCACTGATTGAAAGAATAAGATCCTGTACAATTTTGTCTCCTTAGGTAAATGCATTTCTTGACCAATTTAATGAATAGACTCAGATGTTTTTCTGGAAGACATGTCTTCAATTGCACTATGGCACTCATTGTTTCACATTCTGGTTCTTAGGGGGACGGAGATAGAACGTTTTGAATCGAACATCTAAGTTCTCCATCCCTGTTTTGAAAGCTGAGGAAGTCAGAGATTTTATTTAAAATCTACCAGTCATGGCCAAGTTTTTAAAAATATGGCTTTGGGCGGTTTCAGGTTTCCCCTCCTCATCTGCTATTTATCATGTTTGATACCTCCCATTAGGTTTTGCAGTTGTCTCTGCCTCTACTTGTTTCAATCGTTGGAAATGCAAATCCACTGACCATGATTATTTGAGATCTTTCAAATACCCACATTTTTTTAATGAATTTAACCAACCAATCCCGATTCAATGCAGTGCGTGTCTAATATATCCTGCAAAGAAGCTTTCTGTTTATCCCCTCTTCACTTAACTCCCCATTTTATTTCATGTCATCAGTTCACCTCCCATCTGGTCCAGGTCGCTGATGCGCTGTTATTTCTAAGCCATTCTTTAAACTTCCTATTTCCTCCCCTGCGCTCTGAGGCAGTTCTTGCAGGGAAGATGTACACAAACACAAACCGACACAAACACACTTCTCTCCCTTGTGCACCCTGTCTGTCAAGTTTTATTTGGTGCACTGTGGCTTGTTGGCTGCATTTTGCTGTGTGGTGGTACAATCAGCGGATTGAGGATAGTTTGGATTGAGGAAGCTGATGAATGGTGTTCCTTGAGCTGTACAAAGTCCAACCCCCATGCCGCTTTGTCTCCTGCATTGATGTGTTTTTATGCAACTCAGCTGGCTGCACTGTGTTTCAATTGAGTTCTTAAAAACAGATACTTACTTGCAGATGCATAATCAGTGCTGAAAAAGGCCTTGTTTTCTCTTTTCTAGCACCGATGTGTCCCACAAGGGCCAGCTCTCAGTCCTTGTTATGGTTACCCACAGAGGTGCCAATCTCACCTGTCTTTCCAACATGCCAATTAAGGATGCAAACTCTGCATCTTAGGTTTTGCAAATGAAATTGCACATAATGATTATATTTGTATATGCTAATTATTCTATTTGCATATGATCCTAAAAGACCACAAATAAATGAAATGCCCAGAAATTCTGTGAATTTCACAATCATGGCTCCCCGGTTAGTAGATTAGGGTTCACAGTTTGCACCAGTTTTGCAGTTGTCGTAAATCAGACCGTTTTTTTCTCATTTTCCCCATGACTGATAACCGTTCCAGTCCTTTTGAAGGAAAAACAAACTCTCTGAATTAGCTGTTTGTTCTGTAATCTCAGTTGGGAAAAAAAGTTTAGCAAATAGTAAGCAACACTGTTTTGTGAAAGTTGGGATTCATTTTAAAGTATTGGAAAAAAATGGGCATGCATATAACCGGGGGGAATAAAAATGGCTCTGTTAATTCTTTAAAGAGAATTTCTAGCACTTTCTTAGTGGTTTATTGATGTCAAGATGATATAATAGACAACTTTGTGTCCGCAGTGCACATGCTCCTTGTGATTCTAAAAATAATGTGGAAGCAGACTATTAATTTGAGGCTTGTTGTGTTCCAAATTGAAGCTGAAAGTCTGACATGTTTGTTCTGAGATAAGTCAACAGTGGCCATAACCGATATTACGGTTTTTAATGTTAGTAGAGAGAGCATACGGAGGATTATAACCAATCATTATTTAAGCCTATTTCAGACGTAAATCCAACAGTAACAACTCCATTTGGCTGGCTTACTTCTCTCTGTCGTTTTTGGGACTAGCTCCTTTTGAGGGGAGACACTGTGTAATGCAAAGCATTCGTTCTTACTAAATCTTGTCTCGGGGAGGGGATGCTGTCATGGGGGACAAGGCAAAGAAAAGCCAGTTGTGTCAGCAAAAAAGGGAGCTGGCAGTGCCTTTGCATTTCTGCCGCTCAATGGGTGACAGGACGTTCGTCGATATATGGCTCCGCTTTTGTATGGATCCCTTCTTGCCATGCAACTATGTTAGAGACAGGGTGAAAAAACTGCTTTGGATGCTAGTCATGAGAGAACTGAATAGTGTGTAGCGTGGTGCAGTTGCAGCTTGGATTTTGGATAATTTTGTTTGTCAATGGCAGTGTTGGACAACCACAGCTGGCAATATGCCCAAGCAGGGAAAGTCCTGATCAGACTCTCAGGTAAAGCATTTCTGTTTTTGTTCTATTTCTTTTTTTTTACCACTCACTTATTTGCTTGCTTTAAAGATACTCCCTAACATGCGAGACAATACTTCTTGTTACACATTTTGAAGACTTCATGTGCTTTGTGGCTAAAAACTCACTGTCGTAAATTATTGTTATGTATCTATCTTTTATTGTGTCATTATGTGAGTTGCAATGTGTGTCCATATGAGCTGTGTTATGATCATCTTTTCACCTAGCTGGATGAATATGAAAATTGTGAAATGTGAGTATGCATATCAATACAGTACATGGTGCCATTACATGTCCTATGCTGCATTATTTAAAGCCATGCATATTATTTGCCAGGCCTTTGAGCATGTGCTGTGCATTAGTGGAAAATACTGACACAGATGGCCTAAATGATGCATCGGTTGCAACTTCTACTTGGGAACTCATTTGGCAAGTGCAGCAAATCACGTAGCTTACTACTCATTGCGGATAACTGCAAGACGCTTAGTGGTTTATTTTTGTCTCAAAGATATGAAAGTGATTGACAAGATGATGGAATTAAGCACAAAGTGTGGACCCTTTGCACTCTGCAGGATCCCTGGACTGCAAAATGCAGTTGTATAAATAGAATGTGCTTTTACAAATGTCTATGGTGCTTTACTACTGTGTTAAATTGTAAGAAAATATCCAGCACATTGCTATGCAAACTCTTACAGAAGACCCAGCCAAATCTGAATCTTTTTTGTGAAGCACATTGTAACAATTGTAAAGTTCTAATTATTTGAGCATAAGATAAGGGTTACTGTAAGTTAAAAAAAAGAGCTTTGCCAGATTTCAAGTCTGGATTTGCTAGATTTCAAGTCATTTATATATGTATAAAAAGGATTGAAAGTGCTGTACATAATCACTAACGGGAGACTGCAACTCTTTCCTACTTAGACACAAACTGCCTCACACTACTTAGAGCACTTACCTAACCAGGTATTACTTCCTGAATCCATCATTTCCATTTACCTTGAAATTGAATGAATGTTATTAAGATGTCTGCTTAAAAGACTAGTGTGTAATATTGTCAGGCTTATTGAGCTACTGTTGACCCCGGACTCAAGGTTTCTTAAATAAGAAAGCATTAAGTGAGTGATGCAGACAGTTGCCAATAGTGAGGCCAAGGGGAACATTAACTATGGAAGTGGAGGGACAGCGAGCGATACAACGTGTCATCTACGATGAGAGCAAAGCCAATGGGAATAACTAGGATATTTGTTCATTCTGCTCAGAGGAAAGGTTGTTAATCAGGCTCACCAAGGTGTGAAATTAACACAAACAGCTGTAGCAGCACCATGAAACCACATGTTATCTAAAGACTACTAGGAGACCATGCAACAAAGAAACTGCTTGAATTATACATCTCACTGTCCTCATAATTAGATCTGTGAAACAATTTGCCTCCATTCTGCTTTTCTCTTGATGCAGCTTTTGAATTGAAAATATGCCAGTAAACATGACCTATAATTATGTATTTTTGCTGGCATGGAGTATACAGGGTCCAATGCTAAAGGGTTTAGGGTTTTAATCAGAATCTTTTTTACAAACAGAACTGTGAGATTCTCTCCATCACTACAAATTTCCCTGATATCCCATTTATTGTGGCAAAGTAATATAGCCATGTTTTTGGGGTTATATCCAGGTCGAGGGCCGGTGGTAGTAGTGAAGTGTTATGTTTGCGGTAAGTCACACTGTCACAACAATATGAGAACCCCAATGAAAGTTGAGCCTACCACAGTTTTCAGGCTTTCTGCCAGCTGAAGCTGAAGGTCACACAACTACGCTTTTGAAAAGGGGTGGTTTCATTGAGACAGATATGGTGACAGGTGTTCAACTTAAATAACAGAACATTTGTGTAGATAAATATACTATGAAGTTTTAGAGACACCGTCATTTTGCTCATAGCTGTTGTCTCACAGCACAGTGGCAACATGTGAATGGTTGTCACACCGGGGACAAACATTCAGCTTGTAATTGGTCATTACACACTTGGTTTATATGGTAAACACGTTCAGTGTACCCCATGTTAGTCTGATGTAACATCCCTACACACCAGAGGCAGTTGCAGACATATACACACCATTCCATCACTCGAAACTATTATACATTTGAAGGTAAGTCTGAGATACAGGCCCCAGAGGGAAATCTTTCAACTACTCGCTCCGGGTGCGAGGCAAAATAATCATTGCTAATGTGCTCATTCGTGAATGGAGTGTGCTTGCTGTTTCTACTATTAGGATGGGATGCTATGTAATGGATCCAGCACTCTTGTCCAGAAAGACAAGAAAATATTTTTCTTAGAACTCTGCACAATCACAGTGGGAGCCCCTTGTGAAAGTGGCTTGGACGTATTCAAATATGCATCCGATTAAAAAGAGCTGACATGCATGTTTACATAGGCATGTGTCATTGAGAGGCGAAACATTTTGCCTCGAGTATTCAAACTGTAACTCCAAAGTGAAGAATGCTTGAATCAATCCGAGAGAATTTCCTCCCATGCCCCCATTGCATGTGAAATGTTTTCACAATGCACCGTTTTACTTTGATATCAAACAAAGCCAAGACATCCGACTGAGACCCAATTTTAAAGCTAACCATGAACTTGTTTCGTCCCACGCTTATTCTGTGACCTCAACTTGTAAGCTTTAATTTTGTCTCCCCCTCTGTATTCAGTGGTTTTGGGTTGCCTTGAACATCACGTCTAAAAACCATGCAGTGGCTGACCTTTGAATGATCTTTTTCATATCACTGGGAACTTGATGTAATGTGATTTTAAAAATAAAATACAAGGAATACTTGCAATTGACAAGTTTGAAAACTGTTTCTATCCAAAATATTACGGTGTTACCATTAAAAGTGACAAACAAATGGTACTATACTCTTTTGTACACTTTGAGAGTCCTTAAAAGCAGTGTTATGAAGCTGACTCAAAATATACTGCTCGGTAAACCAGGCTTAAGCGGTACAATTTAGGTGACCAGGGCGATAGATTTTTTTTTTTTATTGTTGTCATGATGCAGAATGTGCGCTTGCATGCAATTATGCAATCATATGTAATTTTGTGTGTGTTCCAATTGAAGGATAAGCATCCTGCACTCCTGGTTTGTTCCCAGGGTTATAATCAGGGTTATAAATTAACTTTTTTTTTTTTTTTTTTTATCACCAGCCAATGTGCTTGGTGGCTCTCTAAAGTTACCAGCCAATTAGAATTTTAAATGTATCTACTTCCCTCACACCTATCATAATTTCTCAAGTTGGTTGCACACGAGACTGTACTAGCCTATGTGCAAATCAAACGTTAACATCATTAAGCTGATCAACTAGATGCTGGACATGTTATAGAATTTTGCTAAAATACCTTCACTCTCTGTTATCCATTCATCTTCAACATCAAATTACATATTAGAAAGCGCCCACAGTGACCAAGACTATAAATTGCAGGTAATACTACAGGGGCTCTGACTGTCTGTAAAATAGATTGCTCTCATTAGGAGTGTGCTACGCACTAGCAGTCTGTGATTGAAAATGTTTGATTCATGCTTGGCAGACTTATTAATGTGTTTATTTGAAGTGAAGCGAGATGATTGCTGCTGTGATTGTATTGTTACATTTGTGTTAATATGTGCAAACATAAGTGATGATGGTATTTCATGAATGACAGTGTGGAAACGAATGTTTTAGTCCTGTGAGTTGTATGTTGCATGCATGTGATTTTTCCGACTCACTGTTCATCATAATCACATTTGGCAGATTTCTTATGGCACAAATTGTGAGATTATGTTGAGTGCATTAAACGGAGACACTTCGGTTCATCGAGAATTACTACAAGCGACTTTCATAGCATGTCCTAATATTCGTAAAACTTTGGATCACTCAGGTCACTAAAATTCATCCCATGGTGCGTCGTTTTCACAGGATGCATTGGTCTTTTTTGGCCTCTTTATACCCAAATTCTTTGTGCTGCACGTGGAATATCAGATGTTCACACATCAAAGGTGATTTTTGAGAGCATGAAAATGAGAGTTCATAGTAAATGTGAGACTTGCATCTCTGATGTTGAATAAGTCCAGTAATGCCTGAAGAGGACTTTGAAAAACTAGAAGCGTGAAGAATATCTGATATGGTTCAATTAGAGTTGGTAATTAAAGACTCCTCTTCATTATACCATTCACACTTTGACATCATGAGACCAAGACAGCACCTAACAATTGATCAGCACTACCCCACCATTATAAATGATTTGTTTTATATTTGTCAAATAAACTATTGTAATTGTAGAGTACAACAATGTGGCTTTGGATATTCTTTGGGTCTGTTTTGCTCTATCCAGCGCAGGATGTTTTGTTCCTGTACAGGGGGTGACAAAATTTCAAGGCTCAAAGTATTAAGGAGCAAACAATAGCAAATTAGGTGGAACTATAATGAGTTCATTCTCAACTCCCCGCATCGCATTGCCTCAAATGAAAATGTCTTATTAATGTAATTTGTCAATACCCTGTTGTTGTTTTCATTTCTTGTTCACAATACAGCCTTGTCTTTTTGACTTTGTTGCTTGTGCTCCTTGTGTAGGATTTCATCGCAATGAAGATATGAAGGCCATTGATGTGCTTCCCATCCTCAAGGAGAAGGTGGCCTTTCTTTCAGGTCAGACACATACTTTAGATTATCACATCATACAACATTATACAGTAGCTGTGCTGCTTAAATGCATAATTTCTGCATAATTTTGTTTTGTCTTTTCTTATATTATACCTGTGCTTGAGAAATGACAGTTTTATGCAAATGAGCTACTTCGAAGCCCTCCTCCATCCTGTCAGACCAATGTTCAATGTGCTTCTGTTGTCAGACCAATGTTCAATGTGCTTCTGTTACCTTGACAACCGGGGGTGGAACTAGGAAGTGGGACGAGGCAAACGGCTAATGATAACTCACAGTGGGAAGCACAAAAAGTGGCGAAGAAAAAAATGGAGACATTCGAAGATGTATTGGGGTTTTTTTGGGAGGGGTGGCAGCACGGTCAATTCACTGAATTATGTATACTTCATTCGTGTGTATGTACATCTAAGTTACAATACAAAGGCACTAAAGCTCAGTTATTTTAAAATACATTTATTTGGTTCATTTTCCTCTATATTAGATATAACTAGGGGTGTTTTTTGAATTTTTACTGTTTATAAAATAACACAGCCTTTATCTACATACATAAATGTAATTTGAAGAGTTCCGATCTGTGACAATAGGGAAGCGTACAAAGTAACAATGGGCGTTTTAATCAATCAACCAATTGTTAAAAAAATCTGTGAGTTTTGTGAAGTTATTTGTTGATAAATCAAAACACTAGTCTTGAGGCACCATTTTGGTGCAGCCAGCCGAAGTGCCGGTGGTGAGCCTAAAATAGTTTGGTGTAAAGAAGAAAAACATGACATCACCTACAGGAACTTGAGCTAGATCCATGCAGACCTTGGCTGGAGCACAACTCCTCCAGGCAAAGGTATTTAGTTCATTCCAACATTGGCATCAAAACAGGAGTTCAAAACATTTCCCAAAACATTAAAACTACAGTAATGAACTGATGAATAGATTCTTAATGTTCTTCATAGGTGATCTGGCCATTCTGGAATGTATTTAGAATAAAATAATTTCTTCCGAACTACCTGCAGGAGGCAGAGACAGACGAGGAGGTCCTGTTCTCACTTTCCCAGCACGGAGCAACCATGATAGAATACGAGCAGAAGACCTTCGCAGGCTCGTAGCCTACCTGGCAACTATCCCCAGGCAAGAATTACACAGAGCATGTGTGCCCACAAACCTCAAACATGCACCATCAACTAAACATTTACCCCTCTTTGTCAAATGTGGTTGCCTACATTCACAGCGATAAGAAAAATTGACATTTTAGCAGATGTACGTTCCCATTCTTATGGACTCACATATGTGGAAAGCATCATGGAAATAGCGATTCTAACTATACTATTGAATTTGCTTTTCTTTGACTTTGTGCTTTGGAATTATTTTTCTGTCCATTTTTTGCAACACTTTACAGTTTAGAATGGGAGGCATTCTTTCAAGTGATTAATGTTCGAAGTGGATCTCGTATCAATTTTATTTCCATTTTACTCATTGTCTTTTCGGTTTATGTTTTTTTCCCCTTGCTCTCTCTCTCTCTCTCTCTCTCTCTCTCTCTCTCTCTCTCTCTCTCTCTCTCCGTCGATCCCTCCCCTCTTTTTTCTATCGAGCCCTTTGGCGGCTGTGGATCTGTTTTCATAGTGAGGTCAGAGCGAGTTAGAGCAGGAGGCCCTGTGTCTGTTTTGCTATCCTAACTGGACAGATTCTGATTTAAACCTTTTGACTCCAAGAAATTACCTTTTATGGACTTACAGGCTGTGGGACTCGCGGTAAGCAGTGTTGGAAACTGAATGCTCAACTGTTGCAACTAGATGTGGTTTGGCATATATTAAGTTAATTTACATTGTGGTTTGTTATGGTGTGTTTTCATGTTGAGGTAATACAAAATAACATGGTTCACCAGAACTGGTTTTATCAAGATGTCACATTATTTCTTAATGTGTAATTTGTACTGCAGTGAGGAGGTGGTCAGACATGGCTTCACAGTCATTGTGGACATGCGTGGTTCCAAATGGGACAGCATCAAGCCTCTGCTGAAAATCCTTCAGGAGTCCTTCCCTTCCTGCATCCACGTCGCCCTCATCATCAAGCCAGATAACTTTTGGCAGAAGCAGAGGACCAACTTCGGCAGCTCCAAGTTTGAGTTTGAGGTAGGGGGTGTACGTGACTGTTGGACTGTTTTGCAAAACTATTTCACTTGACTGGGTTGGATTTAGTAAATCATACATAAACATTGTATTATTGTAACATTGATTGACTTTTTTCCTTTCAGGAAAGTTGGTTTCATATAGCTATCAGTCTTATTTTATCAGTGCTAATTGCATTGCTGCTCAGTGACAGTGGCACTCTTCTGTCCCATGTGGACATGTGAGGCTGGTATATTTAGTCCTGACCCAGTTACTATGGAAACTGGATATATAGGACACCATGATGCATTTCACCCTCGTGGTGACTTAGACTACGACAAGCTGCTTGTATGA
Organism: Syngnathus leptorhynchus; assembly: GCF_054491065.1. NCBI lineage: Eukaryota > Metazoa > Chordata > Actinopteri > Syngnathiformes > Syngnathidae > Syngnathus > Syngnathus leptorhynchus. Next base: position 6,505,219 of record NC_141202.1, read on the forward strand.
AACTAGGAATTAGGTTTAGGTTAGCATAGAATAAATAGTATTAACCCTCATATTATTTAGGGCCACTTATAAGTGTTACTGTATACCTTCTGCCATTTATTGTTTAGGACTGCTCGACTTATGTATATCTAAAGTATAAAAGTCTGTGCCACATTGTAAGTGGCTATATGTCTGAATATACAAATCTACTTATATTCGAAAATTGGAAGGGATTGTCTTGTTAAACCTGAACAAAAATGGTAAATGTTTCTATAAATGATTTTTCATGACGTCAATATAAATTTAATATAGATGTTATTTAATGAGACGAACCAGGGCATTTGTTAAGCATTTTTTATCAGTTATCAACAATATGTTATTAATTCTTATTTCATTCCTCATATCCCTCTGTTTAATTAACAATAACAATGTCTGTTACATGAAGTGACTGGAATGTTTTCACACCTGTCCAAACAGTAGATGTGAAAATCCAAACAAAGCTCTACATTCTTTGTGGTAGTTAAGTTTAACTGTGGGAAATATTTTGACATATTAGTGATTTGTTTTTTAGGATTGTGACGTCAATGATGATTGCTGTCCTTTTGACCTTCATTATTTGTTTGTTTTGTGACACCAACAGACAGTAATGGTCTCTTTAGAGGGTTTATCCAAAATTGTGGACCCGTCGCAGCTGACAGCTGACTTCGATGGCAGCTTAGAGTACAACCATGATGACTGGATCGAGGTTTGGCTGCTTTCTCGAACCAAAAACTTGCATTTAGTGCATGCAAATACTCTAAACTTAGCTGTAGATTCACTTAATGTATATTTCCACTTTGAAAAACTTTTGAATTTTTCCATAGGTACGGCTCTCATTTGAAACCTTTGCCAGCGATGCAGCACGGGCTTTGGCACGCCTGGAGGAGCTGCAGGAAACTCTGTCCCAGCGAGATCTCCCACGGGACCTGGAGGGGGCTCGACGTCTTATGGAGGAGCATGCGGCACTAAAGAAAAGAGCCACTAAAGCTTCAGTGGAAGAGTTGGACACGCAGGGACGCAGGCTGCTGCAAAGGCTACAGTCCCAAACTGTGGGAAGTGGGACTAATATCGAAAGTGTGTATGGGAACCGAATTGGCAGTGCCAGTGGAGAATCCAACGATCACCACCATGGCTTTCACACGCATGCAGATGCTCACAACCTAGGAGCTAAAGTGACTAGTTTATTGGATAAACTTCACGGGACACGCCAGAACCTACAGCAGTTGTGGCACATGAGGAAGCTGAAACTGGACCAGTGTTTCCAGCTGCGTCTTTTTGAACAGGATGCAGAAAAGGTCAGAATGCTTTTCTCTACTTTTAAAAAGGATAACGCATCTGCACGGTTTAATGCATGAGATAAACCACCAAAACATCATGTGATTTAGAAGTTCCGATCTAATGTCTCATATGATGTTTTTAAAAACATGACATAACCCCCACACATTTTAGTCTGCAGAATAATGTTAGTACACATGCAATGTTAGTTTGGTTTGTTGTGGGACGTATTGGCTCCCTAATAGTGTTCCCTGCAAATAGAAACGAAAATCAAATATTGTTTTGGATTAGATATTGATAACAATATGGGCAAAAGCAGGTCTAGAGTGGCCAATCTGAAGCACTTGGACTGGTGGCCTAAGGGCCGCTATCCCGGTCCGACAAGCCAATTCGAACTGACACAATAGTATTGATAATTTAATACATGACTAGACACACCACAATAACCATATTGTACCCAGTCTGTATAAAACAACACATTAAACAGTCACAAGTGTTAATTGTAAGAGCGATAAAACATGCAGGAAATGCCGCTACCTCTAACGGCGAGTCGTGAAGTGCAGATGACATGAAAACTATAGAAAAAAGTCACAGTGATTTATTTATATCTAAGGGAATTGCTGTGTCCTACCCATCGGCTAATTTGCACGCATTTGTATAATGATGCGTGACAAGTTTAATTCATGTAATATGTGCATGTGTATTGGCATGTGTAATGCAGTGAGATGTGTGAGACTAGCCTGTAATAAAGTGAGTTTGTTCAGTGGTGCACATCATTGGCCAGTGAGACATGTCAATCACATAAATGCAAACATATAGATAGGATAAGGCATAATAGGTTTTCTCCAAACTATTTAGTGTTTTTATGACCTTCATTAATATGTCTGTTGTTGTGTGGCGATTGTGAAGTTATCAACATGCAGACATTTTTGGGGGACTGCACATTATAAGGTGCAATCTCAATGAACAAGTCTGGTGTTTTTTTAGTTTTCTTTTTTTAGATATAAGATTTTAGGTTTTAAGTTAAAAAAAATACAATGTGTATGAAAACAGTGGCGATTGTATTTGATTGCATGTTTTTCATCAGTATTTCATGAGTTGAGTGGCATGTGCAGAGTTGATAAATGTAGCTCTCATAAGTTTCGTGCAGTGCCGTGGGCAAATGCGGCAGCCCACTGTGAAGCGTCTCAGGGCTGTAATTTAACACACATTTCCAAACCGTAAACCAAGCATGGAAGGAGCCACTGAAGCCCAGGCAAAGTTGGAACCACAGTGGAGACGATGAATACATGATTTGAAAAGTACTTGCATTTCAGATAACATACTTGAAATGTTTCTATAATACCAAATTGTTTTGAGTAAAAGCAATTTTTATGGCTTGTCAACTTGAAAAAAGTCGAATATAAATATGCATACATCTGAACTCCCTGCACAATGTGCGTTTTTGCTCCAAATGTGGTATTACAAAAACATCGTTCTGAATATTTTTGAGTCTGTATACATTTATTCATATATTGTCCGAAAACTTAAAGAAAAAAAACTGACTGAAAAAATTTGACTCTCAGTTATTTGTCTACCCTGGCTATGTTTTTGTACTAGTTCATCCCATTAGAATGTGCAGTTGTTGCAAATTCAAGTCAATTTTTAAACAGCTTGTTCCGTTAGTGTCATTATACCCCTGATGTCAGTGATTATAGTTAAAACCTTCCGTAAACCATTTCATTTAGTCACCTCTTGAAAGAGAACACATTTGGTCCATTCTATCGCCTAACGCTTCTTGTTCAACTTGTCTGTACGCAGATGTTCGACTGGATCATGCACAACAAGGGTCTTTTCCTCACCAGCTACACTGAAATTGGGGGAAACCACCAGCACGCTGTCGAGCTGCAGACCCAGCACAACCACTTTGCAATGAACTGCATGGTAAGAGGCCCGTCTATGTACGCACACACGCAGAGGAGCTGCAATCGCCAGCTATCATCATTACTGTCATTCATAGTAACCACTAACACTCCTCACGCACACCCTCCTCTTCTCAGTCTTTCTCCTAAACCCTTCCCCTTTCTTTGGCTGTGACTTGCCACTGCGTCTGTCCTATTATTCAGCCGTTTGCCACTCAGCCTCGCTCTGTCGTATTTTATCACAGCGCTGTCCCCATAATTGACCTATATTGCCTCCCTGCCCCTCCCAAAGTGTGCTGCTTTCTGCTGCCCTCCTTGCTAGAGCCAGCAAAGCTCCTTTCCTAACTGCTCGAGGACATTAAACTGTATTGACCCTGCGGTCTGCGATGCTTGTTCATATCAAAATATTTCTGAGCCAAATGGATTTCCTCAGTACAAGTACAGAGTGTAAAAATCAATGTTTGACCGTGTATGATCTCATTCATGTCTTTTAATGTTCCTCACATCTGGAGCTTGTCTCGGACAGATATTAATACAGTCCAAGCAGTAATCTGCTGATCTTTGATTGTCATGGGCCGTAACATTAGGTACAGATAATTAATCAAGGTACATGTGTGTGCATATGTGGACAGAACACGGATCACTCTAGATGTTAAAATGTTTTGGGGTTTTTTGAAATTGGTATCTCCATCCAGTTTGAAGTATTGTAAGAGTCCTTAAAATATAATCTATTAAATTTTCATCTCTACATTTGGAATTGAGCTGTCACTCACTTGCCTGTTGGAATGCATCATAGGCAGTTAAGCTGATGTGTTTCTGGATACATTACGTTTGTCTAAAAATGCATTTGTTGAGAGGTTTTGAACTGCTCTTGGAGTTGGACTCACATTAGAATGTGCAGGTAAATCTTTTTTTTTGTGACTTGACCACTGGATTTATTTAGAACTAGTACAGGACTCAAGCTACTTTGCATAAATAATTTACGTATGAAATCAAATTAATAATAAAAACTGCTCAAAGCCAGTTGTGTCAACACTTTGGGTCAGAATGAACCAATCACTCCTGAGACAACAGTTGTATAAAAACCTGCAGTAATAAGCGTGTTCATTTAAGAACAAAACACACACAAGCTTGTTTCAAAGTGACCACCCATTCTTCCACAGGAAGACTCGTTTCCCTTTCCTGTTGCTTCCATGACTGGTTGAAAGAACAATGCATGAGCAAATACGATTTTTTTTATTTTTCTGCTGGAAACAAAAGTAAAATTACGGATCTTCTCCATATAAAGCTTAGCACGTGCCTTTTGTGGCACACTAATGATGTGTCATCTAAACACTTTCTAAGTGTATCATATATAAATGATATATTTCTTTGTCATTTTGGGACTATGAAGAGATTATATTTTTAGTGAGCCTGTTATTTCCACAGCAAATGTTTTTCAAATTTAGAACATTTCAATTCAGCTAAAAACAATTTGATACACTTTTACTCATACACATTTACCACTTTGTCTTGACCCCTGTCCTTATCAGGTTTAAATTAGGAATACTGGCTCCCTCTACCCAAACCCAGCTTTCACTCGTTCCATCAGTTTCACATTAAGCCTTTACTTCTGGCTGCTTTCTCGTCGTCCAGCCTCTGTCAATTCATCTCATACATAATGCCTTACAGATGGTTCAAAGGGCCATAAGGTGCATTGCTTGCAATTTGGTAACTCTATGCCACTGTTATTCTCTTTATGACCACATACATGTGTGCCCAATACCTGTCCCCCTGTTTTCCTCCCTGACAATCCCAAGTTTCCTGCAGGATAATACCCTCAAGCCCCTATTCATAAGATGGCTTCTCCCGGGATGTTTGATTTGTGAAATTGTATAATAGGATTAAAGTTCCTCTATGCACTGCTGTTCTTTTGTGTTCTTTACCAACTGCTGTGTGTTTGAGGACCGTTGGAGTCCTCAAGTGCTCATGTGAGCTTAAGCTTTAAGCGCACCGCTGCTTCTCAACATCAGGCTGAGTGCAACGCTGCTGCTACCCAGTAGCAAGTCTGGTTTTGGCTGTAAATCTGTGATGCATAACACTGCATTCTATCCTAATATCAGAAAATCTGTTCCAAAGCCTTGCGGTTAAGAACAGAGCACATCGCTGATCCCGAATGGTTTCACAGTTTTGATGAAAGCTCGTTCAGTATGCACAAACCACCCTGTCTCTCTTTTGGGGCTGTTGTTAATATTTAGTTAATCTTCCCTTCCCATTGTGATCAAGACAAGAAAAGTAAGAAGCCTAATAGGCGCTGGGAGCAGTAATTGAATAGAATAACAGACTGTTACTAGTGTGTTAATTAGTGTTCGCTGATCTGTGCCTATCTACACACAACAGCTTGAAGTCCTGCTCTTAAAAAAAAGGAAAGAAATGACGTTTGCAGGGCAAATCGTTTTTTTTTCTTATTAGTCAAATGGGATTTACTTCTCCCATGTGGATTACTTAATAATGTCCACAAAAGTTATGCATGGAGAAGTATTGACTTTTACTCCCTCTTGTATTGCTTGCGCTGTGAGATTAGAAAGGTGGCCTCCAAAATAAATGCCACATACTTCAGGGTTTCCACTTTCCACATCCCTTGGGTGCATGACTTTCTTAAAAATGCTGGAATTTCAAGCATTGCATATTCAAATGTTTGATGACTAAAGAGGACTGTAATAAAACATCGGCATTAATGTGTGCATGGTTTGCCTTATATGTACATTTTTTTTTTTTTTACATATTATTTCAACGCAATCTATATCGATATCAAATTCCCAGGTGCACAATGCTGGACAAATCTAACGTTTTATTTGGAAAGTTCCATAAGTGCTCCTAAAAAGGAACAATTCCCTACAATGTTGTTTAGCTGAAGCACAACTGTATTTTAGCTACTAGGCATGGTTAAACTGGACCAGATAAACAAACATGACAGGACTCAGTATGTACTGATACCAGCTGTTGTTTATATTTTACTTACATCAACTTGTGTGCAGAGTTTTAATCAAACAGCAGTATCCACTCTATGTTGTGCCATCTGTTTTCCAACATGAGAGGCGATTGATTCAGAAATTGAATATCATTTAAAAAGACGACTACTACATGAGACTATTCGAATTAAATTGAAAAATGAAAGTGATGTAAAGCTTTTTTTCTTAATGTATTTTGTGTGGCTTCGTGTCCACAGAATGTGTATGTGAACATCAATCGGATTATGTCAGTTGGGAATCGGCTCCTGGAATCAGGCCACTACGCCTCCCAGCAGATCCAGCAAATTTCAGGCCAGTTGGAACAAGAGTGGAAGGCCTTCGCTGCAGCACTGGACGAACGCAGCACCTTACTGGAGATGTCTGCCAGTTTCCACCAGAAAGCTGACCAGGTATGCAAACGGACATTGATAAATATTTGTGTGGATGTATGGACAAAGAAAACAACAATATCAGTTTCAATACTTTACTATTTCTCTGACATAATTCATGTTTACATTTTTTTTTTTGTTCTCCGCTCAGTACATGAGTAAAGTGGAGCCATGGTGCAAAGCGTGCGGTGAAGGAGAATTACCGTCAGAACTGCAGGATCTGGAAGACACAATCCACCGCCACCAGGGACTATATGAGCACATTACCACTGCTTACTCGGAGGTCAGTGCACAATATTCACACCCATCCGACTGAGCTCATAAAATGCAAACAAGGCTACAACTGGCACAAAGCAAAATTAAAAATTGACTGTAAAAAGATAATATCATCATGCATGGCTGCAATAATGCCAGTTAATTAGTAGCAGAGATACCAATTTGATATTGTGCAATGTGAAATATTGCTGTACTCGAGACAATGCTCGCTCATTAGCTAATTGAGAAAATTACATGCGGGTCAATAAAAAAAATCTAAGGCAAACTGCATGATGCATTTGGTAATTGGTAAATGCTTCATGTGGATGGTTGATTTTGGTAGCTGTAATAGTGATTTTTTTTTTTTTTTTTTTTAATCTCACCATTACCAGGTGAGCCAAGATGGGAAGTCACTCTTGGACAAGCTACAGCGACCTTTAACCCCAGGCAGCACGGATTCTTTGATGGCATCAGCAAATTACTCCAAGGCGGTCCACCACGTCCTGGACATTATCCACGAGGTGCTCCATCATCAGAGGCAGCTGGAGAACATCTGGCAGCATCGCAAAGTTCGCCTTCACCAACGTCTGCAGCTGTGTGTTTTCCAGCAGGATGTACAGCAAGTAAGCAACACTCATATTATTGAATGTTAAATGCAGCAATTTATAATTCATGATTTTCTTGTATTACTGTTAACGGCGAGCATTTCAACTCCAATGTGCCCAATGCATGAGATGGAAGTCCTCGAATGATGAGCATCAAGCTTCTCCAAAGACTTATTTTCTTCCTTTTGGGTTTTTCAAATGAGATCATCTGTCGACTGAGCGAATTGCCATGAGATAGTCTCAATGGCAATGCTCTTAGATCAAAACTACTGAGTTGGTGTACGGTTCCTTCCCTCTTTCTACCCTTCGGGCATGAACTCTTATGTGGCTTGCTACCCCCTCACACTCTCATCCTCCATCTCTTTTATGCAGCATCTCAATGATTCCGGTTTGCACATCTTCTATCCTGCCACGTCTCTATCCTGCCTCTCTTGGTAGTGGTTTCCATGGTGATGCAGTTTGCTGCCTCATAGTGTGCGGAGGGCATTGGGAATGTCTATTATCAAAACATTGTCTGAGGCTTTGAAATAAGCATGACATTTATATCATCAGCTCACATATGCATATTGTATATTTGCCCACATATATATATAGTAATGTGTTCTATAATCGTTAACGTTGGTAAATGCACAAACTAATTTGCAGTGGAAATGATGATGTCACATTCTTTGAATGAAAACATTCATCTCGGCAGAGATCAGCACGTTAGGAAGACAAGCAAATGAAGCAGGCACAAGAACAGGCTATATAGAGTTGATGACAATTCCTTGTACGTAATTCAAATGGGTAGGCGCCTTTACAGTCAGGTGCACCATCTACTGGTTTTAAAACTGTACTGCATTATTAACTCTGTTTTTAGAATCAGTTTTGTGACGTAAACTAAAAATATCTGTCCACTTTGTGTGTTTCAAGGTACTGGACTGGATAGAAAACCACGGTGAGGCTTTTCTGAGTAAACACACTGGCGTTGGAAAGTCTTTGCACAGAGCACGAGCATTGCAGAAGAGACATGAGGACTTTGAAGAGGTTGCACAGGTGAGCTTGAAAAGTCAAACTGTCAATCTATTTTTTAGCTATGTATATATATATATATCTGTATTTTGATCCATTCAAAAATAAACAAAATGTTAGATTGTTTGTACAAAACTATGTCCGTTCTTTTTAAGTGGCTTCATTTTTGCCAGACAGTCAATGTTGATTTTCTGCAATCTTCATGTTACAGAACACCTACACTAATGCTGACAAGCTGCTCGAAGCAGCAGAGCAGTTGGCTCAGACAGGAGAATGCGACCCAGAGGAAATTTACCAGGCTGCTCACCAGCTTGAAGATCGCATCCAGGACTTTGTACGACGTGTTGAACAACGCAAGGTTCTGCTGGATATGTCGGTTTCCTTCCACACGCACGTCAAGGAGGTGCGTCCTGTTCTCCCTCTTTATTCTCATAGCACATAGAGTTTAGACCCCTTCACGGTCATCCGTCCATTTCCTCATTCAATCAAACATGCAGAAAAGCAATATCAATGTTTTCGAATCATAAGACGTTCCATCCATCTATAACCTTGCTAGCAGATGTGAAACCTCTGTCAATCAAAGTCAACTGGCAGATCAGTATTTCAAATTGGTCGGATGCTTTATGGTGTGATAACCACGCAAATTAATTAAAAACATTTGGTCTGTTTTCCTCACCTAGGTCCATTCATAAAAATGTAAATATTGTAAATATATTTTTTATATTGTTCTGCTCGAAATTAGTGCTAGTTAATACTCAAGCTTTCTGGAGGAGTCTTTTTCCTGATCCTGACTGCTTCCTTCAGTGGTTATTATTATAGTGTGTGTCACATTTGTAAGTGTCCAAATTAACCTTTCCACACTGACTAAGCACCCTGCTCTGCATGTGTTAACGCGAGACCCTGTTTACATAAACCCGTAAAGACACAGAATCAGTGTTATTAATGAAGCTAGTCTTTAATGTCCATATGGACTAATCGCCTTCATCCCATCTGTCAGCTCACACCAGTGGCAGGTCACTGTGTGTGTGTGCTGTCTGCTGTTACGCATAGGTGAATGATTCCAATTAGTTTTCAGCTATTGAATACTGTCCAATAAAGCCAAACAGTTCATGTTGGAATCAAGCACACAAATCAATTCATGACAGAAAAAAAAAAACATCCATCCATCCATTTTCTATATCTTATATCAGATGACTCAAAGGACACATTGACGTGTGAGGTGAATTTCCCCTTGAGGGAAAAAAAAAATTACTCAACGTCCCAAATGTCATTGAATAACTGTACAAAATAAAACATACACTTTTGGCTCTATTTCAACCCCATAGCCCCATTTATGGTTTTAGTCTATCGTTCTACATACTGAGAAGTCTTCATATTTTTTACATTTAGCTTCATTGTATGGACAAAACATTCCCAAGACATGTCGGTATGCAGATCAAGAGCGATATATAATTAAAAATCTAGTGTATTATTCAATCGAAAATAGCCATCTTATCTTCGTAAAAAGAGATTTTCTCCTGTATATTTTTTCACAGCACAGTGAGTGTAGTTGGCCACTAGAATTTGTATCCAAATGCCAAATAATATGTACAGAATGTTACTCAGGGGATGGAAACAAAGGTTGATGAGATTTTGAGAAGGCATAGTGGGTGTCAGACGAGCAGCGGGTGCCAACCAGGATGTCTTTGCCAGAGCTTTAATGTGCCCTGCCAAAGCACCCAGATGGCTAATCTGTTACAAAGATGACCACTGACAAAACACCAGAGTGGAACAGAACTGGTGGGATTCACATTCCCCTCCTTTATCTTTTATTTGGCTGTTTGAGTCCATTTGTACTTGAGTTTGACCCGCCATAATGTTTATTTTGACACCTCCACAATACAGACTGAATACGTATGTACAATATGGTTCGAGTTTTCATTACACTTGTTTGAGTTTGCCAAAGCATCTACTTTTGCGTCAATGGCGATGCATTTTAACTGGCTTGACTTTATTGCTAGTTGTGGACATGGTTGGAGGAGCTTCAGAAGGAATTGCTGGACGATGTGTACGCCGAGTCTGTGGAGGCAGTGCAGGATTTGATCAAACGTTTTGGTCAACAACAGCAGACCACTCTGCAAGCGACTGTCAATGTCATCAAGGAAGGTGAAGACCTCATACAACAGCTCAGGTGAGCTGATGAAAATGATGGTACCCTTCGCATAAAGTTTTGCGAACCAACCTTTTGGATGCAGTCAAACTAATGTTCTCTCTCCCACTCCTCACGTGTTAACTGCTCCAGCTGTCTGAGGTTTAATGGGTGATACTTTCCTACACTGTAAACATATGAAACTGTTGCATCTGCACTTCAAAACTAAATATTAATATTCTTATATGTATATGCTAAAGGAATTCTTATTAGGATATTGTCCTCTCAAATAGCAGTCTACTAAATATTGTAGTGCTAAATGTATTTATTTCTGTCATTATTGTACAGAGTTGCACTTACAGTACTTAAATATATCTGAAGTTCTTGTCTTCGCTGTATTTGTGTTCACAGAGACTCTGCCATCTCAAGCAACAAGACCCCACACAACAGCTCCATGGCACACATCGAGAGCGTCCTGCAGCAGCTGGATGAGGCCCAGGGCCAGATGGAAGAGCTTTTCCAGGAGAGGAAGATCAAACTGGAACTTTTTCTTCAGCTTCGCATCTTTGAGAGGGATGCCATAGATGTGAGGAAACTCATAATGAAATGTATTTATTTTTTCTACAGCCTCAGCTGCCCTATTGAACAGGAGAGGGGCCAAATAAACAGGCAAAATGGGGAAAAAATGATTATAATCATCCCCTTCTTAAATCATCCAAACAGTTATATTTTTCTTATTATATCATGCAGTTAAATATTCAAAATCTTGCTGTGAGAAGCCATTGTGTAGCTGTTTGGAGATTATAATCGAGCTCTTAATATCCCCACTTACAAAATGTAATTAGAACTCACACAAAAGTGAAACATTTACATTATGTACATTCATAACTGAAACCAGGGTAGTGACCAAGTCCTCACAGCACGCTAAGGATAAGCTTAAAATGAAAAACTCATAACACTGATATGTTTCCAAGTTATTAGGTTTTTACGGTTGAAAAAAACCCAAGATAGAAATCACAACAAGGGATTAATCGAGCAGAGATCCAGCGTATTTTGTTTTCTTCCTACCCCACATACTCACAAGGACACTCCCCTCCTGCGTCAAATGGGGGTGTGCCTGAGTTGAGGTGAGACATGCATTGGCTCATGGCGATTTCTCTTAAGATGATTCCCTCACACTGCTGTGAAAGCAGAGGCTAAGAAGGTTGATCTCCTCTTTCGATTGGACTTTATAGCACTGAGAGCAAAGGATGATCTTTTTGCCCGCTGAGGGTGTTTTACTCAACTGTATGCAGAGAGGAAGGAGGATTGTAGATGATTGTTTGGTAAGTTTTCTCCTCAGTTGTTTGTGAAATTGAAAGTGATTTTTAGGGTTTTCTACGAGTGGGCTCGAGCACAAAATGATTCATAGTTCATCTCGGTGGGTGAATCCAAATATTTGCATCTTCCAATCAAGCATCTTCCATTCATTTTCACACACATCATGTTTTACTGCAGTTCAGAGTTAGTATCTTTCATAATACTGTACTGCACAGATGACATACTCCATATACATCCAGTTCTTTGCATGAGATAAGTTCATATAAAGCAAATAGACACATTCTCCAATTTTCTATTTTATTCTAACGTGTCACAATAATATGCAATATGTATACCTTCAAGTTGCCTTACATCATATGTAAACGTTAGATATAAAATATCCTAAAAAACAAGTGCCTATACTGTGTACTATGCAAGAAAAGAAAATATGATAATGTTGATCATATAAATACTGATGAGTAAACTCTTTGAGTTGGACCAGAACCCCATTAAAACACGCATCTGCTTGTGGCCAAGGTGTCCATTGTGTTATGAGTCATGTGGGGATTAAGACAAGCACTAACATCTCACTACATCTGCTTTACAAGTCGCAAATCATCGGAGTGAGACATTATCCCTGACTATAGCAGACATTTTCCGTGATGCAGTGACAGTGGCCGTCTGGAATTAGGTTCAATGTTTTTCTTCAAAACAGTAGTACTGTTACAATTGAGATACCTGACTGTGTGCATGGAAAATACACAACCTATTTAAAGTAGGTGCTTGTCAAAATCATCTGTAAAGGGAGGCTTTCGCCTCAGAATTAAACGTGTGCAGACGTGCACTCAAATTCAAACCTTTTATAAGGCAGCAATTGAACTGTCTATGCAAATATTGCCGTACATTACGAGAGATGTTAACGTTTGTGATTTAAACATGTATTTTATCATGTTATTGTAATACCCAAATGGTATTGTATTTTATGGCTGTTATTATTATTAATGTTTATAGGCATTATTTTTCTCCACTGGGTGAAAACTTTAGTTTCACTTTTTTCATCATGAGGCACGCGGGTTCCATTCTAAACATGTACTCTTGACAATTAGGGTGAATGATTGAGTATTCGGTTTTCAAAAATATCCTTTAATTTATTCTTGGGGATTTTCTTACTATCGAAAGGTGGATTGATGAAAAGTTCTTAAATGTAAAGGCATCACAGAGATGATGATAGTGTGATTTTAAATCCCATTCGATTATATAATTGTAGGATCACCGAAATTTTTAGTCGGTGGAGTATTCTCAAGAAAACGAATAGGGTGAGTTCCACATTCTTTTGGAAAACTGCACCTTTGGACTTAAGAACAAATTGTTCTGAACAATTTCTTAATTTGGCCCACGATTCAGAGCCTGATGAAAACCTGTTGTACTTTCTGACAGCCTTTACTTCCTCTCCACCTTAGATAATCTCTGACCTGGAGTCATGGAACGAGGAACTGACCCAGCAGATGAGTGACTTTGACACGGAGGACCTGACGCTGGCTGAGCAGAGGCTTCAGCATCACGCAGACAAGGCCCTCACCATGAACAACCTCACCTTTGACGTTATCCATCAAGGCCAGGAGCTGCTCCAGTACGTGACTGAGGTCCAAGCGTCAGGTGAGTGAAGCCTTTTGTAAAAATACTATTTGAGCTACCCTAGCTCCTTTCCAGCTGTCCTCTGTTTAGGTTTTATGTGCAATACATTTTTTATTATTTCATTAATTATGGTACATTTTATTCCATTTTCACATGCTTAAGGTTCAAGATGCTTCATGAAGCAGTTGTATTATTTTTACTCCTCAAGATGGCACTGTTTCATGAAAGAAGTTCAAGAAATGTCAAATCAGTGTACTTTCAGATATATTGATATTGAGAGTGCTGTCTCGAGGAGTCAAAATAATATAATTTCTTAATGAAGCATTTACAAATTTCATTTTCGCATCACTACCTACACATATTTTCTGTTATGCGATTTGCAAGCACTAATGTCCCTGTAAATCCTTTTTATGATTTTAATTTGTTTTGCTATTTTATTGACATGTTATGTGCATGTTTGTCTGTTGTGCAGGTGTAGAACTCTTATGTGACCGAGATGTAGACATGGCCACGCGTGTTCAGGATCTCTTGGAGTTTCTCCATGAGAAGCAGCAGGAGCTGGACCTGGCGGCCGAGCAGCACCGTAGACATTTGGAGCAGTGTGTTCAGTTAAGACACCTTCAGGCTGAAGTCAAACAGGTACAGGCTGCAAATTAAGGACAAGCAGTTGGTACCAGAGGAATAATGTCAATAGTATTTTACTGGTTTCTCTGATATTAATATAAATTAAATAAAAACCTGGTGGAAATAAAGTTGACAAGATTTTCATAGCGTGTCAGGCCACAGCTTATTCTGATATCACGGCATGCTAAAATGGTTCTGTCTCTACACGACATCAGCTGATGACTCACCTCACGTCAATGTTCTCTCTTTCTCCCTCTCTCTCTCGCACACTCTCTCTTATAAAGTAGCAGACATTGACTACTGCATGGCTGAGTGTTGAGCACTCAATGGTCTGAAATATTTAATTTTCTCCTTCAAACAGATTGTGACTGCAACCAATGTGTTATCTTCTTTTTTGCATTCAGAGCCAAAAATCTCTGTGGACCCACCCCACCACCCCTATTTTACAAATGGGGTTTAGCATTGAGTTAATTTTCTGTAGTCTGATAACTTTCTTAAATGTTACAATCATGGGAAAGTGTGACAGTGGTTTCTAAGTGAAAAGTAGTATTTGCACACTGCACATAGATGAAATTGAGACATGTGGCATGCTGTCATTTAGGTGCTGGGTTGGATCCGTAATGGCGAGTCCATGTTGAACGCCGGGCTGATCACGGCCAGTTCGTTACAAGAAGCTGAGCAGTTGCAGAAGGAACACGAACAATTTCAGCATGCGATTGAGGTAACATTAAAAACTGAATACAGTCGAGACTAATCCTGTCAACATGTCCATCAGCTTGAGTGTGGAGTAATAATTGATCACTAGTAGTGGTGCTGTGTCACCCACACTGTAATTTGAGTCACATTATATTTCCTGTATCGTACCAAAAACCATATTTTTTTTATGTAGAAAACCCATCAGAGTGCCCTTCAAGTGCAACAGAAAGCAGAGAGTCTACTTCAAGCTAACCACTACGACATGGACATGATCCGAGACTGTGCCGAGAAGGTTTTAACTCCACTCACACTTTTTGATAGAGGAGCATTTTAAAATACTAGCTGACAGAACACGTTGAATGTGCAGGTGGCAGACCACTGGCAGCAGCTGATGCTGAAAATGGAGGACAGACTCAAACTGGTTAATGCTTCTGTGGCCTTCTATAAGACCTCCGAACAAGTGAGTATATGTGTGGGTCTGTTTCTCCTAGGTATGCTGAATGCCATCTTAAATACATATTTGTTTCTTTGTTTTATTTTCTGTATGAGGAGAAGCCTTGGCCTGCAGAGTCAGATTTATGGGGATTTTTTTTTTTATTATTATCTCAGGTGTGCAGTGTGTTGGAAAGCCTGGAGCAGGAGTACAAGAGAGAAGAGGACTGGTGTGGTGGTGCTGATAAACTGGGCCCCAACAGTGAGTCCGATCACGTCACCCCCATGGTCAGCAAACATCTGGAACAGAAAGAGGCCTTTCTCAAGGTGAGAAGTCTCTGTCAGGAAAATGCACCGCACAGGGATAACTTGCTTGCAGATGCATGCTCAGTCACTGAGTCTTTTGTCTCTGTGACTACTTACAGGCCTGCACGCTGGCTCGACGCAATGCAGATGTGTTCCTCAAGTACCTGCACAGGAACAGTGTTAACATGCCCGGAATGCTGTCCCACGTCAAAGCGCCCGAAACTCAGGTTAAAAGTAAGTGAATTAAGTCTCGTCGCAATTGAAATGATTTTATAACATTTCCTTTTTTTTTTTTTTAAAGCCACTTTATTTTTTTTCTTAAAGAATTGTTTAACCGCCAAACACCGTAGATTCAGGTGTTGTTGTTGAATTAACTCAAAACGTTTTGTTCATGTTTTTCATTAGACATCCTGAATGAGTTGCTGCAGAGAGAGAACAGGGTGCTCCACTTCTGGACCATGAGAAAACGAAGGCTGGATCAGTGCCAGCAATATGTGGTGTTTGAACGCAGTGCCAAGCAGGTGTGTGTTTTAGTGCATTTGTGTTCTGAGAGTGTGTGACTATGCTAAACTCATGTTACACTCAAAGTAATGGAAAAGGAAGCTAGATTATGTGATGTCATTCCCCTCCTGAAGATTTTTAATATTCAGTTTAATACCTAGGTATTGTTCAATTGTACTTTCTTAAATTAAAATGTAATTACCCATTGTCAGCAGAGGCTATATCGCCACTTCTTAAAATGAAAATTGTGCAATAATCTGCTCCTTTGGTGTGCAGTCAGTCATCAAACTCCTTTTAGACACTAAGAATATTTTCCTGACTATAGATCGCTCTGGAGTACAAGTCGCACCAGCCATAAAATGCATAATAAAGAAGGAAAAGACATATATTAGTCGCACTGGAGCCATGTACTTTTCATGTACTTATGGTACATGAAATCTATCTGTTGTACCCCCAACGCAACAAAAAAAAAACGTACAATTTTCAGATATGGAGTCTGAAGTGAAAGCCCTTCTATCCAAAGCCCTTTTATCCAAATGTGAATAATGAGGCATTTCAAAATTGAGTTTTTATGGCTTTCAATTTGCCAGGTTAAAGAGACAAAAGGTACAATTCAATTTTATGTAAAAACAATATTAATCATATTTTTTAAGAGCTGAAGTGAGAATTACAAAATAAGGCAAACATACTCACCCATGGAAAATGTTATTGCATTTTCATAACACGGCTAAAGTATTATTGTTATTATTATTATTTTTTTTTAAAGGAAGCGAGGTAGACACAAACAGTCAGCATTGAGTCCCGGAGGTTAATAATGTTTTTGTTCTACACTTTACACTGATGGATCATTATGTTGACCTTTTTGAGAGGACGTTCAGCCTCTATTGTGTTGTCGTTCTTTTGGAATGCAGTGTTTGTTTTTCTCAGTAATAATACTTCTTTTATTCAGGAAGTGGTGTAAACTGGCAGACATGTTTAACAATGACAGTCTTAAAGAAAGCTATGATTACATGGTTCAGAAACTTCACATTCTAAGTCTATTACAAGCAAGGGACAAAGAGCAGTGTCTCCAAGAAGAAACACTATTTTGTTTACCACGGGCAGAACTGAACATGTAAAAATGGCCACAGAGTTTGCATTGTTATGTCAAATTATTAGTCATGTATTGCTTAATCTCAAACAGCTAACTTTTGGCTGGCCGTAGGCGGGCAACACCTTGGCCTAGTTACCTGTCAGCAGACTTTCCTTCTTGTTCAAATCAATTTATGTGTAACATAACGGCGTCCTCTTGTGGTGTTTGGCTGTCACTACTACAACATAGTCAGGCGAAATAGTGTTTTTTTACTTACAAGGGGCACTTGTGCATTTTAATAAAATCAAAAAGCACGTCCACCTCACAGTTAGGAGGGTGCAGGTTCGATTCCACCTGTGGTTCTCCCCGTGTGGAGTTTGCATGTTCTCCCCGTGCCGGCGTGGTTTTTATCCGGGCGCTCCGGTTTCCTCCCAGATCCCAAAAACATGCTTGGCACTCCAAATTGCCCCAAGGTGTGAGCGCGAGTGCGGATGGTTGTTCGTCTCTGTGTGCCCTGCGATTGGCTGGCAACCAATTCAGGGTGTCCCCCGCCTACTGCCCGATGACTGCTGGGATAGGCTCCAGCACACCTGCGACCCCCATGGGGACAAGCGGTATAGAAAACGGATGTTTATTTCACAGGCTGGGAAAAACAGATAGTAGAGGGTGTGTCAAATTTATGTAACTAGAATCCCTTTCGTGTAACTGTACTAAAGTGTGACCGTATGTTTCTGCAGGCCTTGGAGTGGATCCATGACACTGGGGAGTTTTACCTGTCCACACACACATCCACTGGTTCCAGCATTCACCACACACAGGAGCTTTTGAAAGAGCATGAAGACTTCCAGATCACAGCTAAGGTGTAAATTTGTTTCTTTGATTTAGAACCACTTTTGTTTAACGAACAGTATGAGTAGCGGGGTTTTTTTGTGAGTATGTTTGCACACTCCCGCACTCAACTGGGAGGCCCATTCTTTGTGTCACATATTGTTTCCATTTTAGGTATCACGGGTATTGTGTTGAACAAGCTTATGTGCCAGTCACTGATTCTCAACTCTCCCTTTCTCTCCCCCTGTGTGTTATCTACCTTTCCCTCCCTCAATGTGCCACTATTGACAGCAAACCAAAGAGCGTGTAAAGCTGTTGATCCAGCTGGCCGATGGTTTTTGTGACAAAGGCCACGCCCATGCCCTGGAGATAAAGAAATGGGTGTCCTCAGTGGACAAGCGTTACAGGGACTTTTCTCTCCGTATGGACAAATACAGGACCTGCCTGGAATCGGCGCTCGGCATTTCCTCCGACTCCAACAAGGCAGTGAGTGTTCACCAATAATGATATCAACAGAAATAAATATTCCAATTCATAAAGACCCTGGGTTGAGGTCTGATGATATATATATATTTTTAATGATTCCAAGAGAGGTGTTGGATCCTTGGAGAGACATTTTGGTTGTCTTTATTTTTGGTGATATCAATACATTATGTGAGCAGGCAGATTTATAAAATGTAGCCTTAAATAACTTTGTTCAATGCGAGCATGTTTTAATAAGCTGGTGTCAAGAAAAAGCAGACGCACCACACGTGTGGTGAGTGTTGAAAAGCTACCATTGCCATTGTGCAGGACATAATAGCCACTGTCCATTTGTTTTCAGAGTAAAGAGCTACAACTGGACATCATCCCAGCGAGTGCTCCGGGTTCAGAGGTCAAGTTGAGAGATGCTGCTTATGAACTCAATGAGGAAAAGAGGAAGTCTGCGAGGAGAAAAGAGTGAGTGAGACTTACACATGGTATATCATCTCATGATGATGAATGAAAATGTTTTTTAAATAAATTTATTTCATTGTATTTGGGGCTTTAATGTGGTCTCAAGTTTATGTCACATGATCCTAATTTGTCTCAATAATATTAAAAAGTCTATAATTTTGTTCAAGCTAACTGTTGATTCATATCGTCACCTCATAGACAATCCAGTACTTATGGGAACATGAAGCTTCCAATTTGCTTCATGAACCTGTTGTGGTATTTTTTATTCCTCTAGACGGCACTCTGTGATCAATATTCACTTGCTCTCTCTTACACCCCTTCATTAAAAGCCATCGAGAGCGATCAAAAACTAGATCAACTAGTTCATGAAGCAAAATTGAAGATTTTTTTTTCCCCCATCACTAAAATCATGTTGCTAACAATTAAAGTAATACATATGATATGGTTTCATCACAGATGACAACAAAACCACATAATCATGTGATTTTTTTCAACCAAATTGAATAAGTGTCAAAATAAATGTTTTTGTCTTTTTAGATTTATAATGGCCGAGCTGATTCAAACAGAGAAAGCTTATGTCAGAGACCTGCGTGAGTGCATGGATGTAAGTCACTGACAAATTCCCCAAAGGCACCTTCAATTCTTTTAGCTATATATATCTATTGTGTAATTTCACATTTCAATCTAGTGGAAGCTTTTATTACTGTTCCATGTACAGTATGTTAATAAGCTATACTGACCTATAGACATATCTGTGGGAGATGACCAGCGGAGTGGAGGAGATTCCTCCGGGGATTGTCAACAAGGAGCACATCATCTTTGGGAACATGCAAGACCTCTACGAGTTTCATCACAAGTCAGTTGAGAAGTTATCTTTGACTAGATGAATATATATATTGTACACTTTGTGTTGTGCAAATATGCACACACATTCAGTGGGCTTTCAGATATACTGTACTGAATTGTCTTTTTGATTTATTTTACTTGATCATCTAAGGTAATAACTACAGACTGGTAGAACACTATTGTAGCAATGTGTCTGTTTCTGCACAGCATCTTCTTGAAGGAGTTGGAAAAATATGAACAGCTTCCAGAGGATGTGGGTCATTGTTTTGTTACCTGGGTGAGTTGGGATTTTTTACAACAGCAAACAATAAAAAAAAATATAAAAAAAACACAAAATGGTACAGTGACTGCTTTTCGGTAATCAATTTATCCTACTGTTATTTAGATCTCTGACTTTCACGTTCCATCATGTGTGGCACATATTTTAGATATGTTATTCTGCAACCTAGTTTTGAAGAGACATGGAGAAAAAAAATGAACACTAATACTGTCACATTTTATGAGCAGCACAATGGCAGGAAACACATTGACATTTACTATAGTATTTTTTTATTTATTTTTTGTTATTCGAGCTAGGTGTGTTTGTCCACTATATACACACACCACACTTCCTTTTTAAATCAAAAAGTTCTGAAGCACAGTTGGTTTGCAAGTGCAATTTCCTTTAAAGCAACAGTTGCAAAACACAACAACAAAACAAATACAACACATTACACATTAAATGTTTTTCCAAGATTTCCTGATTTTAATGTTTTTATTTTATTTTATTCCACTCAGGCTGACAAATTCCAGATGTACGTGAACTACTGTAAGAACAAGCCCGACTCCACGCAGCTCATCTTGGAGCATGCTGGCCCATATTTTGATGTAAGTAAATATATCATTCAGAGTTGGGTATTGGTTTCTCGTTTATGAAGTGAATTTATCAAATTCATAAAGATTGCATATGCTTGACAAATTGGTGTTATTTGGTTTTACAGGAAATACAGCAAAGGCATCGTCTTGCCAACTCTATCTCATCATACTTGATCAAACCGGTTCAAAGAATTACTAAGTACCAGCTGCTTCTTAAGGTACGGTAGAACAACACATTTCTATAAGTACCTAACTTATAATACTAATAATAATTTCCATCACAGTGGCATCTCGAGTTAGGAACTTAATTGGTTCTGTGAGCGCGTTTATAATTGAAAACAAGATTGCAGCACTGTTTTCTAGTCAAATGAATGGGAAAAAATGTGAGAAAAACACAGAGGTAATCTTTCCCCTCATTTATGATCAGCATTTCCTAAAATGTTTTTTTAGCAGTTTCTCTTTCTCTCAGTTTCTCTCAGATCCTTTCTGACTGTTTAGCATTTTGCTTACTTGTTTACGAAAAGTTCAACGAAGAAAGTTCGTAACTGGAGGTTCCACTGTATTCATTTATATTGGTTTGTGTGTGTGTGTTTAGGAGCTGTTGACATGCTGTGAGGAAGGAAAAGGGGAGATCAAGGATGGTCTTGAGGTGATGCTAAGTGTCCCCAAAAGAGCCAATGATGCCATGCACCTATCAATGCTGGATGGTGGGTATAAACTCACACTCTCACACACACACGCACCTTAATAATGAATGGGATTGTTTACGGGACTTTGTCCTCTGCTAAGTGCAGTGCAAAATGGACAAAAAAATATATCCCTGTCTATTATTGCCAGTAATTGCTCTTTTTGTCACTGAAATGTCATCACTGCCATTCAGCAGTCAACACAACTTGTTTATCCGTGACCCAGTATCATTCAACATGCCACCCACATATTTGTACTGCACAGAATAAAACTCTGCCTTTTGTGTTGTTGCCTCAGGGTTTGACGGGAACATTGACTCCCAAGGAGAGCTGATTCTTCAGGAGTCCTTCCAGGTTTGGGATCCCAAAACATTGATCCGGAAGGGCCGTGACCGACACCTTTTCCTCTTTGAGATGTCGTTGGTTTTCAGTAAAGAAGTGAAAGACTCAAATGGACATAGCAAATACCTCTATAAGAGCAAGCTATTTGTGAGTATTTTGCGCATTCATGCTCGGACTAAGTTTTTTTCCTAATGGTGTGTTATTGCAAGCTTTTATATGTGTTCTATGTGGCTTTCACATCCGCAGACGTCGGAGCTCGGAGTCACAGAGCACGTGGAGGGGGATCCTTGTAAATTTGCCCTTTGGGTGGGCAGAACCCCGACCTCGGACAATAAAATTGTGCTCAAGGTAACGGTATAAAGAAAATGCTGATTTTATATGTTTTTATTTCAACTACTTCAAAAGTAGGTGTTTGTACAAGAGGGTTTGATCAATCAATAAAAAATGTTTTCTATATATTTTATAACTTACATTATTTTTAAACAGTGGGAGCAGTAGCTCAGTGTGTGATTTGATTGTGTTCTTGTTTTATTAGTCGCAAAATTTATTCAATTGCTCAGACTATGACATGAGAGCAGAATACATCCCTGAAACTTGGTTATTTCATCCAGGACACATTTTGTTTATGATGTATTAAGTCAAAGAAAAATATAAACATATAAAAAGTGTGCATCAAGTTCCAATCTCCTCTACATAAGGGATCTACATTGTACTGTACCGTATGCCCGCATAAAACATATGTTTGGCCTACTTGTTTTTCCTTACAAAATTCTCATGAGAACATCATGTCGTGAGCAACTTTTTGCTTCGGGTCCACCCCCGCTAAATCCCAAACAATTCCTAGCACTGCCACTAGAGGTGGAGAGCTGCTTTCTATTCCTCTCTGTGTTCTTGCCACTGATATTTTACCATCACATTTGGTGAGGCAGCAAACAAGAGACATACTACACAGCTTGCATGCAGTGAGAGTAAATTCTACATGCTGCTTTCGTCCACAGTTACACGTTTGAAGTCTACGTCTATCATGTGTTGCACGTCCAAAGCCGTTTGCTCTTTTTTTTTTATTCAGAACATTACACAGTATGTAGTAGGTGTCTGTCTCTCTATGTGTCTCGTTATGTAATCCATGATGACGATCCAAATCTGCTTCTTATGTAATGTGTCATCATTGCCGCTTCAGTGTTATTGATGTCAAAGTGAAGGAGGCAGATCAGGATGCGTCATTGACAGAAATTAGACGTTGACAATATACGTCTTTGAAGCGTGGGGTTTGGCAGACAAGATGATCATCACCTCATTGTACTTTCATACAAAAACTAAATTATTTGTCAAGCAACCTGATTTCATCTCTTCATGCCTTTTCCATCTCATTTTTATCTGTATATCTACAAATTGATGTTTTACAATTGTGGATGTCTTGTTCCAGGCATCAAGCATTGAAAACAAGCAGGACTGGATTAAACACATTCGTGAGGTCATTCAGGAGCGAACGGTCCATCTGCGTGGTGCTCTGAAGGAGCCCATTCACATCCCCAAAGCCACCACTGCCAAACATAAAGGCAGACGGTAAGTAACAGAGCATCACTTGTTTGTTGTCCTCGTTAAAAGAGCAAGTGTATTCTCTCGTGGCATCCAGTTAACACAGCTTCATCTAAAATGAACACTGTACTCTTTGTCCACCTGCAGAGATGGAGAAGAGCTAGATAGCCAAGGAGATGCTAGCAGTCAACCGGACACCATCTCAATTGCCTCAAGGACATCCCAGAACACATTGGACAGTGATAAGGTAGAGAAACACACACACACGTACACACATATAAACACACACACACACACACACACATTTGTTGATCATATGCCAGGGACGAGAAACTGGCATCCCGTGGGCAGACTCTGAGTGGCCCCTTGATTAATTCCCTGCCTCCATTTATTTAAAAATTATGATGATTATTGTTATTATATTATTATATTATATATTATTATGTTATTATTAGCATATGAGTAACCATACAAAAGGAACATTTTATTCCTGACACCCACTCCGTTCACTTGCATACAACTGCAGCCTGTAAACATGAAATCATCTTTCTTCATCGAGTTTCCTTCGGAAGTATTGCCTGACAGTCCATCTGACTGATTTAATGCAGTCTGTGTGTGTGTTTGTGTAAGAGAGATTCACTGGAAGCAGGGACAGTCGGCACTGGTTATATCTGGTAATAGCACCACAGAAGGCCCATCCTCCTACGCTCAGTATGAGCAAACCTAACAAGCGCATGCGCACGACCACATCATAATATTTCTATACTTTTAAAGTTGGATGGATTGTAAAATGCAGCCAGGTTTATTTGTCCTCATTTTCCCCGTTATATAGTAAGTGTTCAGTTCATATGAATGCATCTATTAAATGTGCACGATACCACTTGCAAATAGATATACCCGGTCAATTTCCTGGTTTTGAATGCTTCTTTATCTCTCTGGCTCTCTGTGAGGATTCTGTGTGGAACCTCTCATTCAGGAGGCGGTGACACTGGTGTGTTTGTGTACTATTTTTTTTGTATGCGAAGGCTCGTGTTCCTGTGCGCATCCGCTTTAGTGATTGACTCGTCAGCTGCTTCAGCCTCCCACTCGCAGAGGATGCTCGCCTCTATGCCAGACAGGAAAGAACCCTTTTAAGTTCTCAACGCTTTCACTCTCCGGCTTGGCTTCTAACAGAGAGAGATTGCAGACAACCCCAGATTTCGTGTGATATTTTTGTTGCTGAACTGCTATTAGTAAGACTTTGGAGAAGGCATTGATGGATTTTATCTATTGAATAGCTCTGTGGTGAAGAATGATTCACGTTTCAATAGAGCTCTATTGACTCTTAAATTGGAAGGCGTTGTTGACTGTGGATCAAGAATCGATTGACATTTTGCTCTATTTTTCCCAGTGGAAGTTAAAAAAAAAAAATTTCTCTTTTCCGACTTATCTTGTGAGGCTCTCAGTGGTATTAGGGCAGTTTTAGTTGGTTGCGCAGTCTGATTGCTTTAGGAAACTTTGGGGACTTTTCTCACAATGAGGGAGTGGAAAACAATGGAGAAATTGGAGGAAAGGATCGCACATCCAGTTTCTCAACTTCTCAGCTCGCTGGCTTTACCACATTACCAAAGGGTATGTTAAAAATCAATATGGAATCATTCATTCAGTCATCATGTGTTCTTTAGTGTTTTGTGCATTTACGTACCGTTATAAGCACATGACACATGACTGTCTTATACATGAGATTTTATTGTATGAACTTGCTCACCACTCCAATGTAAAACGGAAAATACAAAGACAGCAATAAAAATGAATGATTGATTCACAATATCCGATGGATATGTTGTTAATAGTCTCTTTGATGCATTGTTGTAGAACAGCAATGAATGCATCATACATATAGTTGTTTAAAATGTGCAGTTTTAAACCACTTTAATCACAATCATGACCTCTTAGATTATAACTTATTACCTCTGACAAAGTGAAGCATTATTGTTCATTAAAACAGGATTGTTATTGAACGATGTCAAGTGTATATAACATTGTGACTAAGTGTATTTTCAGATTGACCACTACACAGTATTACAATTATTGTCTCATATTGTGGTGCACGCAATTATTTTAACATTTCACTATTTTATGCCGTACAGCATCCTAAAATCAAAAGAAAACACAAGCTTGCAGCTTAAAAAATGGCAAAAATCAGAATGCTATTTTGTTCAGTGATTTTTGTTTTATGCAAATTGTTATTAAATATGATATAAAATTCTTGGAATGATGAAATGCTTTATGTAATTATCAACAACAGCAATCTTTATAATGCAAAAGTCTTTATTCAGTGACACGTTGCAAGCGGATAAAAAGAAATATTTCGAGTGACTCATCATATTTCCTGTTTAAAACCTGGTGCTAATCATGTGCTGACTTATTGTTAGGAGTGATAAAAATGCTGGTTCTAAACATTTTTTTCTTAACTGAAACCAAAACTCTTTACTTTGGCTGCCGTATTGTACTCTTCAGAAATGAAAACCTCTTTTCTTTTTCAGCTGTCGGGCGGTTGCGAGCTGACCGTGGTCATCCATGACTTTGTGGGGAGCAACGGAGGCAACAGCGGCGAGCTGACAGTGAGACGAGGTCAGACGGTCGAGGTCCTGGAACGACTCCACGATAAGCCAGACTGGTGCCTGGTGCGGACCACGGACCGCTCTCCAGCCCAGGAGGGCATCGTCCCCTGCTCCATGCTATGTATCGCGCACTCCAGGTCATCCATGGAGATGGAAGGGCTCTTCAACCACAAAGGTAGGACAAGGCTGTTATACATCTTGACACCTGGTATAATGTAATGTATGAGAAATTGTTTGCGAGCCACATTCACCCCGAAATATCTCATGCGGGTCGGACGAGTATATTAATGAACCCCCAGTTTGACACCCCTGCTGCAATATGTCAAGTTCTGCCCATATTAATAAAACAACATTACAAAAGGTGGTAGTAACTGTTGGAAATTGAACTATAACATAACAGCACTTTATTACGTCGACTATGCCTAAACATTCTTGAATGTAATTTCTCATAAATCTGCACTTTGCTTACAGCATAGCATAAATATTCACTGATCTAACCATTAAAGCATCTCTTCAATCTTAAAGTGTGGGTGAGTGCAAGGCAGCTTGTTTCTATGGCAATATGGCTTACAAATATTTTCTTTGCACTTTCATGTGATGAAATAAATGATATTGGAAGTCACAGCTTGGCTTTTGCAGCCCAGGAAGGTGAGAGTGCATATTTTATAGCAGTTCCCGTCTTAGTTTTTTTTTTTTTTTTTTTTAACTGGCAAAAGTTCATGTTTGGAGCCTGCTTGTATGTTTTGTGTGCTCAGAAGGAGTGTTGAAAAGGCCTCTCTGCAGGGAATGCTCAGACATGGTGGAAGAATTAGACAAGGATGACAAATGGTCTTTGCTATTTCATTATTCCTTTGTATTCGCCGACCACCGAGAAAGCCAGTTTCTCCCAAATGTCATGAGTGTGACGGGTTTCAAGGGATTAGAGAAGGAAATCTCATCTATTCCTGGAAGTAGGGAATAACTGTTGGGAGTCACAGTTGAAAAACAAAGGTAGTCCTTGTACACGATGGCTTTGAAGAGCAAAACTGGTCAGCTTCACTGAAAAGTGAATCTCTGGTTGTTCAATGCCTTTATGTATCCGAGGTACTCACTATACATCCTCTAAGGTGCTTCAAGCCATCATTCACTGCCAATCCAAGTAATCTTTGACGGTAGAGAAGGCGTTAATGGCCAAAATTTTAGCTGCAAGAGTTAAAAGAAAAGTTTGCAGTAGGTAACGATCAAATATGACGTGCACATTTTTGACAAAAGTTTTGCTTCCATTTCATAACCGCATCAATATTTTGTTTTGAGGCATGCTGTAGAACGTCTGTGCATCCTCATGCCTCTAAAATATGCACCCGCCCCCTCAAAGTGAGTGGGTGCGCCTGCAAAGGGTAATACGGCAGATGCACAGCATGTATCCAGACGCTTCCTTGGAACGTGTACGGTGGAGGCTTGCCCGCTATCCTTATAGCAACCCACTTGTGAGGGAGGGAGAGAGGGCGGGAAAGAGAAACTCTCATGCTGCAATTTTTCCTTTTCACTCTGGACTTTGTGCTTATTCAGTGCACATATGCAGGAAAGAAAAGCTTGTATCTGCTTTACATGGTATTGTAGTGGTTTTCTGCAGAGATGCTTTGAGGGATTGTTTCAAGAAGGAATTCCTGAGGCTTGATATTTGTTTGACATGGCCCATGGAATCCACTCTTTAGTGTCTCTGCACCCATTTTGCCCCATGGATAAAGCACAGGAAGGACACTCTCATAACTGCAAGTTCTGGTTGCTGGACTTGGGTAAGGTGTTTTTGTCTACTAGATTTAGCTTGAGGTATTTTTTTGCTGCGGTTTCGTGCATATTTTCACAAAGTGGAACATCCATGAAATTCATACAAGAGGAACAATGTTTGTTTCTAAGTTGTCAAGATTTGAGGCATTAAGCAAGATCGGTTTTTAATATGAAGAGTGGACTGGGTCAGAAGATAGCGTCTGATATTGTCGAATCAAGGGGTAGAAGGAAGTGAAAAGAAAAGTCACATGCTTTTTGGAGATTTTTTTTGTCCAAAAAAGCCCTTTTATGTGAATGCTGTGTCCACTCCCTTATCTAGCATGCCAACTCCACACCCTTCCTAAATGTGGCTCTTGGTGGCGAGAGCCTCTTGGCATTGTCCTCATTTCTAGTGAGAGAGAGAGCCAGACTAACCGAGCAGAACGTCCCCACTCTCTGTTCCTCCACCCTAATGTTTATGTTTCTACCACATCTCCGGGAGATGAATAGACCACACTAAAGATGCTCCACTGGTGACACTTCTGGAATCTCAGGCATGTTCCTGCAAATACGTGGCCACTTTTCAGATTACGCCCACCAGCCCCTCCCCTCCCCTTTTCCTCAAACACAAACATGATCTTGATGAAGCTGGTTGGGGTTAAGTAATAATCGACTTGCCTAAACCTGATGGTGTTCAAATTTGGGGTGCAAAAAATTAAGGTAATGAAATTATAATTTGTATGTCACTATCTTTGTCTAAAGTTGCATCAAATTCTAAATTGCCACTTTCTTGCCCCATTACTTGGTAATGTATGCATTATCCTGTTGAATGAATAACATACCAAATAAATAAATAACGGTGACAACAATTTAGAGAAATTATTCGTCCGGGTCAAGCAACTGTTTCAAGGTGTCGTTACATTTGAGACCCTGCACAGGTCAAAGGGCAAAGTTCTAGACCTCTGTGTGTATATGTGTGTCTTTGGGGGTTATTTTCCACTTGGCAAGAATGTGTCAAGACTGCTAACCTTATGTTTCACCCATTTACGTTGCTCTTGGAATCCTTGGGTAGTTCAGTTATTACCTATTAAGCAAACTGGGCATACTTCTTTTCCAAAATAATAACGTTATACATGAGGTGTGCATGAAGTGTGTTTATCATTCAGGACTTTTGGAAATAAAACAATAATAATTTGAATGGCTGACAAATGTCTAGTAGGTTTTAGTTTATGTTTTGAATACACGGGGTTTGCAAGTCAATAGTTTAAGAAAACAATACCTGGAAATAAAAGCTGAATTTTTTATCTATTGTTTGTTTTTTGTTATTCATCTTTTAAAGTCAAACCTACGTGTTTTTAATTTAAGCAAAATATGAATATTTGGTCTCTGAACTTTTCTCGAGTATCACGGCTTGAAATGACACTCGAATTAAACTGCATTTTGCTTCTCTTACCTTTCATGTAAAAATGTGCACGTATGAATTATTTGTACTTGTGATTCGTCTTATTAATATAGCCTTCAATAGTTGATTATGCTCATGATGACTAAAACTGTTTTGTAGAAAATGTGCTATAGAAATTTAACCCAGTCATCCAGTTTGTACACTATTTGTGCTAAATACCTTGTGCTCATTATCCAATAAATACTCAAATCCAGGGATTTACAGTATATATTATAGACTGACTAATTCAAAAACAAAGTTGCTGAATTTGTGTAATACAATGACTAGCATAGCCACACAATGGTCTCAGTCCAAATAAGGAGCCTTTTAAAGACAAGATTTAGTTTGAATTCTCATCGTTCTGAAACTGATGCTATTCTTCTGTTAAGATCCTCATGCACGTGTTGTGAAAACACATGCTTCATACCGACAGCAAAAAGAATTCTGCTTCAAGGTAGAACGGCTGCAACCTTCGCATCTAGCTGCATTTATCACAGGCGTAGGCTTATAAATGCTCAACTATGAAAGGCCATGTTAAAGTCTGGTCCAATTAAGAAAGGCAGTATTTTGCCTCCCGCCTTCTTTAATGAGTCTTACACCCTGTATCACATGGCTAAATGCTTGACAGATGCGTTTAGTTGGACATAAATAAGTCTTCCTTTAAAGTGTTGAGCTCCTGCAAAGCATCCAAATGGTTAAATACCCACTGGCTATTCAAGATGTTCAACAACTTGAAATGCCACATGACGTCAACCATCTAAACATTGATGTAGGCGTCGTCTCTGAGTCAGCGGCAGCCCCCATAAACACTTTACTTTTGCAACTTCTCTTGAGATCTCATGCCAAAAGAAAAAGCCTGTATGTGATTAAGTTTTGGTTCAGCTTAGAAATTAGGATAATGTTGATCCACTCCTCCATCCATTTCTCAAACTACTTTATCATACGATACGAGTCGCGGATGTGCTGGAGCCTATCCCAGCTGACTGGGCAGTAGGCGGGGTACACCCCGAATTGGTCGCCAGCCAATCGCATGGCACGCACAGACAAGCCACCATTCACCCTCACAGTCACACACACTTACAATTTTGCCACTGCATGTCTTTGAAATGTAGAAGGAAGCCTGAGCCCTCATAATATATTTTTGTCAATATTAAGTGATGCTTATTTCATAAATATTTTGATTTTATTTGGGTGTATAACGCACTCGGGGTTTTGCAAATGAAGAGACTGAAGAAAGGAGTAGGAGTAACTAGTATGGAGAAAAATAAGGAAATCGCTGAGGGTGACATTTTCTTTGGAGTTATTTTGAAACAGTAACAATGAAAAACCCACAATCATCACGAGAACGTTGTCCCTGAAGCATTGTGGCTCATCTATAAAAATTCTCGCAAAATCCAGTCTCATCATGTTATTTCAACGATTGTGTTGTTGTCGTTTTGTTTTTCTTTTTCTTGAATAAAAGGGTACCAGATGTTCTGGTACCAAAATTGAGTCAAAGGAATTGCTGTCCTAACTTAATTTCTTCCTCAGGAATTTCCCTGCATTTAGAGCATTGTTTTAGTGTTCCAATGCATTTGCATCAAGAGATTATCTTAATTTGTGATGTAGAATTTGCCATATAACATCTTTTTTTCTTTTCTTTTCTTTAGATACCTTGTCCGTCTCCAGTAACGACACCCTGCAGCCAGGCTCCAGCCAAACCTTGGGGCCCCACAGTTCGCCGGGGCCCAAGCGTCCTGGGAACACATTACGGAAGTGGCTGACCAGCCCTGTACGGCGACTCAGCTCTGGCAAGGCAGATGGTCATGTGAAAAAGCTGGCCCACAAGCACAAAAAGAACCGGGACGGCCCCCGTAAGAACTTGGATGTAATGCAAGGCCCTCAGAAGGACTCTGACGACAGTGCCGCCACACCACAAGATGAAACACTGGAGGAGGTAAGAGACGAAACGGAAGACATTTCTGTTTCTAAACTACTGGTTCTGACTCATCTGGTGCTGATGAGTTATTTTCCTGTCACCAGCGCATGCGTAACGAAGGACTGAGCAGCGGAACGCTCTCCAAGTCTTCTTCATCGGGCATGCAGAGCTGCGGAGAGGAGGAGGGTGAGGAGGGAGCTGACGCCGTCCCTCTCCCTCCCCCGATGGCCATTCAGCAACACAGTCTGCTACAGCCTGACACCCAGGACGACAAGGTAGGAAGGAAATGACGCTGCATAAATTTGGTTTGGGTTGTTTCCATTACAGCGCAAGTATAGTGTTGCAAAATATGCACATAAAAAGCTCCTCCTAAAAAAGGTTTCTCATTAAACATACTGTAGATGTCCCAAGATAATGCAAAAGCAGTGCTTTTGTTTACATAAAGCTCTTCATTTTACATCAACAGTTCCTGGGCACCAAGATTAGTAAAATGAAGTATTTACATTCAAGGTCAAAGTAGGCTGTGCAGTTGGCTTGTGTTTGAAGAAAAAAAACAAGAACCTTTCATTCATCCTTGAATTCAGGCCATTTTCTTCTCCGCCATAAATATTTTTCTATCTACTGTCAAATGTAAACCTTCTACTTAGCACTAATAATCTTTCCTTTCTTTCCCTCTTATTTTCTTGATGGCTGCATGTTTTGTCTGTCAGCATTATGTTGATTTCTGTTCTGCCTCTCTTCTATCCCAGTTTCCCTCTCTCTCCATGTAAAAGTCACTTTCACTGCCACACCTTTTGTTGATGTAAATTACCTTCTTGACTTCTCCTTTTATAATTGCCACGAAGTATGTGTGAATCCCATTGAGAATTGTTACTCGGTCTCGTATATGGTTGCTAAAATGAATACTCCATTCTTCATGCAGTCAAGAGGTGAAAAACCTTTGTCTGGCCTAAGATGGACCTGTCAATCTGATGGAGTATCAAGCAACACTTAATTCTCAATAATTTGACCCATGGAGTGTTAATGCAACCGTTTTGAACCAAAAGCATGCCCCTTGACCTTGCCCCCAAACCATCTTTCCCTTAAACCAGCCTGTGATTGGCTCCAACTTGGCCCCGATTTAACCTTTTTATTAGGAACAGCACACCCGCCAAGTCCTTTTTTGAACAATATGGACATTCGGGGGGGCCAAACTCTCAACTGGGTGAGCCTGATCAAAACACAGACAGCAGTTACCATAGTGTCTTAGCATCAAGGTTTTCCCACTAGCATAAAGTTTTCTACATTTGTAATATCGCAATGAAATAAAAAAGATAACATTTCTTTGTTTCTGTCTTTTCTGGCCAGTCTGCGTCACGCCTGTCTGCTCGGCCAAGCAGCTCAGAGACTCCGAGTGCTGCTGAACTGGTCAGTGCCATTGAAGAACTGGTCAAAAGCAAGATGGTGAGGGAGAAATCTCACAAAGACATGCACATGTTGTCTATTTGCACACAGAGGAGTTCACATTGTTGCAAACACACTTTGCTTGGGTGTTGTTATCAGAGGCGCGGTGTCCTACCAAACATCTCACAGCATTGCGACTCATTGATGCCAACTGTCTTCTTTTTCAACAAAAGGGCATTGTTTTGACTAGTTTTCCCCAAGCATGCATTTTCCATTTTATATATTACACAACTCTAACTTGAGAGAACATTAAATGAATGACAAAGCACTGAATGTTCCCGTCTTTTTTTCAATCTTTTGAATGAAGTGATTGTGGTGATTCAGTATAGTCAGCATTGTTTCCTTTTTAAGCACTAATAATTCTGAAACCACTTGACACATCCTTGCACTCTTTAGTCACTAGAAGATCGTCCCAGTTCTCTCTCAGTGGAGCAAGGTGACAGCAGCTCCCCTTCCCTCAACCCCTCTGACAACTCCGTCCTGTCATCCTCCTCACCCATGGAGGAGGTGGATGAGCGCAAGTCCGGCTTCCTCAAGCGAAGACAGTGAGTTACTAGCCTGGACCTTTTTTTCTTGATAAAGGACTTGGTTTGAGTTGTTAAACTGCTCTGCAATTTTCTGCTTGTACGGAATATTTCTTAAGTGCATTTTATTTGGATTGAGTAATGAATATTTTTTTTTCCTAGTTATGTCTTGCTGGAGTTGGTGGAGACTGAACGAGACTATGTCAGAGACTTGGGATCAGTTGTGGAGGTAATAAGAAGTTAAATATGAACTATAATTAGCATTTTTTTTTGTATACACTGCAATGTTGCTGGCTCTCCCCGTCAGGGTTACATGAGCAGAATGAAGGAGGAAGGTGTACCAGATGACATGAGAGGAAAAGACAAGATGGTCTTTGGAAACATCCATCAGATCTACGATTGGCACAAAGAGTATATTCTCAGCCTTTATTCTTTACATTCATCAAAGCGAAGACGTTTTTCGAAGGTTGCTAAAATAATGTGCTTCTGTCCTGGTGTGGTCGCAGCTTTTTCTTGGGAGAGATTGAAAAATGTTTGGAGGATCCCGACAGACTTGCTTCTTTGTTTGTCAAACAGGTATCCTGTTCATATATGCTCTTGATTTTCTTGATACAGTAAAACCCTAAATTCACCACCTTACAAAAAACATTACGTAAGAAATATTTAAATGATTGTCGTAGTAGAATCTAGAATGTATTTACTTTTTTAATTAAACTGAAATAAAGTTAGCTTTATTTATTGACCGTATTTTCACAAGGTAATTCAATGTGCTCCACGTAATTAAAAATACAACATATTTACAAACAGAAGCATTGAAAACCTTTGAAAGCAAAAATAACCCACCTACACAAACTGAAAAATTACAGACATTTTAAAGCAACGAAAAGAAATGAAAAAATGAGTTTTGTACAAATAAATTTACTGTCTTGTAATGTCTTAAACTGCACCTATATTTTGTACTTTAATTTATACCTGATATATATTCCTCAATGTTTTGTTTTCTTCCCATCACAGGAGCGCAGGTTTCACATGTACATCGTGTATTGCCAAAACAAGCCCAAATCAGAGCACATTGTGTCAGAGTACATTGACACTTACTTTGAAGTAAGAGTTTTTAGTTTTGTTGTATTTGTTATGATATGCATGATATATGTGCTGACTTTTTTACTATTTTTAATCAGGAACTCAAGCAGCGATTAGGCCATAGGTTGCAGATCACTGATTTGCTGATCAAACCTGTCCAGCGAATAATGAAATACCAGTTATTGCTTAAGGTAAAAAAAAGAAATAGTTTATTACAGTAGCACGTGTCACTCATTCTTTCATCACTTGTGAATTATCTGTGTATATTTATCATTTATTAGGATCTTCTCAAAGTTTCTAAGAAGGCAGGAGTGGATTCGTCAGAGCTGGAGGTAAAAATATTGACTCAGTTTCACCCTAAACACGATCGTGCTGAAACTAACCATTTAAACCGCACTTGGCAGAAGCAACAATCATTTCCAATTGATTGATTGAAGATTGCTTGTACACGGCCACTTAAAGTTTGCATTTCCTGTTTTGTTTTAGAAAGCTGTCGAGGTGATGTGCATTGTGCCTAAGCGCTGCAACGACATGATGAATGTTGGCCGCCTTCAAGGCTTCGATGTAAGACGGCTTTCATGATGGTTTGCTTGTTTTTCTGCATGTCTGAAACGTTTATTTTGTGTGGTGCATGTAAATTAGCAGAAAAACAGAAATCAGGTTTGCAATTTAGATAATGATCGCTAGATGGTAGTGTCTACCAAAACGTTCTGCTTTTGTATGGCTGACTTAGTCCTTTCCTTCTGACTTTTAGGGTAAAATTGTAGCACAGGGCAAATTGCTCCTGCAAGACACTTTCTTGGTATCAGACCAGGATGGGGGACTTTTGTCAAGAATGAAGGAAAGGAGAGTCTTCCTTTTTGAGCAGATTGTTATATTCAGTGAACCACTGGACAAGAAAAAGGGCTTCTCTACTCCAGGCTACCTCTTCAAGAACAGCATCAAGGTTCATATATGGCTCCAAAACCTTTATTAACTCAGATGTATATACAATGTGTAGAGTCCAAATGCAAAACTAAAATAATTTATTATTTTGTCCTCAAATCTTGATGCACCATTCACAGGTGAGTTGGCTGGGTCTGGAAGAAATTGCAGAAGACCCCTGCAAATTCACAATAACGTCCAGATCATCTAGTGGCAATCCGGAGAGGTATACCCTCCATTCAACAAGCCCTGGAGTTTGTCAAATTTGGCTCCACCAGGTCAGCCAGATTCTGGAAAACCAGCGCAATTTCCTGAATGGTGAGAGAATGATAATAATAATTCATTTAGTTACAGCTCAACCTCTGGAAGCATTGCAAGACTCTTTCTTCCTTTCCACAGCTCTGACGTCCCCCATAGAGTACCAGAGGAACCACGTGGGTGGCAGTGGTCCACCCAATAATAGTAGCAGTACAGGAGGTCTCCCTGGAGGCAGCACCTCCACCAGTACCTCCAGTCTAGGTGGTGGCGGCGGTGGCTCCGGAGGATCTGGAGGCAACTCCTCTGCTCTTTGCGGCCCTCGCTCCAGGCCCTCAAGAATTCCCCAGCCTTCCTCACGGCTCCCCCAGCCCGTCCACCACCACCACCACCACCCAGGCCCCGAAGGGCCTGACAGATCAGCAGGTATGTGGTCACCCTGCCAGCCCCAATCCAACCCCTCTAGCCTATATTCAGACACAACCTCAAACAGCAAGCTGGTAAATTCTGAGGTCCATAAAATGGAGCTGCTGGATTGTGGCGATGGTATCTCTAACAACGGTAGCAGACCATCAGGCAGCTTGGAAAGAGTTGTCAGGCATGGTTCGGGAGGCTGTGAAGAAACCCAGAAACCTCAACCGGTCGCTATCCCACAAATGGCTGTTGCTCCTCTGCATTTGGCCCTCAAGAATCCCCGAGTCTCACCTCTGGTCTCACCTCAATCTCTTGGGGGTGTCAAGGAAGCTTTCGCCCCCACGGGCCAGTCTCACAAAAGCAACACTTCGTGGGCCACGGTCCCGTCGGTGCCTCCTTCTCCCACTAGCCGACCAAGTTCCTGCATCAGTGACGGTGCTGGTGGAGGGGAATCATTCAGCAGAGGAAGCCACGGGATTTCCACTCACCGTCGCCACTCCACCCACAGTAAGGATTTAGATCGTATGAGCATGTGCTCCTCCACCAGCGAGCAGTCCATACACTCCACCCAAAGCAACGGGGTAAGAGGCCAAGTCGAGGTCACGGCTTCACAGAAGCTTCTCAACTTCACTAACCCCCGCCTTCACTGAATGGCTGCAGTCAGTCAGCACGCCGCTGCATCTGAGAACAGCTTGCAACGACTACTACACTGGGAATTAACGGCAATCCGAGTGCACTAACTTCACAGAGAATGTGTGTGAGACAAACATGTTCTTGTACTAACAGGGAAAATCTCAAGTCATAGCGAAGCTGTTTCTGCTTGATTTCCTCTTGTGGGCTTCGATGTTTGCCAACATTTTAAACATATTCTGGTCCCTCTCATGAAAAATGTCTGAGGATGAATCTTGTGGGAGGAAATGTTTGTAAACATAAGGGGCTTCCTGTTGGCAAAATGTGAGGGACTAATGCTACGTTTGCACTATGTTCCCGGCGGTCACAGCAAACCCTTTTTCCCAAAACGTAGTGCGGTGTGGGATTTTTTGCAATTTTGTTCTCAGTATTCAAGTCCTTCAAAGTTTTCTCATGTTCTGTCACCGCATCCATGATGGCCTGTGGGGGGATGGGATGGGTCCTTGGATCTTAAAGGCAGGCGCTCCACGTTTTGGCATGTGGGTTAGGGTTAGACCTGTTTTTTTTTTACCTGGTTTCTTACGTTCTGTCAAGGCTTCCTACAAATGAATCAAATTAGACTGCTCTTCCTGGTTGGCTGGTCCACGATGTCTCACAACCTTCTCGATTGCTGAAACGAGGCTCCTATGGCCATCAGGAACATAGTGTAAACATACAGGATGAATTCAAAAATAACCACAACCTGGAGACACGCTCGTCATTACTTCCTTTCCTCTACTTGCTCAATCTGAAACGTGTCTTTTCTGACTGATTTAGATATCTCTCATCAGAAAACATAATTTGTCCTCAATAACTGCTTTTTATTACAAATTGTGAGATGAGAATCATTACGTCTGCTTCACATGATCTCAAAACTTGTCACTATTAACTAAATTAAACACTTTCATGTCTCTGCAATGTTCAAATCAATTTAACTTGCTTCCATTTATGCATGTGCATAGTCAAGTTCAAACACGGTTGTCAATCAAATCATGATGTTTGATTGACGGAAAGCCAATACTATTACTCGCTGGATTACTTTGCTAGCACATTCATGCTTTAAACTTTTTTTCGTTCCTTGTCTTCTGGTAGAGTGAAAGCAGTAGCAGCAGCAGCAGTGTGTCCACCATGTTGGTGACCCAAGACTATGTAGCAGTGAAGGAGGATGAGATCAGCGTAGCACAGGGTGAAGTCGTCCAAATACTGGCCAGTAACCAGCAAAACATGTTCTTGGTGTACCGAGCTGCCAATGAGCATTGCCCTGCGGCTGAGGGATGGATTCCTGGCTTTGTATTAGGACACACTTCATCCTCCACTACACCTGATTTCCCAGAGGGAACCATCAAGTAAGACAACAAAAACATTTCTGCTAAGCTGTTCTATCGTGCGAATATCGGAAAGTTGACGTGATGTCTCTTCTTTGGTTTAGAAAATCCCTATCATGGCATACCGCGCTTCGTATCCGCCGCAAGTCCGAGAAAAAAGACAAGGACGGTAGGAAATTGGAGAATGGCTACCGCAAATCTCAGGACAACCTGGTATACAAAGTCTCTGGCAAGGTGCAGAGTGCAAATGATCAGAACAGTTCTCTTTCTCGTTTGTACTGCAAACTTACATAATGTATGAATTGATATTTTCATTGCAGCTTCTGAATCCCAACTTCATCAGTGATGGTGAGTCCTCTACTGAATGAATATTTGTGTAAAGTATATCAACACCGTTACCTGCATTTCAAGAAAATCCGCTGTAGCTCACCTAAATGTTCTTGAAAAAGTGATGAATGGATTTCAACAATCCCGTCATACCCGTGCAAAAACGTGTTAACCAAACAATAACATTATGTGGTAGTTTGCATGAAGCTGACTTGTTGCTTAATAGCGGTGATCTTATACTGTTCCAGTTAATCTTCAAATTGTATGATTCTAGTGTGAGATAAAAAAAAAATACAAATGCAAATCAATTAGCCAGACTTGTCTTTCTATTCTTTTTTAATGCTCTCCTTTGAAATGTACAACTTGTCCTTATCTTCCATTTTCATCCTGCCACGTAGCTCCTCCAGAGTTCCTCATCCCGCTTAGCGATGTAACATGTGAGAGTGGCGACAGTGTCACACTCAGGTGCAAAACGAGTGGGCGCCCCCGTGCCGCTGTCACCTGGCGAGGTCCAGACAATAACACTCTTAGCAACAACGGACAATACAGCATCATCTACAGGTAACGGAATGGAATTATTAAAGACGTTGTGCTTAGAAGGGGTACAACCTGGCGCAATTGGAACATCATAGATATTGAATTTATTACATTTAAACCACATAATATTGGATCTAAGATGTTTGGAGTACAACGGCTCCAAAGTATGTTAGAATATTTTTTCCACCTTGACATTTGTTTAGAACCATTCTTGTTGCTTTTAATTAGAATTTTAGACGGTGTTTAAGAATGTATTGAATTGCATTCGTATATGACCACATAGTTGTAGCAAATGAGCTAAAAAGAAGATATATTCTTTTTCTTCTGCAGTGAGACAGGAGAGGCGACCCTGTGTATCCTCGGGGTGACTATGGAGGACAATGGCAGATACACCTGTGTTGCCATGAATGTAGCAGGTTCTGTAACCACCTCGGCCAGCCTCAGAGTCTCAGGTGAGAGTTCTGCCATGGATGTGATTTCTTCCAATTATCTGATCGCGCTGATCTTGAAGTCCAGTTTACTTTGAAATTAAAGTTAGAGGACACTGTATTTTCTGCAGGAAGCCCAGACGATAGCAACAATGCAATTTGGAAACGAGGTTTTGAATACCACTACACTGATATTTCTGAACTTGGAAGGTAGGAAAGCATGGTTTGATTTTAGTTCATGATTTTGCATGGCAATTGTGTGTTGAACCTTACAACAACAAAACTCAACACAGGCTAAGAATTTCATCTGAGCCCCATTTGTGCTCCACAGAGGCCGCTTCTCGGTGACCAAGCGGTGCGACCAGAGAGGCAGCAAATGGACCGTTGCAGCGAAACATGTCAACAAGAAGCTGCTGCGACGGGAACAGGTGCTGCAGGAGGTCAAACTCCTCCAGACTGTTGATCATCCCAACCTGGTCCGCTTCCTGGACACGTATGAGACGGCCAACAGCTATGTTCTTATTTTAGAGATGTAAGTATGGCGTTTAAACCAGAAAGACCAATATTACCTGCTTTCGAATAACGTGACCAAAGTTGTGTTCCTGGCTGCTGTGTTCAGGGCAGACCAAGGGCGCTTCCTGGACTACATCGTGAGCTGGGGAAACCTGACGGAGGAGAAAGTAGCCCTGTACCTCAGAGATATTCTTGAAGCTCTCCAGTATCTGCATGGCTGGAGGATAGCACACCTTGACCTCAAAGTATACAAATCTGAATTTATTCCACCTGTGCAATCTGTGTGGAATACGGAAGCCGTCCTAACTGTACCATCTGTCGATGTTTCCGCAGCCTGAGAACATTGTGGTAGAACAGGTGTCTTCCCAGCCTGTGGTGAAGCTCACTGACTTTGGTGATGCCGTTCAGCTTAACCCTCCTTCCACCTACATACATCCTCTTCTGGGAAGCCCAGAGTTCTCTGCCCCTGAGCTGGTTTTGGGTCAGCCCGCCTCCCTGATGTCCGACATGTGGAGCTTGGGTCTGTTAACTTTTAAGATACATGATAAGCAGCTCAAAGTTTTGTGTCATGACCTTTTGATGTCTCACA
Organism: Syngnathus leptorhynchus; assembly: GCF_054491065.1. NCBI lineage: Eukaryota > Metazoa > Chordata > Actinopteri > Syngnathiformes > Syngnathidae > Syngnathus > Syngnathus leptorhynchus. Next base: position 6,545,127 of record NC_141202.1, read on the forward strand.
CTGAAACAACTCACTCACCACATTGTTTAAACCCACCCACACACTCGAAAAACATTCAATACAAAAGCCATGTTAATATATATTTTTTACAAACGTACGTATACTGATCCATAGATGAATAGATCTAAAAATATCATGGATAAGTCGGTGACCAGGGAAAAAAATACTACAAATAAAATAGGGTTTTGCCACCTTCGCCAATAGTTCAAATGCTGAACCGCACAAAATGGGGATGTACTGTATTTACAAGGAATGAGGCATTTCAGTGTCAAAATATACAGGCAGTTTTAAGGTAAAATTTTAATGGGATACTTCAACAGAGTCTGTGAAAAAAAAAGAAGTCGTTTCATGACTGCTTATCTTATTATGGGGATGTGTCTCGCAGGTGTGTTGACCTACGTCGTGCTCAGCGGCGCATCGCCTTTCCTGGACGAGAGTCTGGAGGAGACGTGTCTGAACATCTGCCGCCTGGACTTCAGCTTCCCTGACGACTACTTTGAAGGCGTGAGCGCAGCCGCCCGCGACTTTGTGTGCCTGCTGCTGCAGGGGGAGCCCGAGCAACGGCCTTCGGCAAGCTCCTGCCTGCGGGATCCGTGGCTCCGCCTACCCGGCGTAGCGGACAGGGATGTTGGCTACGCTGCCTCAAATCGCATGCAGCTTCCGCCGTGCCAAAATCCCGCTTCGCATCTGGACACGTCCCGGCTCATTTCGTTCATTGACAGACGGAAACACCTGAATGATGCCCGGCCCATCGGGTCATTGAAGGCGTTTCTTCACAGTCGCTTGCTTAATCAAGTGTAACAGGGAGTACCCGGGGCGAAAGATTTTCCCTGCCGGCTGGTTTGCTTTTCTTAACCAATCTCTGATGGAATGGTTGGCGTGCAGACTTGTGTATTCTCATGCTCATCTCTTCCACACTAAGGTTCCCTCACTGATCCACAAGTGTCCTGCTGCTGCTGACTGACTGAATGACCTCTGCTGATAAACCCTTTGACTCCGCCCCTTCCCTCCTAACGTTGGCATACCCCGTTTATGCCTGTACAACAAACTGTTGGAATCCCTGCGAGACTTCCAAACCTGACTTAGCGGACACAAAGGCAAGTTTATCTTTTCTTGCGAGTCGTATAATTATAAAAGGAAATAGAATACTGTATAAAGTGTGTGTCCGGCTGCTTTTAGTTGACCACAGGAGAAGCCTTTTTCTTTGTAAAAAGAGATTACTTTTTGTAAGCGAAACCGTGTACAGTTCGGAAACAAACATGCGAGTAACCTTTGAGGAATACAACAGCAGTAAGTAAGTCAAAGAATAAAAACAAACATGTACAAACCGAGTGGCGTTCATCAGTGAGGTCCGCTTGTTGTCATGGCAACGTGAAGATCAGACCAAGTATTCCGCTGTGGTCACTTTGAGTGCAATAGTGCGTGTTGTCCTCGTACTTGCCTTCAGCATCAAAGCTGGAGTTGTTTCAGCTGATGACTAAAACGTTCAAGGCAAAGCTTCTTCGCCTTATTTGTAAATAAATTACTCTCGCTTTTTCATTTGTCATTTATGAACAATCTGTTGCCACTGAACAAAGTCTTATTTCATTGACGGCATATTCGTGATGCAGAGATGATGCACTAATTTAGAAATGCACTCATTTTATGTCGGTCTCCACGTGCAATGTTGCAGCTTGAACAACTATTTATGAAGAATTGTTTTGTAGCTGTAGTCTTTCAAGGAAATAAAGGCATGTACGTAACTGGTACTGCAATAGACGTCTGTATTGTGTTAACTCTTTTTGTATTAAGTTCAGTACTAATATCTGCAACAGCCCAGCTGAATGAGAGCTTTGGCAACAATGTAAAATGTGTATGTATTCAAAAGAAAGTCAGGCACTTATGCGTTTCCTTTGTCATTGCTTGTTTCCATAATAATACCAAAGTTTTCTATTTGTTTTCCTGTATTATTCTAATTTTTCATGTTAACTTATAGAGAGCACAGTGAACCCAGATATTTAAGAGTTTACATTCATAACATTTTATTTATTATTATTTCATGAGAATGTTTGGTGATTTCATTGCTGCGTTAAGGCGGGACTTCACTTTGCTTGCTTTATGTTTGTATCCTTAAGCAATATAGCATGAGCTTAGCATGGGGTGCCTAATCCATTTAGGAGACATTTCCTTTTGTTTCATGTCCTCCTGTTTAGTTGGTATTCCAGAGTGGCGGTTAATGAAAACAATTTCATTAGAAGAGTTAGGTTAAGTAATCTGAAGAAACATACTGAGTTCTACAATGTTTATAGATGCCCTCTTTATTTCTTTGTGTGTGTCTGGGTTCCCTAAAAAAATATACATTGAATTATGTAAAAGGCTCTATTAAGCAAAATATGTTGTAATTAATGAATTGCCTTTGTGATTCCCTCATCCCACTCTTGCTTGTGATGTAAAGATGTACAGAGAGGGGCAGAGGGCATTTTGCCTCCAGCCAGGATGCAAACCTCAAAGAGTGACTGTTTCATATTTGAAATACGCAACACTGACTGCGGCAATGTCAATTTGAATGTTGTATGATGACTTCATTTTTACTTTTGCATGTATATTCCTATGTACAGAAAACGGTGTTTACATGTTACGTGTAAATATTTTAGTTTGTGGTGTTATTTTTGCCATTAAACGTTCAAAGAGCAACAGCTGTTTCTTTTGATAAATCCTCCAGTGCAATTTTGGAATGGGATATTTTTTATTTTGCAGGTAAGAGAGAGTTGCGTATTTTATCTTCAACAGTACAATGTATGCAAAAAACTATGTGTACACTAACAGCATTCTTTTTTTGTTTTGCATGCTGTGGTTTTCTTTGTTTGCATAAACCCGTAGATGGAGCTGGTGTCACTGTACTGATTTCCTGTCACAGTTTAGAATTGCACAAATTTTGAAAAAAAATTCTATGACATTACAAAGTTGCCTTCTACAAGATATGCCCACTAGATAATACAAGCACATCACTTGTATCATCTAAGTCCATTACAAGAGCTCTCTCAATGTTTTTTAATGTGTGTTCAGATAAAAGAAGAAAATGAAATGTTCCAAAACTGAATGATGGCCATTAGAGATGTTCTCACTCTAACTTATTTTGCAAGAACCACACGGGAGACAGTATGCCCTTTAAGCACTTGCAAGTGGAGAGCTTGTTCGTTACTGTAGGTACAGCAATGTTCGAACAAACTCTGCCTTTTGAATCATGCAAGAGAGTATTTATTGAGAGAAGTAGGGTGGGGGTGAGAGTGGCCAAGGTGGGGGTGAACCCCTGGCCTCTCAGGGGGTCACAGCAGGGGGTGTTTTACGATGTTGTGTAAACAGAACACCTCTGATTGCCTCCTCTGCAGTTGGTCCATCAGTTCAAAGGATCTTAGCACTTTGTTCTACTACTTTGTTAAGACAGGACAAGCTATGTTAATTATTACAGGTTACATTCCAACATAACCATAGGATCAAACTAATCTATCAACCCTGACAATGGCCTCACTTCACACAGCAGAGCTCCTCTCAACCAAGCTGGTGGTTCGGGAGATATCGGACCTGGTGCTCTGTTGCTGTGGTATGAAGACCTTGACAAGCTGGCACAAACCACATGGAAGTCTGTGGATCATTCTGAGCAGGTGCCTCCTGAACTTCCGGCCCACAAAAACATACAGCACAGGGTTGAGGCAGCTGTGGAAGTAGGCGCCGACCTCAGTGATTTGTATAGCCAATCTGATGACTTGGCTGCTTTTGCACGCCGTGTAGACTTGCAACAGTTCCAGCACTTTGAACAACACCACTACGTTATAGGGCCCCCAGCATATGAAAAAAACAGCCACCACAATGACCACCAACTGGATGGTCTGCTTTTTAGACGACTGGCATGAAAGCAGCCGCCTGATGATTTGCAAGTAGCAAAAGGACATGATGACCATGGGAATGAGTAATCCTAAAATGTTCATTTTCATGAGACCAAAAACACGCCAGTAACCATCGGAGTTGTCCAGAGTGAATGGTTCATACACAGCGTAGCAGTACGTGGTGTTCATATGGTCAGGCAGCTGTTTTAGGTAGAGGAGCTCAGGAAAAGAGGCCAAAAATCCAGCTATCCATGTGACGCCTGCTGCGATTATCCCAAAGAAGCTCGTGCGTGCCCTCATGGCGTAAACAGCATGGACGATCGCTAAATACCTGTCGATGCTCATTACCACGATAAAAAAAATGCCTGAATATAAAACTATGTGGTAAATACCCAGGACCACTTTGCACATAGTGTCCCCAAATATCCACTGATCTTGAAGTTGGTAGGCCAGGAATGGTAAGGAACCAACCAACAGGAGGTCAGCGATGGCCAAGTTCAGGAGGCAGACGTCCGTCATGTTGCGAAGCCGCTCCCCGCAGACAAGGACCCAGACAACCAAAGAGTTGCCAACAAAGCCCAGGATGAAGAATATACAGTAGATAGCTGGAAGAAAAGAAGCTCCGTGCATCTCGTACTCACACATCCCAAAGCCGTCAACTGAATAAAGGCTGTAGTCTAAGTCATCGAATGTCGTGCTTTCAGCAATGGCTGTTGAAATAGGCCTAAAGGATGCAAATTGATGAACGTTAACATCTTAAAATGTTTACCTCTCAACTGGATGCGATTTACATTACAGTCTGCCACAGATGGGTAACTAGGATTGTTGCTTTTATCTTACAGACTGCCCATCGTTTTAAAACTGATAATTGTGCATTTCACTTCTCAAATGATCACATGTACAAACAATACATGTCGATAGTTTCAGTTTTAAAACGTGTGGTTTATTAAGTATTGCTCATCCTCACAGTAAAAGACCAAGATGGAGTCATTATTTCTATTTAGATTTTTGGGTTGTTTTAATGCTTTTATTTTTGTTTAAATCTTGTTTCATGTTTTCATTCTGTTTTTCCAATTATTATTATTATTTTTGCACGTTTTCCCTAAAGTTGCACACACATTTCTATAAACTATCAATATATTTCAAGATTCCGTAACAATGAAGTGTTGATTATCAGACTTGTCAAGAGTGTAATCAGAACAATGTATTCGTACCTTGTTAATTCCACTCGAAAGACACTCTCATTCAACCCACTAAAAACCAAACTTTTGGCCATAGTTGTCTGTAAAATATAAAATAAGTTTGTTTTTAGAATAATATATGCCTTATTAAAATTGCAACTTTCAATATAAAATATTTAATTGAAAAAAACATTACATTTAGACATACTACTTGAAATTAAATCGTAAAATGTAATACAGTGACATAAATATATGTGAACATTCTGTTTTCAATAACATTCAGTTTAGAAATAGGGGGACACAATAAATAAAATGAGACTTAACATTCGTAAAAACTGATTGTGTGCATTTCAGTGGAAAACACACATTAACACACTCACATTGTGAACTCACACTGTATGTTAATCTGTTGATACAAAAAAAAGTAGAACCTTACCTTTGAGTGATTTCAAGAAAAAATGTCGGTAGTAATCCTAGATTGATCACATTGGTCATTAAATGTTCACCTCCAAACAGCTAGAAAATTACAGCTGCCTGCTATATTGTTCTTAAGAGACGAGGAGGCTGTACTTTTTGTTGCAAAGCTTCCTGAGGATGCTTTCAAACATATAAAACCACAAGTCAGTGGTTGTGAGGTTTAAAAAAAGAAAGGAAATACGATGTCTTGCAGCAAATGCACGCTGCTCAAGACTCAAGCAGCGTCGCACCTTGCTTTGTGACACACAAGTGTTGTGTGGCTCTTGCTTTGTAACAATGTTACAGGTGACATATTTCAGCTACGGCTTGAAGTTAAATGTTTTTCGCTTTTGGATGAAGAGTTGACCCCTCACTCCCTTAAATGGGGTGATGTAGGATACGTATTTCAGTATAACATGTTTTCAAAAGCCATTTAAATCCCGTAATTTTCGGACTATAAGTCTCCGGAGTATAAGTCGCACCAGCCATAAAATGCACAATAAAGTGAAAAAAAAACATATATAAGTCGCACCGGAGTATAAGTCGCACTTTTGGGGCAGATTTATTTTATTATTATTCGGGTGACGTCACTTGCAGTTCAAATGACAGTAATCCCTTGCTACATCGCGGTTCGTTTATCGCGGTTTCACGACATCACGGTTGTTTGAATTTTGAAAATTTGTGAAAAAAATTACATAGAAGTCGCTCCTGAGTATAAGTTGACCCCCCACCCAAACTATGACAAAAAACGTGACTTATAGTCCGAGAATTACGGTGCAAATGATAAAAAATGAGTTGAAAACAAGTCAACAACAGCTGTGATTATCAAACATTCCTTTATAAACAATATTCCTTTTAACAATTGTTATCTTCTGGCTTTTGCCAGAATACATGATGAATCTTTTCTGCCCTAATGTATGTCAAGACAATATTCACAGCTACCACTGTACTTTCCTGCCCTTTATGATCAACTTTCATGATTATCATAAAGTGAGTCATCTCTGAGCAATTTCTGCACCAAAGCAGAGACTGCAGAAATTTAAATATCTGTAGTAAGATTATATCCATTTGCTATAGATACGTGAAATAAATTGGTGATACACATTTTGATATGGTCTGCTTGGTTTGGTTTGTACATGGTTTGTACGGTAATTTAAAGGCTGAGCCACGACATCAGTGCGACCCTCCATCACATCCTGTAGCAGACATTGTTGTACACAAACACAGGCGCAAACACAAGTCCAACATTTTCTGTAAGAATTGTGGGAGAGCAGTGAAAAGTCGAAGCTTAAAGTTTTATCCAAGTAAAAAGTAAAATACTACATTCTTGGACAACATATAGGGACGTATACGTGTACTTGCACTTTGCAAGACGAGAGTGGGCAGACAGACTGACAGATATCATTTGCGCTACATGATAAACGTACCTTCAGAGGACCTGGCTGAACTCTTTCGGTAAGAGTAGTCTGATGAATGCCATTGGGCGACAGAAATCCCAGGCACACATTTCATCAGCTGCAAGACACGTCTCATAAACCTCTGTCCAACAAAAGCATATAGGATGGGATTCAAGCAACAGTGAGTGTTCGCAACTGCCTCTGTGACTATTACTGACAATTTTAAATTTTTGATGGAGTCACAGTCATTTAGGACATTCCTATTAGAATGCAGAAACATCAGAAAACATGAAATGTTGTAAGGTGCCCATAACAAGAAGAAGATAACCATAATCAAAACGATCAGCTTTACAACACGTAGCTTCTTTGTACACCTTATTCTCATCAGGACAGGTATGATCCTAGAGTAGCTGAGCACCATAACCAGCAGAGGAAGCACCAGACCTAAAATATTCCTTGTTAAGATACTGTAGACCTGCCAGGTATCATGATTTGGTTCATAACTGCAACCCAGCCCGTTAGGCTGTTTTGTCTCTGAAGTGAAGATGAAAGAAGGAAGGGATACACAGAAGCTCAGCAACCACACAACCACAGTGAGTATGAACCCTGTTCTCCTTGTGCGGTATTTGGCCACCTTGACATCATGTTTAATAATCAGGTAGCGGTCCAGTGTCATGACAACCATGAAGAATGTGCTGCAGAAGAAGCTGGTACTGAGGGAACCACCGCTGAAATGGCACAAAAAGTCACCATGGGTCCACTGTTTGACCAGAGTGTAGTGCGTGTAGAGCGGTAGTGAAATGATGAAGAGTAGATCAGACAAAGCTAAGTTGAAGAGACAGATATCTGTCATGGTTGTCTGGTTACGATGTTTCACCAGGACACACACCACAAGGACATTACCTTGAAAGAATGGGAGAAACGTGAACGGGAGAACGTGGTTGTGTCTTTAGTTAAACAATATATGTATTTGACACTTACCAATGAAGCCAAGGATGATAACTAAAGAGTAGAGAATAATGATGAACATTCTGCCAAAGTCTATTAGGCCACTGGTGTCGCAGGGAGAATACGCTGTAATTCCAAATGTATCGTAGTCATCGTACGTCATCATCGCAGTGACAGTTGTTTCTGCAGACACAAGGTTTTCGATATCCTGCTTTATTGCAACCTGGGCTTTATATTGAAACACAATCCAGGTCTGACTTTGATACTAAATTGTGTGTGCTAACAGCCAAAGAGTTGTTTTTATTTTCCAGATCTTGCTGTGCAGCAGTAACGAAAAAACTGAATCAACACTGGTGCAAAACTCTGCTGCATGACACGGGAGAAAGAGTTTCTCTTTACATCACGGTAACTGTGAAACAGTATAATTAGGACTTGACAAGCAGTGGATATTTTATATTACTGGGTTACCAGTGCTATATTGTTTCATTTGTGTATTTTTTATTTTACCTTATTTTGTGCTGCTCCTTTTTTTTTTAGCTATCACTGTGTTGTCATTTGAGGGTTTGTTTTTCCCTATAATGACATAATTTTGTCTGATTTTATATATATAGCCTTCTGGAACGGATTGTGTTCGAAAACCGAGGCTCCACTGTATTTACTTTCAACCCATGTAATGACAAAGCGATACTTTCGCTCTTCCAATTCAACACAGGGCCCATGTGAATTAAACTAAACTACACAATGAAAAGAAGACCACACAACAGAACATAAGCATAAATATGGATTCAGTATGCTGATATACTGTAATCATTTGATGATATCCCAAAATACTCACTAAATCAATCATTAAAATGGTAAAAGTGTATTCACCTGACATGATGATTGATGTCTGTAAGGAAACCAGAAGCCTTTCTCACAACCTTGACTGAGTAAATGTTTCAGTTGAAAGTATTAAGTGACCTTGAGGCTTCATGCAAGAAGGAACATTAGTGCAGCTGTTGTTTCCTGCGTGAGTTGATCCTTATCAAGTGAGTACAAGTGTGTGCAGAGATAACCAAAAATAATACAAAACACACATCACACACTCGCACGCATTCCACTCAGCCTTCACTGAATGGCCATCTTTTGTTTTCCTCTATTTTCTTTTAGTTAATTTATTTAACAGTTGCATAGCATACATACGCTCAAGTTTACCATTTGCATACATAACAGGTCAAAGGACAAATTTAGAAATGTTAGAAAATGCGTTTGGGCGATCGGACCAAATTAAGCTCCCTGCGCACTGAGGTCCACTTCAATTTTGGAAAGTACATCAGGACTTTAAAAATATTTTCCAAATTTCAGCGACGGCTCTCTCACAATAATGCGACCAGCGCGGTGCAGTTGCGCGGTCGGTGACGCGCTACTATTGCGCGTTTGGCGGTGCGCTGCAGTTGCGCGATCGGAGAAAATTAAATTTCCTGCGCACTGAGGTCCACTTATATTTTGGAAAGTACATCAGGACTTTAAAAATATTTTCTAAACTTCAGCGACGGCTCTGTCGCAATAATGCGACAAGCGCGGTGCAGTTGCGCGCCGCCGCTGCAGTTGCGCGATCGGACAAAATCAAGCTCCCTGCGCACTGAGGTCCACTTCAATTTTGGAAAGTACATCAGGGTTTTAAAAATATTTTCTAAATTTCAGCGATGGCTCTGTCACAATAATGCGACCAGCGCGGTGTAGTTACGCCGGTCGGTGACGCGCTACGGTTGCGCGTACGGCGGTGCGCTGCAGTTGCGCGATTGAACAAAATTAAGCTCCCTGCGCACTGAGGTCCACTTCAATTTTGGAAGGCACATCAGGACTTTAAAAATATTCAGTTGCGCGATTGGACAGAAATGAATGAAATGAAAAATGCTTAAAATAGTTTTTTTTCTTGGAATGGATTTGGGGAAAATATGATTCGGAATTCAAACGATTCACTTCTCGAACAGCCTTCTGGAACGGATTGTGTTCAAAAACCGAGGCTCCACTGTGCATCTGTAAAAGATGATCTTTGGTCCGAATGTCTATACGTTTACCGAATGGCCATCGTGGATGATTGACCAGCGACATGCTGACGAAAGCAGGATTGTTGACAGTTGCATCAAGTTTTACTGGATGAGTCAGTTCAAAGCGGATACTAGTTTCAGAATAACAGTTACCAGAAGAGACATGTCATTATGCAGCATTAAATCAGAGTGACAGCGCTGACATTAGTAATTTCTGTTCCATTTTTGACATTTCCTAAACTAGGATACTTTTCAAAAGATTACATACCATGTTGTGCTGAACAAAACTAAATACAAAGAAACAAAAAAACGTGAGAATGTTCATATTTTTATTTTGAAAGATCAAGCGGGAAATAGAAAACTGTTCAAATTTGCGAATAGTTTAAGTGAATCAACATTGGGAGCGTTGAGATTAAATCAAGTGGATTTGACATCGTGCGGAAAAAGGTAATGAGCGAGTGCGTCTTCTGTGAAATAAGTTAATTAAAACACAAACGTCATGGTTCGACTATTATGTCGTAGCTGCCCTTCAAATCACTCAGCTTTGTTTGCACGCAAGTACCGTCATCTTTGCTCACCTACTTATTGACCCTATGATAGAATATATCACAATCGTTACAGACGTCATTTTTATTGGAACTAAATAGATCAAATCTGTCATTGCTAAACCTTAAATGCAAGTATGGTGGATTTCCTGCAAGGTTGGGTTAAGTAGCGGATCTGTGGACCCTTCTTGAGCAATCTTCGCCTCAAGTTGGATTTCGCCGCAATGACCGAACCTTTAGAACCGTCGGCTGGGTAAGTCATTCACAGGTTAAAAACTGTGATTGCCCTGTTGACTTGGCTCTTTTAGCTATTGCATACTTATTAAAGTTCTCGGTCTGTTTGGGTATTATTGTCAATGCGAATTAACCGCACAGACCAGTGACAGGTGAGGTGCGTTCCTCATTTTCTATTGCGCCCCACCCAAAGAAAGTTTCTGTTATTATTTAATTGGCTGGAAAATATTACTTAGAGATATTTCTACAGAAGTATGAGTAGAATTATACGACAATACTGTATTGTGTAACTATTCTCTTTTGTAACCAGTTTCCTGACAATTAACAGAGAATTCCAGCATGAGCATGATGGAACCCCCTCACCTCCCCCCGACGACGCACAATAACGGTGTCAAACAGTTTAATTGTGGCTTCTATTGCTTGTGATGGAACGTGCGCGAGAGCGTCACTAATTTAACTATACGTATAGTGTTTTTATTGTATTGTTATGATTGAACTGCTTACACTTACGGCTATTGATGTTTTGGTCTAACTTATCAAGGAAAGCATGTATTAACAAAATCGATGGAAAAGCAAGCAATAAGCAATATTTTTAATTCTTGATAAGAATATGATAACAAAAATATTATGGGTCCACTGAAAATATATATGATATATTATATTAAAAAAGTGTATATATATATATATATATATATATATATATATATATATATATATATATATATATATATATATATATATATATTTGTTAATCTTTTTTAAACTCTGCAGGACGATCGCTATGTCCGCGAGAGCCTTTTCAATCTCGATTTAGCACCATGACAACTTGCTCAAGCCAGCCTGTTATGTATCATCCATCTCTGGGAGGTGTAACTGTTTTTCTCTGTTCAGTTTGTAGTGGAAGAAAGCATAGATAGGAATGTAACTGGGTTTTTGTATTTTCTCTATGCATCTAATTAGATTTTTTTTTTAAAAACTTGATTTATATTTGTTTGATTCTATGTTCATCTTTGTGCATGCAACAACTGCTGTGCGACAGTGGATGGCTGGATGAATGATTTCTAACAGCATTACTGGGAGAAACCTGTAAAAAACAGGAAGACTGGGTGGACAGATTTTGCAGGTATAAAGAAGTATACAATTAGAAATGAATGTCTCCCAATCCCAGCACACACAGCCATAATTATTGGCTACCATGTCGTGTTTTTGCAGACTTGCTTATATTCTGGTTGCAGGGCTTACTGTTGTTTGGTTGGAAGCTTCCCTCGCTGAAGTTAAAATGAGAATGTAGTATTTAGAAACAAGTAAAACTAATAATGTAGAGAATTTAGATGTCATTTGTATAAGTCCAAAATTTGCCCCAAAGAAAAATGACTTTATTTTACTGTATCCTACTGCATCTCAAATGATGGGAAAATATGAGATGCACGGATGCAAATAAAACTTCCCCTCCCAAGACTGTCATTACAAAATTGTCCTTGGTAGAGCTTCACGTGGTTAGCCATGACCTCAGCAGTGCTGCCAAGGTTCCATATTTTTTTCCTCCATTTGTCTTCTAGTACAGTACAGATGGGTGAAATGCAATTCTGAAAGCTGAGTATTGAGTAAGTAATACCTTTTTATTGTACAGTAACTTTATATGATGTCAGAAGTGTCAGCATTGACTTGTTCTCATTGGTCAGATGCTTGAGCAAAATGACTTTAAATGCTGTGCTCTGTTCTATAGCCATGCTTGCAACTCATTTCTCGCAAATTGTATTTTGGACAAAGACTGAGACAGCACTGGTAAACTATTCCACCTTGTCCCAAAGTTGAAAGGTTATAAACATCTTGAGATTCTCCTGTGTGCTGGTGGGTACATCAATGATTAGAGAGAGTGGTAGACTTGTTAATAAGGAGAAAGACCTCTTATTTTCTTATATGAGCTGTGCCAAGCATCTACTGTGGATTATATGATGCAGCTGTTATGGGCTAGACATTTATTTTTGGAAGCCCACTGTCATTTGTTAGTCACTGACCTATGTGGGTTTCTTCGAGAGGAAGCTGAACCAACTGCGTTGCGAATGGAAGGAATTCTCTAACACAAAATAGAGCCATGGTATTTGCAAATAGGGAGGAGGGTGGTTAAATACTCGTCTGTACTTTTATGAATCATTAACTGATGACGCTATGTAAGAGTAAATATATTCAAACAGCAACAAAAAGTATGTTAATGGGCCTACTTGTCATTTTTTGTTGAGTTATCAAAGAATGTATTAAATTGAATGCTTGGTTATTTATTATGGCAATTGCCTGAATTTATGCGTGAAATGAACATGTCATCTCAAAGCAAAACTTGGTGGAGAAATTGCTAATGGCAATCACTGTAATGACATTTCTCATAGTTGGCCAATAAGTTTGTACTCAGGAGGGATTTTGACCCACTCCTCTGTACCTGTACCTGTCTTCTGTGTCTCTTAATCAACTTTGTTGATTTGGCAGTATGTTTTCAGTAATTGGTGTGTTCTAAAACATGTTTCAAACATGGTTAGAGTTCAGACTTAGGTCCAATTGCCTACAGATCATTAAAAACATTTTCTGGTCACTCGATCCCTTAATACTTTGTGTTTGTGCTATTTGTTAATTAAACGATGTAGTAGGTCCCTCTTTTTTGTTTCTTCTTTCTGTTTTTTGGTCACTTGGTCATTCATTCAGCCTTTATGTTGAAACCAGCAGTCAAGTGGTGTATGTGTACACAGGTTTCCATGGAGATGCCTTCTCCATGGCACCCAAGGTGCATGCTGGCTTCGTGCGTGCGTGCGTGTGCGAGACAGGGAGCATGCATTTGTGTTTGGTATGTAAGGCGTGGTTTAATCCAATGTTCTAATGTGGGTCACTTGCATTGATTAAAACTCAAAAGAATGCACACAGTGTGGCAGAATCCTGTTCTAAAGTGCACATGTCTACACATAAGTGTGGAGGTGTGGTTTTAAGTCTGCCAAGACAATCCAGTCCTTTGCTCTTTTTGATTGAAATTAGATTACTGTGACAGTCATCATTTCCTGAAAATATGCTTCTGTTATTATTTCAGACCATTCATTTCGATAGCTATTCGTTTGAACTATTTTTCTTTTTTGCATGCGCCATGACGTCTGAATACACACTTTGTTATTAAGGAGGAAATACATTTAAAGATCACTAGTATTGGACAGCGTTTTAAGTCATAATGTCATGCTGTAGTTGCAGTATCAGCAAATTACGCAACACTTGATATCTAATGCTGTATCTAATGTGGAGCTCGTTGAAATACACTTGCATAATGATTTGATAGTTATCTTATTTTGCCGTTAATGGTTACCTTAAGGTTAGAGTCCGCTTGCTGTGCCATGTTCATACAGTCATACTTTTGTTTATTTTTATTTTTGCTAAGCAGGACACATGCACACACATGCACACACACACACACACACACACACACACACACACACACACACACACACACACACACACACACACACACACACACACACACACACACACACACACACACACGCGCACGCATTCTGACAAATCCTTGGAACTGGACTTATAAACATTGAGGTATTCAACAATTGTAGAATATTTAACCTACAAGGACCCCTTCTGACGTAAGTGGCATGCTTTGCTATTGTTATCTATCTTGTGTTGAGACTGGGGTGGAGTACGTGGAGTTATAGAATAGCATTCGTGTTTTGTTTTTGACAAATAGCTGGAAGTACAATTTTTTTTCAGCAGCACAAAAAATTCAAGAGCCACAAATATATTTTAGCTCATTCTACACCATTAGCTACATTTTCATTTTAAAATTCAACTGCTCAGAGATTGGTCATGCTTGATTTTATGATCAAAATACAAATCACCATTAAACCATTGATAAACATCCGATGCCTACTTCTGCAGAATATAAATGAAGTGCTTGTGTTGCAAGCATTCAGCAGGACAAAATATGTATGAAATTTCTCCCTCCATTTTTTTGTGTTCCAGTTATATATGTATGCACTATTTTTACATGATGTGGATTGTGAAATTATATTCTCTTTCCATCATAGGAGGAGAATGAAGGCCCGGGCCCCACCCCCACCAGCGCCCCCTCGTCATATTTTTGCAAACAGTCTGCCTGACGCGGGCGGGACACTAGGCATGGAGTCCAAAGAGAACATAATGAGACAGACTGTGGAGTTCCAATTGACTCTTCCGCAGGGATACCAGACATATGTAACAGAGGATGGGAGGTGAGAAGGACACAATCTGACTCACTTAGGTTTGTTTGTTTGTCTGTCTGTTTGTTTGTTTTTTAACATGAATGACAGATTTTAGTCAAAATAGTATTTTCTTAAACTAAAAACTGTCATATCTTGTATATCTACTGTACATGAAAGTACTCCATTTTATGGTAATTTTTCTCCTGATGAGTACTGCTCTTGTTGTTGTCCCGGTTTGTGATTACTAGTAAGAGACTTTTGTCACTGTTTGCCCACTTTGGGTTTCCGTGCCAGTGGGGCCTTTTTAAGGGTCCTATTCCCAGTCTCAGCAGAGGCTTTGTCCCAGAGAGTGAACAGATGGAAGCTGAGCTGTTCAAACTCTCTCTGCCCCGAGTGGGTTGTTTTCATTTGGAGCAGAAAAGTCAAGAATTTCACCTTCGTACAAAATAAGACTGGTATTGACCGTAGTCCGGAATTAGTGCAGTCTTAAAGTATACCTGTGAGATGGTATCATATATTTGTTTCTGATTATATTATACTGTACATGCTTGAAGATAATTGCTGAGAACATGCAAAAATTAGCACAATGCTATCCTTAATTATGGAAATTACAGTATTAAACTCTTTTTTGCCCACCGACTCTAGTGACACACACACATTGGGGATGAGTCGCCCTGCTTCACGTATCTGCACACTAATTGGCGAGCAAAGTGTAATTCAACAGCTTCCACACTGTTATCAATCTGTGCTGTCATTGTGAGGGCTTGCACGTGCTTTGCAGGTGGCATTCACTTTTTTGGGACTGAGGGCACTGCCCTTAGTCTTTATGGAAACAAAATCTGTCCTTTGCATTGGACGAGCAAAGAATTTGGCTGATAAGACAAATTCTCATCCATCAGCGGTCAACCTCAAAACATTTCACCATGACAAAAAATAGAGGGTTTTATATTTCTTCATTTTTAGGCTCTTTTGACAAAATCATGTCACTCCTGGGAATATTTTTAAATGGTGTATGTGTGTTTGGTAATCACGATAATACCCTTTAAAGAGTAGCTACAGTAGTTCGAAGCAGAAGCGCTCACACTCCTGTCACAAGAGTGTCACATGAGTGTTCCAGATAGAAAAGGCCAAAGACTGACTCACTGTCTCTTTATTTTAGGAGTGACATTTACTAACAAATGGTATATCGTCCGTTTCACACAAATACACACGCACACATATATGTGCTGTAAGTGCTGCTTCTGCATATCTTGTTGAAAATCCTTAGTTGAATTTGTTTGAAAGTTAATTTAAAGTAATTTTAATGAGAGCAATTTTCTTTTGCTCACAAGGTATATCAGCTGTTGAAGGGGAGTCATGCAGTCATGCCGTCAATTTGCTTGTATGCAACAGAAACTAAGAAATCTAAGTTCTTACTATTGGCTCCGACATGTATTGTTACTGAAAATGATCAAATCAGGTGAAAGTGTGTCTGGTTTTGGTTTTTACTCATACTTAAGATGGATTGGCTTTGTAACCCAATCGTCTCCTGTCATCTCCTCTGTTGTCCTTTCTAACCCTCCCTCCATTCCTCCTCACCACTCTCTTCTTCCCTCTCTTTCACTTTTAACACTTCCTCCGCCTCCCTACCTTCACACCCCCCCCCCCCCCCCCACACACACACACACCCTTCTCAGTAAGCCGCTGATGGACTTGCTGGTTGACCTGTGTAGCCGCTACCATCTAAATCCAGCACTGCACACCCTGGAGCTCTTGTCGCCTGAAGGCCACTCATTGGGGTTCAAACCCAACCTGTTGCTGGGCTCCCTCAATGTGGCCGGTGTCCTCATCACGGAGAAAGTCTGCGAAGAGAAAGTGGTGCGCAGACCGGCACCGAAAGTTCCAGAGGTGAATTAGAAAGTTTTTGGTGTGTTGTGAATGGAGTGACATTTATTTTTATATTTTATATAGTCATCTCTCTCTTTATGTAGTAATAACTGGCTGTACTGATCGCACAACAAAATTTGGTTCCAACGTGAACTTTCTTGCCTTTGTGGTATATGTATACGCTCGTTATGCTAAAGCCCTCTATTATATCTACCCCAACCCAAATCCACTCTTTGCGTCTGATCACTGGCAGAAAGCAAGCCCTGTAAGGCCCCATGGTAAGATACAATTTGGTTGCAGCATGTTCTTTTTTTTATTTGACTTTTTTTGTTTTTCCTGATTACATGCTTCAGCTTTTATGCTCTCTTTCTCTTCTTTTTCATGATGTCTTCACCCACAGTTTGAATATTTTATGAGTGCCCTGTCTTTGGTTACCATGCATTATTTCTCTACCCCTCTCAGGACTCACTAGCTGCTCTCACTTGACGTGAAACTCTGCCGGTTTAGGCCAGAGATTCGAACGCTATCTTTCTCATCTTTTCTGTCGAACCGACCAGTAATTCATGCTTTAATTTAGTCTACTTTAGTATTATGACTCTGACTAGAATGAGTGTTCACACATGACTTTATGCTACATAAACTGGGTATATTTAAATTAACTGACCTCTGTAAAATGAAATAAGACTTGAAGTGACTTTAGATAAATACACTCCATACGTTATATCATACTGGTCATACAAATAAATACAGTTTATTTACTCAAGCATACCCACATTTTTATTCAGTTTTAGCCACTGCATGTACACTTTTTTTCTTTCTTTCATATATCAAGCCCATTGAATCATGACCGCATTCTGTTGTTCAATATTGAAATATATTTTTTACGTGCCCTCTCTATGTTAGAAAACAGTGCGTTTGATGGTGAACTATCACGGCACCCAGAAGGCAGTGGTACGGGTCAACCCACTGGAACCCCTCCAGGCCCTGATACCAGTCATCTGTGAAAAGTGCGAATTTGACCCTTCATGTATCCAGCTGCTTAAGGACAACATCAGTCGCCAAAAGTTACCGCTGGATCAATCTTTAACACAGCTGGGAATTAAGGAGCTCTATGTTCATGACCAGAGTCTAGGTAAATATGAACAACCCTGACTATAATTTTTTTATTTATGAACTACTTCACTTTTTTTGCCAATGAATGAATATGCAGATATTCAGTGATTTTCATGATCTGAAAAATATTCCAGGTAGCCTAAGTAAATCTAACTTTTTAATGAGTCAGGGGCAACAACTACATTGATGTATTAATTTGCCGCTGAAGCTGAATCCAGCTAATTGTTTTTATTCATTTGTTTTTCCTAGTTCTACAGCCTAAAATGGCTTCAACGCCAGCTCTAAACTGTTCAGGTATTAGTCAACCATAACTGTCACTATTAATTCATCCTAACAAATTGCTGTTTGCTCATTACCCTGGCTTTTTTTTTTGTGTGTGGTCTGTAGAGTAGTGTTTCCCAACCTTTATTGAGCCAATGCACGCAACTTACTCTTGACTAGATTGCAAACCGATAAACGATGATGTTCATCATCTGACATGTCATTTATGTACAAATATGTCATGTAAATTTGACAAATTCTCTGCGGCACCCCTGGTTGTGATCTCTTGTGCCTTGTGGGAATCACTGGTATAGATAATGTTGGTTATCATCATAACTTGCTTTCAATTAAACATTACTTTTCATCGTCCACATCTCACTTTGGGAATAATTTACAAATTGGTACAAGTTCTAGTTACCATTATGACCTTTTTAAAGGTAACAGTGCTAAGAAACTAGTAGAAATAATAAACCTTTAGCGCCCTCTCCTGATAAAAATTATGCAGTGTAGCGTTGCTTGACATATAGTTTTTCTGTTATTCCAGCTGAACTTTTTGTAGACTCCCAATCAATGTTTTTGTTCTGAGTAATGCCGCTTGTATCAACTTGATGAATGAATATTTAATTTCACTATTTATTACTTAGTGTTCTTAAATTGATGAATAAATATTTCATGTTACTATTATTTTATTTGACCCCTTAGTTACCTTAAGGATTTTCAGAGCCACCCTGGTGTCATTTGATATTTTATGTTGTTTTCCCAGACACCATCTACTCGAGCACTAACAGTTTGGACAGGGGGAGTAAGAAAGGTCTTTTGGGCTTTCTCCAGCTTGGTAGGAGGAAATCCAAGGTAAGACTGAACATTGTAATTCTCTGGTCAACAGGAAGTGGTGCAAACATTTTTGGGATTTGGGGATCTTGTTTTACTATTTGAAATGTATACTTCCTCATCTACTGTATCTTGGCCAGGTAGTGCATGGCTTAAATGCAGAATTTTGCATGATTGCATGATTACTGTGCATTCCTTTTGCAGACAGACAGCACATCTTTGGGCATGGATGACACTATTGATAAAATAATCCAAAATGAAGAGCAAAGATCCGTAAGTGATTTCGCTCAGTTCCACTCAATACCTGTAATTGCTGTAACTGCTATTTTGTGTAGTTTAGGTCATCTGAACACCTTTGCAGGCATTTAGGCTGTAGAACTAGGAAAAACAAATGCCGGTGTCAGTGACAGCTAGTATGAAAAAGACAAAAGCTTCAATTAAGCACGGCATTATGCATTATCTTAGTGTCCTGTAGAGGGCAGGAAATAACCAAAAGTCTAACTTTAATCAATAAGCACTAGCTTCAGGGGTTCCCCACTTTTGCAACTGAGTTTTCATGTCTGACCATGTCTAATGACAGACATTTAAAACCCACTTGAAAGGAGTGTTTTAGTCTTGCAGGCTCTTAAATATTGTAGTATTTTTTTAGCAGACACTTGTAGCACAAATGTATCTGTTTGACGTTCAATCTGATTTGCAGACTGCGTCACTTTAAATCACCCTGATTTGCTACCAAGCTTAAATAGTCAAATCAAAAATGCTCTTTAATTAATTCTATACGACCCTACTAGTCTAAAGTTGCTATTCTGATTAATATTGCATTTCTAGAAGATGTTTTCTTGGTTTTTGTGATGTGACATTCACAAACTGGACCATGATTGGTCATTATCTAAAAATGACAACAGTAAATACATGACCATTGAATTATTTAATTGTCAGATGTTATATAGTGCATTGTATTATTTGTGAATGTATCAAAACTAAGTCGTGGTGACTGTTTATTTTTATTCTTAGCCATATCTGACTTGCCAGTTGCCTTTGTACACACATTTCAAGCGCACGCACACACGCATGCACGCATGCACGCATGCACGCACAGACACACACATACAGAGGCTTGTCTGCAGAAGGCATCATATTACTCGAGCTTGGCTACATCTGCACTAAAAGCCCATCATCATGTCTGTAATGGTTCATTAAGAGGCCTAACCATGTAACCATGTTTGTGCTTGTTTTTGTGGTCTTAAAACGCTCAAATAGCCCTAAGCTGAAAATACTTTTTCAGAAAAGTATTCTGATCCTGATCATGACTTAAACATTCCATCGTAAAATGTTCGAACAGAGAACATTCATATCTGAGTTATTGCTCCAGTTGCGTATGGGATACCGGCTCACTGGTTGTATGCAGTTGCCCTTCCATTGGGCAGTAGCTGGCTCCTACCGCAAGTTGTTTTAGGTCATACTGGGGTTGAATTTAGTTGCACTTCTGCGTTTTGAAGTTGTATTCCTCCAAAACGCAGGGGTGTATTCTTACAGTTATGTTTTCATCTTTGCTCTTGACACATTTCCGATTGTTTACAACAGAGTGAGGAAGTAGAGAGCAGGTGAAAAAGTCAGACAGAGTTCATATGGCTTTGAACCAATATGTTTATGATGAGATGGGAACTTTCTTTTATAGGGGTCCAAATGGAAGTTGCATCAAGGTTTCACTTGTATTATTTATTTTTCTTCTTTCAGACTCTTTGACACATACTCCACCACGCTGTTTACTTTCTCTTTCCATGTCAATCACACAGCGCAGAGAGCAAGATTCATAATTTACATTTTTCTTGGACTTTGTTCTTATTCAAAGAATCTAGGATGTGTCACTGTGGCTCTGTCAGCAGTGAATTTCACATTCTGATGAAACTTGTCAACATAAATGGAAATGTAGACACTTCTTTTCTGTGAGGTAGTTTCTAATCGTCATTCGAGGTCACGTGGTGTTTATCGACTGAGGTATGTTAAATAAACGAGAACAAATAAAAGATACATTTGACACATTTTTAAGAGCGGAAAGAAGCTCGAGTTTGTCGCATTAGAAAAAAAATTCCTGATAGATAAATGTTGTGTTCTTAAAAAAAGTGCAATTACCGTAAATTATTTATCGAAATCGATCATGTCATCTGGCAGCAGATTTCACTTCAGAATGCCTTCATAGGTTTGATTTTGTTCTCTCGTAATATAAATTCAAGACTCCCTACCCAGATTAAGTATCCTCATGAAGAACGGGGCCTTGAGCGTTAACATCAATCTTTTTGGTATATACTATTAAATAGTATAGTTTTGTTATTTTTAGTGAGGCCATCTTTTTTGTTTTTGTTTCATTATGTAACACAAATGATCAACATTCTTCTGTGTGTTTAGATAATTCCACTGGCTTTGTTATTAGAATGCATTCAATATCACCCCAGTAAAAAAAATAAAGCAGCAATTTTGGTGTGCATTTCCAGATGGCTATTTGGAAATGTGACTCAACACCCTTTTTATATTCCTAGGCACTATCAGCAGTCCAAGCTGTTCCCAACAAAGTGGACCAACCTAGCACCGTTGGCTCATCTCACTCAGTGATGAACGATTTCAGGACATCACCGAAGTGTGACACCAAGAAGAGGAGGGCACCAGCACCCCCTCCAGGGTCCCTGACCTCAACGAGAACCAGTCATTCAGAGGGTTGTCATGTGAGTATATAGCATTGGGGAAGTAAAGGACTTAAAAATTACTTCCGCAACATGACAAGATTTCCCACAAATGGCAGTCTGTGAAAATGCTTAGCCCAGTTGGCATTGGCACTTCAACCTCTGTGTAACCTATGTGAAAATGAAATTCATCAAATTTAAACAAATAGAAACTCAGAGGTTTGATATTAATACTGGTTCAAAACAGTTCAAGTCCATAGTAAAGTACCTAAATCAAGCCAGCTTTGTGCGTGAACGCTATTGTAAAAACAGACATTTCATTCTCCACTCCAACCAAAACCCTTCATAATCCAAGTCAGAATCACTGAATTTATCACAGATAATTACACTCCTATCACTTGATCCATTCCATTTTATTTTGCTTTGCTCAATTCATTATCTCACGAGAATGCAACAAAGGAAACAAAAGCTATCGGATTGCATCTTTTCTCATTTCTCATTGGGTTCATGCATTTGAGATGTTGGCCTTGTTAAAAGTGTTGCAAACCGGTTGAAAATCAGCCTAAAATCACTATTGAGTCATTTGGGATGGAGGTGGGAGGGAATTCTTTGAGCAGATATGACTATTTTGAAGTCTAGAACTATTACCAAAGCGCCATGTTCATCCACTTAAAGGGCCTCTTTAAGTAATTGAACTGACGGATGATGAATCATTTTCTGGAGTGTTCATATAGTTCTTATATAAAATGCATCACTTCTCATCAATCTCTTTTTGCATTATGTACTTAACTCAGCCTTGTATATGGATGGTTTGAGCTGGGTTCCAACTTCAGACACTGTGACCTGTGTCAACTGTAAAACTTTATAGAAATAATCTGTCCCTTCTGTCATCATTTGTGGTATCCTGGGAAATGTTTAGCAACAGAATTCCTCATTGCCTTCCACAGAAAACTTTTTCAGTTTGCTGGCTGACTTATGGTGGTGGCCTTTAAACTATGTTTCTTGGATTAACTTGTTTATTTGTCATTGCCTTTGACATCTGTTGTTCTTTTAATGTCACATAGTGAAATCAGTTCACTTTTTAAGATTTTTTTTTATGATTAAGAGTAATGGAAACACCACAGTTATTATGAAGGTTGGCCTCAGAGAATGCATTAGGAAAGTCATCTCAGGACTTGTTGACTGGCTTAATGTTGGATTTATCTATCTCGCTCTAATACCTTGTCTGAACTGTTACCTTGTCTGACACAGTGTCATGTATATTCATAGCTGTCCATGTATAGCCAGGTGGTGCTGAAATACTCATGCCTTGTGTTGTCTCAATTTTCTTAGCAAAACAAAATTTGTGCATGTCATTATTGCCATATTGAAGTGTTTTGGAACACTAAGTTAAAAAACAAACACAACTAAAAGTGGTAGTGGAATTTTGTGCTATCTAGTGGCAAACTAATAGAGTAAACAACCTAAGACCAAAACGGTACCGCAAAAAAATCCTTTTATCACAAGCCTGCCGCCATTTTTTGACATCACAAACAAAACTCTTTCTGAACACTCGCATGTTTCCGAACCAGGCAAAACCTTGCTCTTACAGGTTTCCACAAGTGATTCGAACGTTGGGAATGGGTGTGTAGTCAAGTGAGGGTTGATAACCATGGTTTCATAATTGCTTAAATAATACATGAATAACATCAAACTTAACCTCAACTTTGCGCAATTTCACCTAATGAGTAGTCAAGGAAGGAATCAACCTGCGATAAGTGTCTTCATAATATAAGGTAATCTGTATTTGTTCCACAGTGGGACCATTTGCATCATATCAGCAGCAATAGTTTACCCTTATACAGGAAAAAAAATGGCATGCAAGAGTAGACATTTGTGCAAGTATATTGTACAAAATAGAAACCTAAACTATCATCTGCACTTAATACATAATCCATTCCAAGCGATGTTTGATTTTTTTTTTTTTTTTTTACTTTTGAGAGCTGATCTGCTTTAAAAGGCTAGCTTTCTTTTACTACAGTTGATCAGACATTCGAAAGGCGAATTAACCTATAGACAAGACAATGGCCCATTGAAATCTCATATACTTTGATTCAGGGCAGGTTGTAAAGAAGAATGGCCCAAAAGTATGTATGTATACATACATTTTAATTCCCTGTGTGCTACACATTTGGTTTTCTGCATGCAATTTTTGTACTTGTCTTGCGGCTCCTTGTTTGATTGCGCTGGCTCTCTTCCTTCCTGATGTCTCTGTGGAGTAATAAATCTTGAACAACAGAGGGAGGATTGTTTTTCATAACCATCAGTCAGTTCAATAATTGTCTTGAAGAACATTTATCTTTAATCTCCATTAATGCTCAGCTCTGACTCAATCCCCAGATGTAGATTTTTTCTTATACAACGGTGATCCTGCTTTTGACATAGTCTATTTTTGCTCACCGCAATTTATTTTTTGGGATATATGATTTATGATATAATTTTGATATAAGGCTGCACAATATAATAACAGGATAATGTGATATTTCCCCATTCAATATGCATATCTAAGACTTGCAATATATTTCTAGTGGAATTGCACAACCATTTAGATATTTTTTTCGTAGACTTTTTTTTTATCATGTTCAATTTTGAGGTCTACCTGAGGCACTCAGTATTCTCCTTCTTTACTTGTCTGATTACTTAGGTTTGCCCTTTGCTGTTTACACAGATACATATTTTGATATACTACTGAATCAGGGAACAGAAAAAGTGAGGGTAGTCCAGCGTTTTGTGCTTTTGGTGTTATAGCTGTTGTGGGTCAATATCCTCTTTGACTACCATCGACCTGTGTACTGTGTTGACACTTAGAGGCACATGTTGCGCCAGAATTCCTTGATAGTCTTTAGACGTCATTTCACCCTTCACCGGCTATAAAAATTCCACAAAGCAGCCTCAGAACATAACCAAGCTTCACAGTAAGTAGTGCTCCTTTCTTTGTGCGCTTCATTTTTGCATCAGTAAATAGAGCCGATGTGACCTATATTATATGTATATGGTGATGCATGTAGGTTTACACTGTAAACCCGTCATACGTGCACATACTCCATTCCACATTCCATATAAGCGTTGTCATGTTGCCCTGGTACAAAGCCCCTCACCCATCAAGAGTGCCTCAAAACAAGTGATGAATGGTCACGCCACCAGGTTGAAGGCTCGGTGGGTGGTCCTATCTGATCAACATGCTTCAACATGAGGCCCTTTGCCTCTCAAACCATAGAGTGGAAAATTTAATAG
Source organism: Syngnathus leptorhynchus (assembly GCF_054491065.1). Lineage (NCBI taxonomy): Eukaryota > Metazoa > Chordata > Actinopteri > Syngnathiformes > Syngnathidae > Syngnathus > Syngnathus leptorhynchus. The sequence continues at coordinate 6,570,023 of NC_141202.1, forward strand.
ACACGCCAAACTGTCTTGCCAGGGCCCTCTAATCGCTTTTGCATATAGGGACAGTTTCTTTTTCAAACCACCCATGTTCTCATGTGTTGTTTTTCAGTTACAGTTCAATGAAGGCCATCACATATGTTCGGAAGGGGGCAACATGCAAATGAGGTGTACACTCATTTTGGAGTGGTCCTTGCAATTTTAATCTTGCAACCTCAGATGTGATAAAAGTTGAAGTCACAAGCTTAGAGCAGTGTTGCATGCATCTGTTTTATTGCCTTATGTTACGCTTTGCATGGAACCTTCACAAACATGCACGTGCACGCACTTACATACGCACATTTGTCTTCATTGGATAAGTCAGTCATCCATTTCGGCTTCAACTTTGACCCACATTTGCTGGTATGTGACAGTATTCATGTATGTATGAATGCAAGTGAGGCAGAGGAGAGTGGGGGACCATGAAGGGAGAAAGACGACCAGTTGGGGGGCATTTTGATTTACATAGTATGCCATGCAGTGAGTTCATTCAGTTCAAAAACCATGTCTCCCATCCATCTTCCCCATCTTGTCCTGCTGCATGATGAAACATTACATGCAGATCCAGGCATGTTGTCGTCTTCTACATTGAAGAGTTGAATTCAGAAGTAATTGGCTTTCCTTTTAGAGACCTTCAAAGCTGTTCAAACCTGCCCGTAGTCCTTTACATTGTTTTGTAGGTAATTGACTTCATGAAGACCAACCAGTCTTTCAGCTCAGTGATTCTCCCCCATCCTCGCTCCCCCCATGCAGCTTTGATTTACAAAGCAAGTATGAACAGAACGTTATGCCCCGGTTGCATGCCACCTGATTTTACCTTTCATTACATTGGTCCTTGTTTGTGATTTGTTTGCTAGATTACACAATCAAGAACTTTCAATGCTCATACTTTGTTTGCACACTTTAACATGATTATGCCATCTATCAGTGGCCCGTCAATTCACCCCGACGGTGACCAATGGATAAAACATTCTCATTTAGCAGGAGTGCATTGCATATCAGCCATCCTCTATGTCTCCCACCATAAATATGCTTTGTCACAGTTGTAGAATGAATGATAGTGATGCAAAAAAGTTCTTCATCAAATTAATTGTATTACTGACAGACATCATAATGTTTGTTGTTGGGAAATTTAAGAGGAATGTCGGCATTGAGAATTGAATACTCAGATGCTTGCCAAAACTCCACTTGGGTTTAATTACTTGATAGTTCACTCTTGACGGTGCAATTTCCCACATTGATTTATGGCTGTACACATACATAGGGATGCACACGCACGCACACACAAAAAGTTAGTGTTGTAGTATGTACACCTCTTGGTGCAACCTGAACTTTACTTCTGATACTTGTATGACTCAAAATGTTAAGAAAAACATTGCCTGGAAAATATATACATAACTTAAAATGAAAGTTTTACATTTTTGTTTTCCAAATGTAATTGATAAGGATATTTTTTTTTAATAGAAGCTTGACCAGCCCTTTGAGGTGCACCTACAATTTACCATTTATTTTAACCTGATTCTGCTTTTATCACTGTTTTCCATCAGTTGGGCTCTGTGTCAGAAAGCCAGCAGAGGAAAAGAAGGGCTCCAGCCCCGCCTTCGAGCCTGGATTCCATCACCTCTTATGGTGCATCTTCTGCTATTCCCACCCCTGATAGCCAAGCAAGTGAAAAACATTCTCCAGGCTTCCGCACAAAGATATCAGAATCAACCACAATCTCTTCATCCTCTGTAAAAAGAACAGGGAAGCCCCAATCCCCAAAGATCGATGTTCAACCTCCATCTCTTCCTACTGTTGCGCTTAGCAGCACCTCCCCAACGCCAAGCAGCAGCACTGCTGACAGCCAGGTTCTTCAGGACTCTAGCTCTGAACTCAGCCACAGCCTTGACTCCGATCTTGACACAGATGATTCAGTTTCCCATTATAGCTCCCTTACCAGCAGTAATGCAAGCGGATCAGTGCATAGCAAACCCTTCACAAAAAGACCCAGTACCAAAATGAAAGACTTGGATGAGGTTAGCAGTGGGATGGGTAAACTGGAAAGTGGGCCTGCTTTGAGCAGGATTTCCAGGACAGAGCGTGAATCAGTCCTGAACCTTATACCGGATGAAGTTGAGAAGAACAGACACAGCACAATGGGTAAATATGAGCACAGCACAACAATAGCCAGCTTGGACATGCAATTTCATTTGGTCACGCTTTAAATTTATCTTTAGATCATGATTACTCTGGTCATTTTTATTTCACTGGACTAACATTTTAATAAAACAAGAATCTTATTCTTTTAAAACGATAGTCCAAAGGTAGTGAGTGACATGAAGTCAGACTTCTTTTGCTTTGTGATAAAACTTTGACGATAATCCTTGTTATGGTCACCCTGGGAATAATTCTACCATGATATTTGTGATTTAATTTTAATGACTTTTTTTTTTCTCGCAATTTTTGGCTCACGCTCGTCTTAGTAGTGGAGCTAGTTTTATCCTATTTTTCTAAACACTATAATCCTTTAATTCCTGCCCTCACTTATCGGTCCTTTCTTTTCATCCCACTTTTTCTTCTCTTTGCCTTTCCCTCCCATATGCATGCAGTCGCTCACTTAGCGTTTCAAAGCTGGCAGTTGCAAAGACAAAACACATCCATCACAGATTTAAATGGGATCTACTTGAACCTCAGATAGCCCTCTATTGATCGGATCTTTTTCATAGCAGAGTGAGACTGCAGCAGAGGGCTGTCATGTGTCACAAGAGGCAGAGATGATAGAGTTGTAGACCTTAGAAAAGGTGTGAGGAAGGTGAGAATGAGGCAGTTCAAGGATTGGGGCATGGGAAGACTTAGGTAGCAAGATAATACGAGGGAGGTAGAATCAAGTCTGAAGTGGCTTCAAAGAGATGTTTGACAAGAGGATGAAAATAGTTAGTTTGTTCGTCGGACCAATGGATAGATGGATAATTCTTGTTTAAATAAGGTGTAATTCTGCAACCAATGTACATTTAAAAGAAAAACACATGAAATATTTTAGGATAGCCTTTTTTTTAATTATTATTATTTAATGTCATTTAAACATGACAGTGACTGCACAATATTCCCACAAATGTGGGCCGTTGATTGCAAATTCGTCGATTTATACACACGTAACTTTTTAACCACAATATTTTATTATTGTTTTATTGTCAGTGCACAGCAATGAAGTCTACACTTCAAAAGAAATGTACAGTACTCATTTCTTTTGAGCATTGTGGAGGTTTTTGGGTAAGACATGTGCGTCATTTCTATTTACTAGTGCAATGATATTTCTTGCATGCCATTACCTTCCAGGAACAATTGGTTACCCAGCGCCACCCAAGCCCCGTCGTTCACCAGCCTGGGAGCACCCTACCTTATCTACCCCTTCCCTCTCCACCCCTTCACTTGAACCTACAGAAAGCAGTGCCTCACAGCGCACCATGGAGGAGGAAGATGCTTCCCAGTGTAGGTGCCATATGCTCTCTTTTTGCCTTATTTCTACTTTTTCCCCAGAACACATACTTCTGATCGAGATCAGTTAATAGTTGTAATTTGTTTATGCAAATCTGCTGTTTCACTATCATGTTGTAATTTGCACTATTTGTTGATCTGACATCATTGAGCTGATCCACAAAGTAAGACAATACAGCAAACATCTTGTTCATTCCGAGTTCATTCTGTGCTGCCATAGTATGAATGTGAGCCCAAAATCAAATCTATTTTTAGACTTGTCGTGTGTAAATTAGTAAATTGAACTATGAAATATATTTTACGGTTACACTGAAGCGTTCTGACCTGTTGTTCTGTTTTCTTAGTTGGTTCTTTGTTGTACTGTCTTTTTGTGTTTGTAAATTTTACCCTGAACCAATTTCCATTCCTGTCATTCATCTTCTTGTCTTTTCTTTACCCCCTCCCCTACACCCTTCTTTTAGTGTACTGCTGTGGTCCTGTACGCCTGCGCTCTAAGGACCCTTGAAATCTTTTTCTGACCCTTTTGTCATCCACTTTTTTTGTCTATCCTCTTTGCATCTTTCCTGAATTATTCTTTGTAGAAACTTTGTCACAATCACATTTTTCTTATGTACAATGTGATATTCTTTACTTGCTCTCAAACAGAACCAAATGGATGTGTGTGCAGTTCTTGTTTTTGACATTAGTTGGATCCTCTACATCTGGTTACTATTGATTATGTGGGAATTCTTTGCTCAGATTAAAAATGGGCACAAAGTACTGGATGCGGTTGTACCATGATAGATGAGCTCAACCTGGAAACCCAGAGTGTATCACTTACTAAAGTGATTGATGAGTGATGTGGAGATGGCGCTATAGCATGGCAATATAATACTTCTCGGCCAATCGCTTTGGTCACATGATATCTAAAGATCAATCGGTTAATCATCTTATCTTTGGCCTATTGATTCTGGGGCAAAGATTGGGGGGATGCAACATCTCCTATGACTGGCATTATACATTCATTTTTACAAATGTATATACCGTATATAAATGTCAACTAAGCCTAAACATGAGATACTGTCATCTTTAGTAGCTCTGCAAGACATCTTGTGCCCCGGTCCCCTACTATCAGGTTTCGTCATTTACCCATGCCGGGACGTAGTGCTTTCACCTGTTTTGCCAAATGTGGAAGTTGGTTATGCATAACAAAAGTTGGTTTTCAGTTAAGTTAAAGTCTTGTTGCATTGAATCCTAATGTTTAATCTGTGTTTTGTAGTGATTAAGAGCATTTGTGTGTTCAAGCAAATGTGCCTGGAATTACAATATGTGTATGAACCATAGATGTTTGCGTGACACAGTAATACTAAATTGCATTGACTGCAACCTAAAATACATAACAAAATAATTATTTGCTCATGAAGTGAGACACAGATGGTCACGATAGAGATTCGACTGTTTGTGTGGAATTGTGGATGTGATTGTGTTTGTTGGCTGGCCAATTCTGTGACACTAAAGGTGTTCACAATTGCATGTGCATGCATGAGTGCAGTGTTTGTGGTTGTAGCTGGCATGACTAAGATGTTAATGGGAATGAGTTGGGAAGATAGATAGCATTGTGACTCAGCAGCACATCATGAAGGAACAGCTGAAATATATGTGCACAGACACTGGTGCAGTAATATTACACAAAAGCATTGAGCTTTCACTTTTGTACATCAATGGCACAATATTTTGTTGGCTGAGAAGTTCAGTTAGTGACTCACTAAGAATCTTCTCCCAAATCCACTGAAGTGATCAAACTGTATTTAAGAGAGGAAAGGGAATGAAGCGATAGTATACTCCCATGAAACCAAAAACAGTCCTGTTTAAAAAAAAAAAAGTAATGAAAATGATTTGTTTACTTTCTCCCTTTCCAAACATCATTCAAGTTGTTTTATAAAGCCACAAGTTGGTTGCGCTCTGGCCTTTATATGTATCTTTGGCTCGTGTTTTCTGGTTTGTGTGTTTGTGGTGTCAGGACGTAAGTTGAAACTATCGTAGCAAATACTTCCTCTGTTTGCCTGTGAAAGATGGTGAAGCTGCATCTTGTGTTTCTGTTCCAACAACCTTCTTGTTTATGCCATCAGCACTGCAAGAATGTGCATCCATCAATTTTAGTGTTGCTGATCAAACCCCACAAATGTCCTTTCAAGCGCACTCACCAGCCTATTCATAGACTGTTGTTCATAGACTTATTTGGAAGTGACATTCTTGAGAATAACACACTCAAATAGTATACACTCTCCCCAAAATTGCCTTTCAAAAGCATTTTCTTTTCACTGTACCCGTGTATTAAACTGTCACCTGATTTGATGGTATTCACGCTCATAAAATGAATTATTAACTGCATAGTAATTTGATAGATTGGGATTTCTTGTGTTCAGAGTTCATTGACATTAAATATCATAAACATCAAAATGTACTTTTCACAACCCCTAAGTAACGGTAAATGTCAACAACAGATTCTTTCTGTTTTTTTTCCCCCATAACCTGTCTAATACCCCACTAAATTTTGCATGGTCTTTTTTATTCTGAAAAAAAGTGTGTCAATCTGAAGAAATTACAATACTAATCGCTAACAGTGAATCCTGAAAGTATTAAGTGACAATTCTCATTGTCTTTCAGCTTGGTTCCATTCCATAAACTGCATTGGAGCCAATGTCCAGGCCCCTGAAACTTTGTCCCTGGGAAATAGCAGCATTGACAGCAGTCTACCAGATCAAGGTTATGCCGCTTCTGAGGGAATGGTAGATGGTGAGCGGTCAGGCCTGGTGAGCTCCCCATGTGACATCCATCACACATCCGCAGATGGGAATTTGTATTTGGAGAGAAGTTCTGTAGGCAAAAGAGAGCGATTGCCCGGGCCTCTCCGAGACATTTCCAGCGACAGTGATGAAGGATGTACCACCTGGGGATCAAATAACAGGTAAATAAGTCAGGAAATACTGTTTTTGAAAGTGTGATTGATCAGTGGAGTTGAAGGGAATTAGGTTTGTCCGTTTTTATCTGCAACACTAGAGTAATGATGTTGACTTGTATTGTATGAATTGCGTCTCAAGGTGCACAATGTTGACTCTTTGATTTTTTTTTGGCAAGATCAAAACAAAAAACAATTATCAAACAAGATAAAGAATGGACTCGCCTTGTTTTTCATCTGACCAAGCGCTGCCTCTAAAAAGTTGTAAGATGTTTATTGTCCTTAACCCTTTTTTTGCATGGCAGACCGTTTCACCTAAATGTTTTGCATGTAAAAGATCAAAAACATTATAATTAAAAGTCTAACTCATTACAGATTGTAGTTGAAATTAGTGGGAGCCCTGCGCTTGTTTCTCTTTTTCAAAGGGCCTGCACAATGTTGTAAGCCACCAAGAATGATGCTCCCAGTGCACTCATTTATTGATATGGTGGCTATAAATACCAGCGGGTCTTCTCATGCAAGTGCTTCTCGAAGCAGATGTCCTCTGTTATTGGTGTTCGTTGTTCTGGCGCATGCGTGGTTGCAGTATTTACTATATATGTCCATGCAGAGTGAAGACCTGCGTGTGATTAAATGACCTCCATTGATTAATCGTCCCCCAGCATTTTCTATTTGCTCTTCAGTTATCACCTTGTCTGTAGTTTCGTACCCAAATTTGCATGGCATTGTTGTGGGTTTCTGTCCTTAATCAAAGGCTCGAGTAAAAAGTGAATACTGCCTCATATAACTTTGATGGAATAAAATGTATGTGGTAATGTGCTCAGAATGAGAATTTAGGATCACTGATCCCACACAAAAAGTTTTTTATGAACCCTTGCCCTGATAGTTGTGTCTGTTGTGCCTTCTAGGAAAGCAAACTTTGGTTTTGATCAGGGTTATTAAGAAGACAAGCCTTTCCAAGTTTCTTTGAAGACAAATTCTATTTGATTTGGCTGTCTTGTTGCGGCTGAATTGCTAGTACTGTATCTCATGAGAATGGTCTTTTTAACCCTCAAAGCGATGGATATCTGAACTGCACAAAAGGTTCTTGATATATGGCAATAATCAAATTCATCAAACTGTCAAGAGCAGCAACCCTGTATGGCTATTATAGCTGTCTGCTTGCCCTCATCTTTTTTCTGCGAGCAAGGATACTGTCTAATATCTGTGTGTTGATGTCTACTGAGTTTTATTTTTGTGTACGGTTCTCAGTTGCAGTCAAAGCAACCTCCAGGCAAAGTCAAGGAATATAAACACCTTTGAAGAGAAATACAAATGGCTCCATCAGATGAGCTTGGAAGCAGACCTTTCAGGTGAGCAAACAAACGCACAGTGTAATATGTTGCTGTACCGTTTAACAATCTAACTTGCTTAAAATATGATTTTCTTACTATTAGGAAACTATGTTTCCAGATCATTTACTTAAATTTGTGTTTTTTTTAGTCTGTCAAGAGTGATAAAATATTGATAAAAACAATACGCAGTTCACCCAACTTCAGTGAGTCATACATACTTTAGAATTGTCAAATTGCAGGAGATGATTATAAATGTTCCCAAGCAGTTGTCCTCTTTTAAGCAATGACGCTTTTCCAAATCGCAAAAATAATAATCACATTTCAACAGTGATTCGTGGAGTGCCTGTGATGGACATGAAGGTCCCGGTCACTGCCATAGATGAAATACTGGAAGACTATAAACCTCTTGTCGAAGACAAAAAGGCAACAGTACTTGCTGGGATGAAGTTAACAGATCGTAACGGTAAGACAAATTATTAGCCAAGATACTGCACTGTTTGGTCTCTGCTGGATTTATTAGCTTCTATTTAGAGCTAAACTGTTAGAACTGAAACCTTGGTCCACAAAATTAACAAATGGAAGTCATTTCTACCATTGACATTATTGGAAATACAATTCACCATTCTAACCCAAGAACCAAGTTATGTTTACTTTGTTTTTTGTGGGTTTACTTGAAACAAAATGTAGAAATAGAAATAAATAAACCCTTTATTCCCTCCTGTACTGTGTGCTCGTGTGGGCGTGTGCATACAAGAAAACAGAGTAGAAGCTTCCTTCGGGATCTGTCATAAGTTAATCATTCTTTTTCTATTTCATCACAGATTCAGAGAGTGTTTCAGAGTGGCGCAACAAAAACAATAATGCTTACACAGCTGCTTCCACTACAAAAAGTAGCATTCAGAATGCTAATCTTGATCAGCATAGCATCGCACTGGGAAATAGGTCAAGTGGGTATACAAAGGAAAAGAAAAATGAAGATCTGAAAGAGGATACGCAAAGACTGTCAAGAGTGAAACCTTGCAATTCGCCGGAAAACAGCAAAAGCATGATAACAACTCTCAAATCTGATATCGTCACAAAGAGTAACACTCATCGTTTACACGAGGACGGTGTTGTCCTGCCCCAAGCCAGCCAGAGATCATTGTCTACAGACAAAGTAGATACGAACAATGTTCACCAAAATAACTCCAGCTCAAATACGTTGCCCAGGAAAGTCACTTGCAGTCCCACCTCTCGATTTGGTATGAAAACATTCACTGTTGTTCCTCCCAAGCCTTCTGTCACGCAAGGTGGAACGCAAAATACGTCTGCCAAATTAACTGCTAGTGCTATTAAAATTGATGAGCAAGGAAATATTATGAAGTCGTTTGATCACCACAACCGAGTAGTTGATGCAGCAGAATCAGGAATTACCAGAAGTGAGGAGTGTCCACTTGTCGAAAAAGCCAAAGCCTTTTGGAGCTGTAATGAAAGACAAGAACGTGCTCTTCCTTGTAGCTCAGGTGTGACTGACAAGGCCAAGGGGAGCTTTGAAAACATTAAAAATACTCGCAACGCAGTGACTCCTATGAACGCAGACAGACGAGACGTCTTGAAAACACAACACACAATTATGAATACTGCAGTCAGCGCTGCGATGAATAGTGTCACCAGTGCAAATGAGCCACAAGCAAAAATGGGTCAAGATGTTTCAGTTTATGAAAGAATTAAGCAACCACAACCAACACTCCCTTCAGACCTTCCTGCCTTCCTCAAACCAGCCAGACGTACTTCCAGCCAGTATGTGGCATCTGCCATCAATAAATACACCCCAAGGACATCAAAAAAGCCCAACATTGCGTCTGCCCCTTCCCAGTCTTCTCCTTCAACGCAAAATGTTGCCTTCCATTCACTGGGCCACTCCATACAAGTCAATCCACGCCAGTCCACCAAGATATCATTGACAGATAATAAGTTAAATAACACCGGTCTTTGCCATCCTTTTCCTGCAAGGTCTATGAGCTTCCCTGGATTTGTGTCAGAAAGCCAGAGAGAAGTTGGAGAAGACAAGGAAGGAAATCATGAATCCATCAACGGAAGCTCCTGTTCACTAGGACCAGTATCAGACAGAATTAAACACTTTCAGTCAAATACTCCCACTCAAATATCTTTAACTGAACACGATGCTCGAGATGGTAAGGCTAATCGGTGTGGAAGCCCCAGCCCATCAATCAGCTCTTATCAACAATCAACTGCCAAGCCCAAGACAAAGCAAGCAATGCCAGAACCTTCACAAAGTATGTCAGAAAGCAGTGTTCTCCCTGGACCTTCACGTAGTATGTCAGACAGTGGTGTCCTCCCTGGAGCTCCACCTGTGAACTTGTTCGGACCAGTTAAAAAGTTTAAGCCAGTGGTGTGCCGATCTGTTGAGAAAGAGACTTGTCTGCACAGTAACCTAATGGAGGCCATCCAGGCAGGTGGAGGCAAGGACAAGCTTAGGAAGGTGAGATCACCAACTTTTATTGTGTAGAATAATAATGCGTGGGGGAGATGAACGGAAAGACAACCTCCTTAAAACCAGACTTTCCACCGATTTGATCAAATATGGCGGATCGGACGATATTTTGCATTTTCTAAAAATTGCGATTGGCTGGAATGTCTGACTAGTATCAACAATATTATAAGTGCATATTTAAAATTGAGAGTGGATCTTTGTAGTATCAGAGGCATTGAGTTTTGTCAGTGTCGATCCCCACATACACGTTTCCTCTTCTATTGACATGACTAGATCTCATCTGGTGCCCGAAGTGCAAAAGAGGCCTTTCCTGATGAGAATGAGAGGGCTGCTCTTCTCTCTGCTATTAGAGCCCAGAGCAACACTGGCAGGCTGAGGAAGGTAAACCACCCACGTGGCTACTTACAGTATATGATGTCACTGCCTAGACCTTGGGAAAATGAGTCATTAAATGACTCATTTGATAAAAGTTTGAATAACCTTTCAAATACAGAACGTTCTGCTAGTTTCATGACTCATTGAGGGTAAGATCAACTTTTAGCATCCCACATTCTGTGTATATTCACGCTGCTTTGCTTCCTTTCTTCCTACAGACCAAATCTGGTGCTTCTGATGAGTTAGAAAAGTTCAGGTCGGCTTCAGAAGAGGACCAAAGGCCAGATATTTCCTGTTCTCCCTCACCAATTTCTTTGACTTGCCCTTCTCCTGTCTTTGCAACATTTCCACCACAATCCACACTAGCACCTTCTCCTCGTCCCGTGCTCTTGCACCAGTCTAAGCCAACCACTACGGATCATCCATCCGCCTTGGCCAGGGAAGCGATCATGGAGGCCATCCGCTCTGGTTCTGCTGCCGAAAGGCTAAAAAAGGTAAGAATGTGGGAGGGGAAACGCTTTATATTGTGCTGATAAAGTTTGTAGAAACTCTTGGATTTTTCTTGCCTTGAGCTGTTTGGTGAAAGGCCGATAGCAAAAAGTACTACTTTGCACTCAGATTTCCCCATGGATCAAATTACAGCAGACAACTCCGGCTTTCCCTTTGTCCACTTTGTTCAGTATGCAGAGCAAAGAACACATTTCACTTTTAGAGGGAATCAAACGTAAAACAAAGATAACGATAATGAATTTTAAATTGGCATTAGTCCAGCAAGCAAACATGATTTTACCTCAAAAGACTTCTTCCTTCTGTAACAAAGGTAGCCTGACAAACCAAACACAATGCTGTACCAGCAATTGGTTTTGGTGGGGGAGGGCCATATACTGCGGCTCGGCTCAGCACAAAAATTAATGTGCAAATCAAATTCCTTTACTTGCTGTGACCTGTCCTTTTTGCATGTCACAAAATGGCCTGTGACAAAGATGTAGTTTGTTGAATTCAGCATCAAACTCCGTTTGAAATACCTATAAAGTCATTAATACCCCAGAAACTTAAAAGTTTGTATAACCTGTGAAATTTGATGATTTCTCGTAGCATCTCTGATGGCTCATTAGTATCTAATCAAGATCTATCCAGTAAAGACAAAAGGGAACTTCATTGTTTGTGTGTGTGTGTGTGTCTCTGGTTTCTATCTAGGTTGCAGTGCCCACAAAGACAGTCCAAGTTAATGGCAGACTCGGAAAAGTGCATGCAACGTCCTCCAATCATCCCTAGGAATAAACACACCACCAAAAGTAAAACATTTCCCAAATTCTTTGTTGGTTGTGTTTTACCGCAGAGCTTTGGAGATTTAAAACACTGGTCATGTTTAGTCAATGTTAGCAATCTTTATGCATGATGTAAGGCGGATATAAGAGAGGGATTTTTTTTTTCCATCTTATAAAGTTCTTGACAGCGCTTATAAGACTAAAATGACAACATGACAGGAAACTGTTATTTTGAGTGTAGTTTTGAATGCCGTCCTACCGGAGGAATGTTTTGTTGCACACACTTGTCTGATATAAGCTGTCGCGGGTGAAAGGTATGACTCTTTTCATTTGTACAACCAGAGCTATTTGTCTGCTCACTCCTGGTGGCCTTTGGGGAAATTGTGTCCATCTCGATAAAACAACAACTTGCTTGCTATCTTTACTCTAGCTTTTGGGGTTTTAATTGAAGCGTTCTACAAAAATAAGTGCCAATGAAAGCAACATCTTTCACATGGTTTGTGCTACTTCCATAGCCTGTTCTTTTGCTCTGCTTGTTTTATTTTTGTTTACCACAGCTGAGACTTGGATGCCTTCTAGTGTTGTGTTGCTCAGTGTTATGTACAAAAATGTTTTCTGTTAGCAATCCAAACGTCGTGCAATACGTTCAAGTTAGTATATCCCGATTTAATATATTGCACACATTGAAATACATTTGAAAGTGTATTTTCTGTGAATCTGGTAAAGACTGCCAAGTTTTTCACTAATACTAGTGTGGAGGATTAAACATGGTTTTGACCCACACAGTGCCTTTTAGATTATGATGCTACACTTTTGACTTCTAACTTTTGATTTGTGTTGCTGTTTAACACAAATGACTTCATGCACGTAATTGTTCGGCAGGGATGTTATACAGAGACACACTGTGTATCGTACAAGAAAAGGAGCTTACATTTGATGTTTGCATTCACTTTTGTTGTTAAAAAGTAGCCTACATAAGGAAATGGCGGCTGCAGGGCACAGAAATTATTGAACAAAACACCACATTACTTACATGTACTGGCTTTGCAATATTTATGTCGTGCAACACGGCACTTTTAGGAAACTAGAAGCTTGTAGTGTGTTTTTTTTGCTGCATTTGATACCTCTATGAAAAGTTTACAGTTTGGACGAGCTGTATTGGATTTAGGAAGAGTCAATTGCTGCCATTAATATGAATTTGAATTTATACTGAATAAGTTTCAGAATGACAACACTTAAAGTGTCCATTTGCAGGTGTAAATGCTTGCTGCTATTTAGAGAATGCTTGCTGCTGTTTAATAAAATGAGTGAAGAGATTTGAACTTCTAGTTTCATAGATTATTTTATGCTCTGCAATTTTTCAAAATGAGACATGTTTTGTCCAGAGAGTACACAACCCTGATTCTGTTTTTTAATTGTTTTACTAAAATGTGTTATTTTCCTTTTTTGCTGGATGATTCGACTGTCACACAATAGACCACATCTCACAGTAGCATATATTGTATATTTTGTAAACAAATGATGATCACTATGGCTCTAGTTTGGCTCTAGTTTTGTATTATCAGACACTCTTTCATCTAATGATAAGAGATTCCAACAAGCCACTACATTTGACTTTTTTCCCCAAACGAGTTTGCACAATGATTTTGTCTACCTAATTTTTGGTTGAATAAATATTTTTTATAATTGCACAGTGCTTTTTGTAATGTCTTTATTGGCGTAGAACATGTGAATTCCAGTAATTGTAAAAGCATCACAGTGGCTTGTCATTTCCAGTAGCACGTCTGCCCTCATGAAATATAACCACGGTCAAGCTGTTTTTCCCGGCAGCAACTCAGCGCCCTGACTCATCACTGTGGCTGCACACAATCACGCTCCTAAACTTTAGCACAGCCCGACTGCTTCCTGATACATCAACATGTGCAGCACATTGAAGATCTACAAAAAGAAGAAGCCTAGAATAGTCCCTGTTGCGGGAAATTCCTTTTATACTTCAAAAACGTGTGATGGCAATCACAAAGGAGATGATAATACAATAGAAGTTGCGAAAAGAGCCAATGTCTCACCACTGCAGCAAATTTCTGTCGCGTGCATGAATTGAGTGTTACACAGCTGTGCCTTTGCAGCTTGCACAGTGTGTTAAGCCCAATTGATCACAACTAATGTCAAAGTATGTTGTACAATACATTCTTTCACTCTTGGTTCTTATGTATTAGATACAGTGAAACCTAGTCTAACTGTTACAGAGAGTTTTCAATTTTTTTAAAAAACCGCCATATTAAAACTTGATATGAGTTGACTTGATAAACTTGATCAGCTGTCTCAGGCCTCACATTGTCCCTCTAATTTCACCCACTGCACCCAAGGATAAACAACCAATCAGAGACAGAAGGTGGGTCTTACACTACAAGAGCTCAATTTAAACAGTGTTTAGAGTGAAGTGAGGTGAAAGTTGTTCAGGGTGTAACGTATCCAAAGCATGTGTCTCTCTCTTCGGTGAAAGATAAACTATGAAAATCTTTTTAATTTACACTAAAAGTGTCTCCATCCACTGTCCTGCAGTCTTTCACTGCCTTTGCTCATGTTACGCAGCTTTGTTGTCAGACCAGGGAGTGATGGATGCAGTCACAGCCACAACCAGCAGGATGTTGTATGACCTTTGTTTTCTCAAACTTGGTTGTCTACAAAGTAACTGATCAATCAATTGAAACAAAAGGCAGTAGTGTTGAATAATTGAGGAGGTGGAATAAGCACAATGTGTGTTATGTTTATGTCTCAGTGTCAGTCTCACAGCAAGAAGGCTTTGTTCCCATAGTGGTAGACCGTGTATGAGTGACATGATATGTGAGCGTGTCTGTGTGAGCATCTCTTGCATGCCTTTTGCAGTCTCATATATACAACTAGGTGTTTGTTAAAGACAATGGAGTGACAATTTGAGCACCCTGATGTCTTGAAGCAGACGCACACCGCTGAGAATTCTTCAGACTCCCATGGTGTGTTCTCATGGTGTGTTCTCAAGTGTCAAGTGCACCTTCCATGGGAATATGAAATCCAGGTCAAATCCATTGACGCATTTCTCCACTCAATGACCTTTGGTGCACTCTAATTGTAGACTCTAGCGCTGTTTCACCCAAGAAATTGTTTGATTCTTTTAAATACGAAATGGAGATATGGTATGCAATAAAGGCTAGGAATAAAAACACTTTGGGCAATTGTCACAGAATGTGTGGAGCTCAAAACATTGTTGTATGCAAAATTGTCACTTCCATGTGATGAAGCACACAAAAAATGCTTTATCAAACTCAAAGATTGTCATAATTACACCTCTCTGTATAGTGTCTCAACATTGCTTCAATTAATTGCCATATTTTTTTGTGAATCCCCTTAAATTAAAGCTGACAGTTTTAACTTAAGTCATATCCACATCATATCCACATCATATGAAATCAAAACTGGCCTTGTTCTAACATTTCAATAAAAGCAATAAAGATTTTCACCTCCAAAACAGTCTGACTTGCAACAGCACATATCCTAATGTAAACCTCTTGATGTTTTTCTGAACTCATCAGAGGAGTCTTGCGTAATATCCCTATGAGGCTCTGACAAATAAAATCTCAGTTCTGAGAAGGTAACTTGAGCAGTACCAAACACATGCCACTGATGTATTTATTTCGGAGTTCTCAATGCCCACAGTGACCAATATCAATATCTATAACCTTGATTTTATTTTTCACAAATACTGACATGCACTGGACCATACATTCTGCAGAGTATTTGAAACATGCAATACAAAGCATCTCCCTAAATTCATGAGCACGTTTGCCTCCTGTTGTGTCATCTAAGATCAGCCATAAACATAAACAAAATTAACAATATTGAGGCACGGGGACATGGTCTCATTCCCATTATTACAAATGCAACATTGGCCCTCGCTTAGAGGGCGTGGTCAGGCCCCGAGGGGCGGAGAAGCCTGCGTACGCGCGAGCTTGTGATCTGCGTGCGCGCGAGCTGTGTGTACTGTATGTGTTTCGGTCCCGCTTGGCCGCTCGGGATGATCTGTCCTGGGAGTCTTAGCCGTTGCAACAACTTGACTCTTTCCGCCTCCTCTTCTTTTCCTGTGCAAGCTCCTCGCCTCCTCCTCTATTCTCCGTTTGCCGGCCCAGGAATGATCAGCGTGGCCTGAACCGGCGCTCCGGTCTCTTCACCTCCACACGATTGTGCGTGTCTGCAAGGGTCGTAGCCTAAGGTGAGTGGTTGTCATCGGACTCATGCGTTCTCTCAGTCCTCCACTGCACCCCATTCAAGACATATGCAAAGGTGTCAGCGTGTTACCCAAGTTGAAACTCTTGTCTGTCGTTGAAGTTAAAATCAACTCTTGTCATGTCGGGTTACTCGAGTCCGCATGTGTGTGTGTCAACTTCCATGCACCTTTAACGCTGCTTTCAAGGCAGAATCGTGTAGGTTATTCAGAAGCGAGCAGCGTCCGCTTGCCAGCATGTCATGTTGTTGACGATTGCATAACGTCAGTCAAGAGGAGCACACTGGTAACTTTTTGCATCCAGTGGGACTCCTGCACCACCCCCCCCCCCCCCTCCCAACAGTTTGGCAGCAATTCCCTTGTGGAGGGGCGGGGGCGTTTTCCGAGGAATTGCCTTGTCCCACTTGAGTGCAATCCTCATTGCATTGTTTGATGCAGAACTGTAGTGGTCCCCAGATCGTTTTTGCGCCATAGAGCGTAGAACATTTGAGCGTAACGCAATGTTTTGATTGGAACAGCAGAGGGTAGAGCCCGGACATCTGTAACATGTTTAACATGTGTCTCCCTGGTGCAGCCCCTTGGGGCGCCGTGAGGAAGCCAAGAATATCTGAGATTTTGCACACACACAAGAAAAAAAAATGAAAGAAAAAGGGAGGGAATGGGCAAACGCCGAGGTAAAGCTGAGGAAAATCCAGAATATTAAAATAATAATAATAATAATCCACAAGATGCGATTTTGCGGGTGCCAAACTGCAAATATGAAGCGATCGAATGTAGGTTGGAATTGTAATACAGTGGAGCCTCTGTTTTTGAACACAATCCGTTCCAGAAGGCTGTTCGACAATCCGTTCCAGAAGGCTGTTCGAGAATTGAATCTTTCGAATTCCGAATCATGTTTCCCCATTACAAATGATGCAGCGTATTTTTAATCCGTTCCAAGCAAAAAAATAAAACGTCATTTTTTCATTTGCGCATTTTTGTTCGATCGCGCAACTGCAACGCACTGCCGAACGCGCAACCGTAGCGCAACTGCACCGCGCTTGTCGCATTATTGTGACAGTGCGGCCGCTGAAATTTAGAACATATTTTTAAAGTCCTGATGTACTTCCCAAAATTTAAGTAGCCCTAATTGCGGAGGAAGTTTAATTCTGTCCGATCACGCAACTGCACCGCACCGCTGAACGCGCAACTGTAGGCGTCACCGACCGCGCAACTGCACTGCGCTGGTCGCATGATTGTGACAGAGCCGTCGCTGAAATTTAGAAAATATTTATAAAGTCCTGATGTACTTTCCAAAATTGAAGTGGACCTCAGTGCGCAGGGAGCTTAATTTTGTCCGATCGCGCAACTGCAGCGCACCGCCGAACGCGCAACCGTAGCGCGCCGCCGACTGCGCAACTGCACCGCGCTGGTCGCATTATTGTGACAAAGCGGTCGCTAAAATTTAGAAAATAGTTTGAAAGTCCTAAAGGACTTTCCAAAATTTAAGTGGACCTCATTGCGCAGGGAGCTTAATTTTGTCCGATCGCGCAACCGCCCGCAGCGCGCCGGCCCGGCGCTCACTGTTGCATTGCTTTAGGAGCGTCTTTGTGTTTTAGGATGGCTTTACAGCTCCCACTTGCTTCATTTGGAGGCACGATCAAAGTTGATGCAATCCTCGGAGTAGCGAGAATGTAATAACGAACGGACTCAGTTGGCATGCATTTTAGTAGCCCATCACCCTGTCCCAAGGATGTTGAAACTACTGTGCAAACGAACTTCAAGTCTCTCCAAATAAATGCAATGCAAAATGCTTATGCCACACAAATAGAAAATGCATATTGTAATCGGAAATTCCAAGGGTCAGTTATAATATACCTTGAGGTGATATTATAAAATAGAGTGACTATGATCTGGGTCAGTTGTAACATTCTGACATGTTACTATGAAATAAATCCCATGAGCTTAATTAACTAAACATTCAAAGCTCTTGGTTCAAAATATTTCTTGATAAAACAGATGCTGATTTTTGGTTGAGTCTTTCTGTTCGGCTCCACACCAAGTGCCCCACAAACCGGTAGTTCACAACCCGGTGGTTGGGGTCTGTTGTTACACGGAATGCAAGATGTGCCAGAATAGTTCCAGTACTGGCATCACAAAGGGGAATATTTCAAAGCCAAAGTTTGTAGGTTGTTTTTTTTTTTGGGGGGGAAAATCAACGGCTCCTTAAAAATTGTCAGATGTGTGCTGACTCCCATTTACCATGGGTTTGAATATAATTGGTTAATAGTGAACACAGCCACAACCCCAGTTTTTATGAAGCTGTGCACACTTGTGGAAGATGAATCAAATGAGGTGAATGATCAGCTGACTGCTAGCAAAAACCTGACACACTTTTTTAGAACACTAACCAAGAAGGATTTCTCTCCCTGCCTTTGCCCATTAATTCCTCCTTCAGTTCAGTTAGGTTGCGGTGCCATCCCTCTGCACAAGGCGGCAGCTCAATTTGTGGTTTGTGCTCACCCCCTTCACACCAGGCCTTCTATTTCAAGTGAGTGCTCACTAAGCACAGACATGATGGGGCATGAACTCTGCAAGACTACAGGCTGCCAAAAGCCTGCTGACTGCACATATTGCTCATAATTATAACCCGTGCAAAGTATACTCTTCTGTCTGCAGCATTCAAAACATCAAGGTTTTGTCTTGATCAATCCTGTAAACCTAAAATAATCGCATGCTTAATTTGTCACAGATGCAACCATTTTTTGGGAAGAAAAATTGCTCTTGGTAGCAGCTAGACCAGAAATGTGTGTGAAGGTGTAAAGTGACATTGTATTTTACATTTAAGCATTTCTTTCGGCTCACACACTACTCCTGTTCTTCCTGAAATGTATGTACTTAAAGGCACAATAAAGTGGAGGAGATCTCCTATTAACTTGGATTGGAGCTATAAGAGCTTGTCCCTGTGCTCTAGGCAGCATTCCATTGGGTCTTGCGTCAGCCAGCAGTCATTCAGCACTAGTTAGTCTAGGCTTATACGCTGTTAATGCCCCCCTTCCTGATGTAATGACACCATTAACCCAATGCCTGCTGGGGGACCATAGCATAGTTTATGTATGTCAAGTTACTGGATTTAAAAGTAACTCTTCTTTCTGAAGCCAAATGCTCAGGTGGGCTGTTTGTGGTCAAAATGTAACCCAGTGACAATGAGTGTCAGACTTTTCTGACATGGAGAAAATGTCTTTATTGAATTCATTTGCTAAATACTTCACTGTTGTGAAAACCCATTTAAAGTCCCATGTAAAGTAGATTCACAGGATTGCTTCTAATTATATTGGAGAGAGTAGATATCTCATTAAACAATTTTCATCATTGGTGTTCCTGTTTTTTATGCGTGCGTATGTACGTGCATGTGGGTTAATGTTCTGTGTGTGTTTGTTTCTAAAACAGCAGTCCAGTGATGTAGCAGCCAGCATGAGCCCCCCTTTCTGTGCTTTCTGTGGACTCGTGGTGTAAGATGTTACTACAATGTCAGGGAAAGCCTCCTAGAACATTGATTTGGGGTTAATCAGAGACACTTCGAATTGTGGCAGGTGTGTGTGCGCTTGATTCCCATTTAACATGAGTTTGAATGTATTTGATTTGATCTGAACAAAGCCACATTCCCAGTAGGAAGACATTGTGGACACTTATGCAACCAAATGATCATAATTATGTTTTTTCTTCCCCACTCTCTAAAACAATGATCAAAATGTATTTTTTGTTACCTTCAACCAACCACGTGTGTCGGCATTTAGGATGAATCCAGTCCCAGTTCCATCCTTTGTGATGTGATTTGTAATTTGTTAAAATTAGCACTTGCAGTTTGGATGATGTTTAAAATGGAGGACATCTGATAATAACTGTGATTGTACTGTACTTAACTTTTTCTTCTTGTGTCAAAAAGGTTCCATTGATGTAAACTAGCTAAACTTTATGGGGTCACCCATACCCCCCAGTTTACAGTAGTACAATATTGTGCCCAACCCCAAAGCATTCATCTTGCCATTGCATAAGGCTGGTTCTCCCAAAATCCTCATCCAATTAGGATTCCAATAGTCCTTTCACTCATTGACTGGTGCTATTCAGCTTTCCTCGGCATGACATCAGGCCCTCTCTTATAGCCCCACTTTACGCTGCTGCGCTCAAATAATGAACGCTGCCAATTAATGACTAATCAACATGTGCAACAAGCACAACCACTGAGGAGTGACTGCCATCTAATCTGCCGATTAAACCGGAATACAGAGATGCTCTGTTAAACTTGCTGTGTTGCAATGCAGAAGAAAAATCAGGCAGCCCACACGCATGCATCCAGTAAACCTGTTATACAAAGCTGATAACTGGAATGTAAAGACTAATTTCAGAGTCAGTTAGAAAATCTAATCATAAAATGCAAAGTGTACCATGCTTCAACTGTAGCGTGCACTTTTTTTTTTTTAATGGGCTGCAATCTGATTGCTGTTGAAACTGTTCAAGTCGTAAAAGATTTTTAAACTGTGGGTACTCTACTGAGTTCAAAGTATCAAAATGTAGCTACTACATTGATAAATTCACAGTATCCAGCATTATCCTTACCCAAGAGGGGAAGGTTAACAGAATCCAGGGGATATGAGTGCAATAGTCACTTGTGAACGTATCATGCACCAGTATATAAAAAAATTAATGAAATACCCAGTGCATGTTATATTAACCCATGGTCATGCCCATGATCGTGTCATGTCCCCCATGTGGAGTTAAAAAGTCTCACAGCATGGGGGAGGTATGATCCCCTCAGCCTTTCTGTGGAGCAGGACGGTGTCCGCTTCCTGTCGCTGAAGTTGCTCCTCCGTTTGGAGTTGGTGCCATGCAGTGGGTGAACGGGGTTTTCCATGATGGACAGCAGCTTGGCCATCATCCGTTGTTCCGCCACAGATGTCAGACCAGACAGCTCTGTGCCCACAACAGAAACCGCCTTCCTCGCCAGTTTGTCCAGACGGGAGGCATCCCTCTTCTTGATGCTGTCCACCCAGCACGCCGCTGGGCAGAAAACGCTCGCCACAACAGATTGATAAAACATACGCAGTATCACAGTCATAATATATATTGTCATAGGTCATGTTGACATAGAATGTTTTGATAACTCCCAGCATTACTCTCCTAATATTTTTACTCAAAGTGTCTTACTAGTTTAAACATATACACTGCAATAATTGACCTACCCCCTCTTGGGGTCACGCTACGGTCAGTTCATTCATTTCAACGGCCTGTAGAAAAGACTACACATTTTGACTTGGATCTGTGCCATTTTTTGAATTAAGGTTATGTTTATGTTCTGGACTCAAGAGCTGTAAGATTTGGGCTGGGGGGGGGGGGGGTCATGCATGGGAAATGCATTAAAACATTTCTCCTCAATTACAGTTTTTTTAAACATTATTTTTGTTTGTTTTGTCTTATTTAATGATTAAAACAACAAAACAACAGCTCAGCAATATCATTCAAAAGGACTGGTGGACGATTTGGACACTTTTTAGTTTAGCAATCCAGTGTTTTTTTTAGTGACCAGGTTAAACCAATGGAGTGGGCATTTCCTCTTTTTCCACGTACAGTTACAGGTGTATAATGCTTAGTTGTTCCTATTTGTGTACATGTATGTATATCTTAGGCAGCTAAGCAGAGGGGAACTGGGGAAGGGGTTGCTCGATCGCACATAATGTTTCACCCAGCACCCGATATGGAAAAAATGTGTTCTGTGCATTCCAAAGATGACTGAGCAGAGCTGAACAGCCCAGTGTTCAGCTGTGTCCAGTCCAATCAACTGTAGGCAAGTTGAGTAAGATGAACACATTTTGCAATTACATACACAAAGAGAGAAGTTGACACAGCTGCACAGCTTAGTTGGAGCTGTTTTTTCAGTTTATGATAATAAAACCTCCAGTGCATGTAATGGCATTATCCCAAAGCAACACAAAAAGCTTTTGTTACTAAAAAATTGTTATCATTTGAGTGGTACGTAGTATGTCAGCTCTTTTCTCCGATCGTGTTTCCTCAGTATTTCTTCTGCCATTTGAATGACTTTGCTCGTTTGTTCAAAAAACTGGTTCGTTCCTCTTTCTGAAAGAAAGAAATTGCCAGATGAAATATAATCAAACGAATGCAGGATGATTTGAAAAGAAAAAAAGGAATTAGGAATCGAAATTTGAATCAAATCAGGGGTAGAGCGAATCATTACATCCCTACTCGATGAGATCAGAGTTCGAAGTATTCGCTGTTTAAGCCGAACCAGCACGCCAGCTTATTTCGACGTTGCTTCCATCTGCTGTAGAGTGCTGCTGCTCCTCTGGTTACTTAAAAACGTCATAGATTTGTGAAAGTTAGCTCAGTAAGGTCGAGAGTAGACTGTTTAATACGTAGCAAGTCTTGTCTCGTCTAAGTGGTTTAGGGTGGCAGTTGGCCAAAGACAAACAAAGAACAAAGGAAATACAAGAACACCTCATTAGGCGTGTGACACTTTAAATATTTGGTCATAGCACAGCTATTGGATGGGGATTCTGCTCTCTTCACTTGTCACATCCCTGTCAGAACCAGATGTCACCTCTAAAGACAACGATTGGTCCAGTCGCACGCCTATTTACTTTAAATTCCTCAAAGTTCAGTTTGTCCTTTTGATGTATTATCTAGTTGATGTATGCCAGAAAGGGATGCTTCAGATTTCAGTTTGTTGAATTATTATTTTTTTCCTGGCTAGCACCTTGACATACAAGCAACTACAGAGATCTAATACTAATTCCAAAGTCAGACAAATGAGATGATTGCATCAGTAGGGCAGTTTTAAAGTTTGAGACATTCCTTATCAGAGGAGCCAAAAGAGGTGAAGGGCCTTTCTGTATGAAGTGCACTAAAATATTCTTCAGTTCAGTTACTTACTAATGGTCAGAACCACCACACCTCAGTCTCTTTTAGTGGCGTGATCTAACACCATTAGGATAATTGCATTGTCAAGGTCAGAGGACCATTTTAAGTATGCTGTTCAAGTGGAAGCAATCAAATCAAAGGGTCTTGAGAGACTGTAATCCTTGCACTGGAATGGCTTTGATTCTGGCAGAAATGAAGCAAAGGTGTGCTTGTGTTGAATACCTTAGCTTCGTTCATCACTGATTGACATAGTCATGTGTTACCAGTTATTTTCATGGTATACTCTCCTCCAAAAGCATTGGGACCATTAGGACAATGTTTTCTGTTGACTGGATTGTCATAAAACAACGTACTAATCAACATTTATTTTTTTCTCAAATACAATTCATTTTCTGACCTTGGCCTACAACAAAATGCTGAGATGTAAGTACCGTATTTTTCGGAGTATAAATCGCACCTTTTTTCATAATTCGTGTGGGGGTGCGACTTATACTGAGGAGCGACTTATATGTGAAATTTTTAACACCATTTTTTTTTTTTGTCACTCACATTCACACCGTCATTACCGTCATTGTGAAGTAGATTCACTTCACATGTTATTTTCAGACTAAACCGGATGAGGGCGCTCTAGGCCTGCTTTGATAAATTCACCATTGGCACAAGAATCTTTGGGAAGCATGCTATTTGATACTGTGTTGCAATGCATCTGACTGATGTGTTTAATGGTTTTTTTGTAGTTCCACTCATTATTTAAGTGGAAAGCAGACAACTAGAGCTCAGCCAATCTAGTACTGTGCAACAGAAAATCTGAATTTGTTGTTAGTTTTCTAATGCTAGCTATTTACAATTTGTCTTTTTTGTCTATTCAAAGCAACTTCTGACTCCTAATAAACATTGAGTCCAAGCGCAGCTCATCAAGAAATCCATGGCTCTAATGAGGAGCCGCCTGCAGAGTTTAGCTTGATGTTAATTTGTTTTGTTTTTGTTGTAAACTTTGTGTCTGTAAATAATGTGTAAATGACGAACTGTACTTGCATGCCAGCTGGCCGGACCACACAAGCATTTACACAGTAATGCACACACATGCATAAACTGATGCACATTCATTACAAGACAACACATTCAGCAGTCATTGCCACACCATCGCCAAGGTCTTTGTTTAGATTTCATTCATGGTTTGATCATTATTTGTGAGCAATTCTGGACGTTCCAAAAAAACACTGTCCTCTAGATTTCGCGGAAGAGAGAAAAAAATCAGGTCATATGACAGGAAACTCAGGATAGTACACTTGAAGGCACAGTAAATCCTGGATAGTTTTGTTAATTGAGATTGATTTCAGTTAGACTTTGGAATAGACTCAGGTCAAAGTGCCAACATTGGAAGATAATCATTTTGCATTTTTAAGGATGTGACATTAAAGAAAATAACTTCAGAAAGTGCCCCATCTTAAAAAAAGCTTCTCAAAAAGCATAAAAGTGCTATAATGGTTTCACTATGCATGCATAGCTATGTGTAATCATGCTCATCGACACACGCATATCGTACCTGATCAGAATGTGCAGAGCCGCATAAAAAGAAGCACATGCGCGCACGCACGCACACACATTTTCTCACTAGCACTCATGCAAACACAAGATAAAATTAGCTTTAATTAAAGGCAGGCCATATTTTGGGAATACCAAGAGGGGTCATGAACTGCAGCACATGAACACTCATGGTATTGAGCCTGAGCAGCTTGACTCCAAATTTACCCTCAGGGTCTAACTTAAGACCTGGAGAGGTGCCTGCGGTGTATTTTTGGGTTAGCATTCAGTGATGTTTACCCAGTGGTAGCAGTACTAAAAAGCTAAAATACCTTGATTTTAGTGGTGTTTATACTTTATTTCTAAACTCAAGATCTCCAGGCCTGATTAAAAGTGTGCAAGCAACTTTTAAAGTCTTGTATGGACTCTACATTGATGCAAGTTGTGTGTGAAATAGTTGCATCCAGGTCAATTCCTCATTTTCCTTTTGTTATGCTTTGTGCATTGGTGGCAAAACTAGTTGCAAAACTATATTGTTCCATCCGTAGTATACTAGATTTACATGAAATTTGCATCAAAGTTAAAACAATCTGGAAATATCTGCAATTTGGCTGACTATTTTGGGCCCAGGTTTGCAGGGCCATAATCGGCCCTAATCTTTGTAGCCATCAACCATTCCTCACCTTACTGTCTATCCTTCTATCTTTCTTTCTACCTTTCTATCTATCTGTCTATCTTAGTCTATCTGTCCATCCAGCCACCTACATATCTTTCTATTTTTCGATGTAAAGTTATCGTCCCATTTTTCTCCTACAATTTCGTTTTCACTCACCTTAGTTTTTCATTTTCTTCTGCAGGTCCGTCTTTCAGCAGAACTGATTCAACTTATAGAAAATAATTGAACTCAAAAGCATGGCTGTGGCTGGATGTCCCGACTATTTCCTGCATCATCCTAATTATCAGGTAAATTGCAAGATGGATTGTTCCGTCATTTTGAGAACCTCACAAGCTTTGCTTGAGGGATAACTGTTTTATTTTTTTATTTATTTGAGATTTAAATTTATGTGTTGCTTAGCCGGAGCCCTCTATATCTTATTGAAAATTGTCAGAATGCCATTTTAAGGTTCTGAACGTCTCTGTTAAACTTAGACCAATATATGTTGTGAAAGAGTCCCTAATTTTGCTTAGTGGAGTTGAACCATGACTTGAATGCACACACTGTTAGAATTTGTGCTGTACCATCACCAGCCAACCAGTGTTGCGGAGCTGTTTGGATGACTGAGTAAGGGATCAGTCACAGTCTGGTAGCTGGGCCCACAGGCAGTTTGTGTCAATAATGGTGATTTCTGCTACTTGGAAGAAGCACTGTTGACTTTCATTATCATTTTACATCACAATGATGCAAGTCTCATTATGGTACTTTCAATCTGACCATCAGAGCTTAAACCTGCGACAAATGATTGGCTATGGTTGGGTTGTTCGTTGATGCTGCTCCTCCATGGTGAAGACAAACTGGAGCGCTTGTCTCATTAATGGTTGTGAGCTGAAAGGGCGACATTTGCTCTTTTTCTTTGCTGACATTTATGGCTTTCCTCCTCGATAGGTCTTTCTAACTGGACACCCCAGAGGCCAGGCCACGCGAAAAGATCATGTGTTGTATCTTACTGCAACACTTTCAGGAGGTTTAAGGGAGTTGTTTAGTGTGGAAAAGTGGCATGATGTGTGAACGAGAGTTAAGTACACAAATGTAGATCAACACTAAACATTTAGGCTTGATTTAAAATATCGTTGAAGTGATACGGGTCACTTATATGGGTTTCGATATGGGTCAAAGCAGTGAAAACCAGGGGCAAAAGGGTACATAATCGGCTAAAGTGTGGGATGAGAGTAGCACCTTGATATCTGGGAAAAGATTTGTTTTACAGACGTGGCCGTCAAATAAGTTAGGCTTGCTGCAGTGGACTATGGTGGGAAAATACTCATTGCCGCAATTCAAGCCAATGACTGCTGCACACTTACCGATGTACCACAATCAAGTAAAACATGTCCCCAATTTTGGATTTTTAGGCTTCACCTAAAGTACATTTGACTGTTTTTTAAAACCACAAAAACACTACGCACAATAGCCCGCCCGCAACAGATTGTCAAGGAAGAATCAGACTGCCACAAAGAGAGAAACAGGGCAATAAAAAACTAAAGTGGAAATATCTTGAGAGGCTCTTGGCAATGATTGAGCGCCCGATTCACTGACGGCAACTGTGTATTTTGGCAACAGAGACTCTCCCCGCTTTACTTTCTAGCCCCAAGTACATATGAAATGATGACTATGCTTTGGACCCATTGTACCACATTCTATACTTTTCCTCTTAGAACCTGTCATTAAGTACTTTTGCAGTCAATTCAACATGACTTGAAATGTAATGTTAAGTTTATCCAAAAACATTGAAAAGCAAAGTCCTTCACTGAGCAATGAGATCTTGTACTCTGTAATGAATACCACAGGGAGATAGGTCAAAGCCTGGTTATATACTGTAGCACCTTACCAGAAGCAGGCAGACCAAATAATGATAGCTTTTGCACCATAAGGATAATAATACATGTTCAACCAGTGTCTGCTTTACTATTATTAAAGATAAGCGCGGATGTCTTAATAATTATCTCATGGTCTGTTGTATTGTCTTGTAAATTTTTGTTTATTCTCTCATTGGGATCAGCAGAGTTGCATTTACCAAGAAAGTATTGCGATAGTGTTGTGTAAGACAAACAGTCTAAGCCATCATCAGCCTTCAGTCCAAGGACATTCCGTTCCACTTCTTGTTAGGCACTATCTGAACACTAAATGCACTCACATTCAATGTTGGTCTCCCCGGTGTGGTTGTATCCAAAACTCATCCAAATTAGGTCTATCAATTATTTCCTGAACGCCAGAAGAAATAACAATACATGTTCACTTTCAGCATCTGGTATAAAGCAGTGTTTATTTATTTACTTAATATATTAATGCTAGATGATACAAAGTGACTATAAATGGGTTTTTTTTCTTGATAGTGTTTAGAATATAGTTTTTTTTAGTGATGTTCTTATCGTTCACCTGATTCAAATGAGCAGGTCACCAGCAAGCTCAGAAGAAGCTTCATAATGATCCTGATCTTTTGAATTAGGTGTGTTGCAGCAGGGAGACATGGAAATAGGCGGGACAGTGGCCTATGAAGATAGAGTTTGGATAACCCTGTGTTATGCCTTAATAAAATGACTTTTGATCTGACTTTACGTTTCTGCTCTAATTTTTGTGCCCATCAGCAGGACAATAGAGATCGATCCACCAATCACAGACAAGCGAACCTCATTGGGCCGGGCTTCCAGCAATCAACCGACCACAATTCACCAAACCATCAAGGTTTGTTACGTTTTTGTTTTTTTTCATTGTTACATTGTAACATAATTTAATTGCTGTACCTTATGAACAGCCTGGTGTGTACAGTTTATCCATGTGTTTGTGGGGGGTATATATCATTGAAGGGAAAATTAAGCTTCAAAATTGCTTCATGAAACAGTTCTATTTTTGACCCCTCTAGATGCCACTGTTGTTTTCATGGTACGCACACACACACACGCACACACATTTTTTTCCGTCTCACATTTTTATTGTTTGTCTGATCATGCATTGAATATGGATTTTTTTTTTTTGCCATTTTAGTTAAAATGGCTCATCTTAACTTGAATCCAAGTCACATTGTGGCCAAATTCTGGTAGATTATTGTGTCTTTTGATGCTGTCAATAGTAAAGCCTTGTCCGTGGCAAAAGCCAAATTGTAAACTAGCGATACATCACACATTAGTTGTCCTAACTATTTTTTCTTTTGGTGTTTGGCAAATTCATTTGGTGCATTACTGCCAGTAGTCACCTTGACATAATGTCATACTGTGTTTGCACATATAGACGTTAAATCACTATTTAATCAACATTCATTCAAAAAGTGCACGGTGTCGTTTTTTTATTTTACAATTCTAAAGTATGCTGCTCAGCACAAACCAGTATTATAGCCATTTATAGGACTCCCAAATCATTACCAGGGAAAATTCCTCTTGTCCCTCAACCATGCATGGAATGAGATTGTTGCTTAATTTAATAACTTAACAAGTTGGCAACATCAAAGAGTTGCAGCTTTTCTTTGCTTGCACTGTTGACACATGTGCGCATCAAAAGAGAAGCAGGGCAATTGTTTAATTTTCAATCAAGTCATAAAGCCTGTCCCGTAGAAAATGTGGATGGCCCTGGACGTAATGTGCACGCCCAACTTTGCCCAGATCTGCTGTTAAGTCTGAGTTCATCCATGAGGTCATTAAACAAACGAGCATCAAACAACAACCGCTGGTGCTCTTTGGAGAACCATTACACAATATACTGTACATATTGTATATATGTTAAATGAATGTCTTAACATGTGGAATAGAAAGGTCACAGAGAGTGGTTCTATTTCTGAGTTTAAAGGTAGCTAAAGGTTCTTACACTATTTGTGGTCGTATGTGTGTCGCCTGTTTTCAGTATTAAGTGAGGGCCTGGATGGGGGATTGGAGAGGAGGGTTATTTTATATTTGGTCGTCTTCCGCTGTAAACATTTGAGCTGTTCAAAGGGTGATCTGTGTGAACACAGGGTGCCATTATAACTACGCGGCCTATCTAATTGTACTATACAGGATTGGTCCAGGACAATCGGAGCATGAGATTTAAGCACAATATTGGCTCAGCATGGGAGGCAAGGGCGGGGAGTCTGTGAGGACTCAACCAGTGAATTAGAGCGCTTGGCCACGACATGAGAAACAAATGGAGCAGAAATTATATTGTCATTTTTTTGGGATCAGCCATATTTAGAGAACTCTAGAGAACAGTAGAGGCCGATGAATGGGAATGAAGCCAAAGAACATTTTGCTGACACTAGATTTATATCACACACATGTTGAGGGCCTGATTATTGAACACCCCGACTGTTGACCATTTACTTTTGCATGTAATCTGTTACTTATTGTAGCAAAACGTAAAACTCTTGCATGCATGACCTACTCTTGAAATTTGACCTTGCTTGGAGCATTACTAGAGGGATGATAATCCTTGCTGATTTTATTAAGCCTGCTTTCCAGTGATCTGGCTCTTTTGCTTCACAGCAACAATAGTCTTAAAGCTGCTTACATTGGAGCAAACGGAGCAGCTTTGGAGGAATACAACTCGGTATTCTGTATTTCATAAATTTACAGTGAGAGCATTTTATTAGTTTTGATTCAGAACCAATCTTTAAGAAACACCAGTCAATATCTACATTATAAACGGACAAGTCAAGTCAACTTGTTGAAAGACACAGGTAGCCTTGGTTTGACAGCTGTGTGAGAGCCACACACTAACATGCCTTAAAGCTCCTAGCTGAGCTTGCAAATATTCAACGGAGCTTCATCCCAAACATATACAGTCATTCAAAATATTGTGCCCTAACCCACCCCTCCATATGATGTAGTGAATTGTAACAGAGTACTGGTGTCCTTGCAGCTGCTGGGCAACAAATCCCATCGTTGTTGCCAATGCAGCGGAGTAATCTGACGGCACAGATCTCATGAGCTCATAGCTTGAAATGAATCTCCTAGCTCCAGTTATTCCTGCTTTGCCCTTGTCGGGATAGCGCAACATGTCACAGGCACGCATATTCCCTCTCGAATATTTAAGCACTACCTTTTTTTTTTTTAACAAATTCCTCAGAAAACTCAGATAAACCTTAACTGGATGGGCGGGAAATGTGGAAATATACCAGAAAAAAATCAATGAATCACTCCCTCCCTCCAACTTCACCAGCAGTTGTGGCTGCTCAAATATTCACCGTGACTGGACTGACAGTCAAAATTAGAAGTACAGTACTCACAAAGGCACTATCAAGAAATTGTATTAAAGGAAATACATATTTAGGTGTCTTGCCCATTTTAAAAAGTTTTAATATAATTTAAACCAGAGCTCGTTTAAGGCCATTTCCGAATAGTTCATTGTATTGCTCTTTGTCATTCTTGGGTGTTTTTAGCTGTGTTTTGAGTCATTATCCTGTTGCAAGACTTGCAAGATGAACTTTTAGACCTCTGGGCAACAAAATGCTCTCAAGAATACTTTGGTAGTTTTGAGCTTTCATTGTACCCTGCACAGATTCAAGACGCACTGTACCATTAGCAGCTCCAGAACAAACAGAGCCTGTTCCATATTTCACAGTAGGGAGAGTGTTCTTTTCTTGGTAGCATTCATTTTTGTGTCAGCGAACATCGAGCTGATGTGTGATGTGTCTTGCCCAAAAGTTCCAGTTTTGTCCTGCCTGTCCTTTGTGGCTTGTCAACATGCAGTGTGTCATTTTTATTTTATTTTTTTCCATGCTTTATTTTCAACAGTGGTGTTCTGGAATATTTTGTTACCCTTCATATTATTAGTCTCTTCAATTTGTCATCAATGTTCCAACTGCGGCCACATCTAAAGAGTTTGGCACCCGTCCAGAGGGTTAGACTTATACTCCAGTGTGACTTCTATATGTCTTTTCCTTCTTTATTTTGCATTTTATGGCTGGTGCGACTTGTACTTCGGAGGAATTCATAGTCCGGAAAATACGGTAACTTACAATTTCTTTCAAATATCCTGAAAAAACAATCTTCCTCACTTCCTCTGGTGCATGTTAAGTGTGACATGCATATTGTCACCAAACAGCACAGTTGGTTATCGACCTTGTCTTTATACGACCAAACTCAAATTGTGAGTAAATTGTGATGCTGCATTTTCCCCATGATTTAAAAATGTATTTCATGCAACCATAAGTAAGAAACAGCTGTTACTGAGAAAGCCATGTCCTGTGATCACCCTTACCCCGTGTGAAGGGAGTCCCCTCCCCAAATGCCCCTCACTATAAGAGTCTAGCTCGGTGATCTGTGGTTTTCCTTTTGCTATGTACTTGCCTGTTTTCCCCCCTTAGCCTCTTCTGTTTCCCTTTGACCCTCCCACATTGTCTCCCCCCGCTCCATTAGGAGGCTTGGCCCTCTGTGGATGTGTATGTGGGCTCTGTCACCAGTGTTATTGTACACCCCACAAGCCACACTTTACAGTTTAGACCTGCTCTGTCTATACTCCCTTTTGAATGGAAGCCCCTCTGCTGGGCTTGAATTCACATTTCACATGCTGTTTTGTGTGTGTGCATGTGCATGTGTGTTCAATCGATGTTCTACGCATGTATACCTCTTGACAACATTCTTTTTTCCAAGTGAGCGTTACCCCTCTTTTCAGTTTGTAACCGGCTGAATAAAGAGTGCACAGACTACATTCCTGGCTTAAGGACAAACGATGAGCCATATGCATCTGCCATCGGTACAATGGTCTTGTTTTGGCTTTGTCTCTCTCCCTAATTACCAGTAATATTCAAAACAAGCTTTTATGCAGATTCCAACAGACCTAACTAATTTTACAGTTGGTTAGTACTGCATATAAATTGGCTAAAACAATAGAGGATGTTGGAGGATTTTTCCCCCCCAATTTAACCAATTATATGTTCTTAAAGAGAAGGGAAAGGGCAAAACATGTCAGAGGACTAAATGAACAGAGTCTATGAAACAAAGGAACTTTAAAAACAATACTGAGTGTTGTCCTTTTAACCTATGAAGAAATTGCTGTCCTGTAATTTCTCTTCTCTTGACAGAGAAGCGATACAATACAGGGCAGCGCTCTTGGGACACCATTATGGGTGTTTGATGAAATGTTAGATCAACAGACATGTCTGTAATTGCGTTTATTTTTGTAAAACTGCGGGCGAGTAGTTTGAAAGATATTCATTCGCATGCAACTGCAGTTAGCTGTGGTGATGTTCATTTTTAATAATTAAAACACGGGTGAGACTGGGAAACAAAACTCAGAATTGAGGGTTGTTGTTTAAATGTACTACATTATTTGGTATTTACTTTGATGCAAGAGTGCTTTTGATTAAAATGTAGACTGCTGCTGCGGGAGAGATGATTTGTAAAACTTTACTTTGTAAGCAACATAATTACAAATAAATGAAGATATGGATGTGACCCAACCAAAACTCTCCAAGATGTCTTTGTTAAGTCAATTTTAAGGGTCATTGATTGATTCGTATACATTTTATTTTATGCATCATTTTCCCTTTTGCCTCTAACATTGCATTTAAAAAAAAAAAAGAATTTGGAAAAAAGCTTCTTCATCAGCCCATGGAGACTTTGACTTTTAACAATGAGTTCACACCCTGAGTTTGATTACAGGTTTCAGTCCGAGTATCTAGTTTAATAAGGGGACTCGCCACATGACTTGCTCCCAAAATATGTTTAAGCAACTGCATCGCAGTCACAAATTCCTACTGTCAGCAGCTCTGCTTTGTGTGCTCCCTGCTGCCTGAGCTGCTCTGATATTTTAAGAGGATCTAATGATTGGCTGTAATAATGTAAGGTCAGGCGTGTCATGGCAGCTGTGTGTTTGGTTGGTATGAATAAATGCTTTTACGTACTCCACTTTGCCTGCCAAAGACGAGCGGTTGGTAGAACTTGTCTCTTGTTGCTCTTGTCTGGTTCTACTAGGTTGAGCCACGTGTGTGCACTCGTCATGATTTGTGTTGTCAACAGCCCAAATGACGCACACCTTTATTTGTCTTATTGCAACACGCAAAGGTGATTATGTTCATGCGACTGATAATGACTCTCTCAAATCCTTGATCCAATGGTAAACGCGTTGGATGTTCTTTTTTATACAAGCAGTATTGCCCTTTTCTTTATCAAACGAGTTTTTAGTATTTTGGTTTGGTCTAACTTGAGCTTGCTTTTCTCACTCCTTCCCTAGCCCTAAATATGGCCTTGTATGCACCCTGTGTTCTGTGGTTTACACCTCTTTAGCTATAAGTAGGTGCTCGAGCTTACATGTTGCTATTAATACCAAGGGATTAACCACCTGTGATTTACAGGCACCTGTGAATCGGCTACCTGACACGTTTTCAGGAAAAAAGTATTCCAAGAAAACAGATCAATGTCTGGTTCTTTGTTGGACACTTTGTTGGTTTGGGCCAGAGCTATGCTGATACATTCAGGGATGTTTTGGTACAATATACACAGTACATTTATTTTTCTTCAATATATGTAAGAAATGTTATGTTTCTTGGTAGGATCTAGATGTCAAGCTGTGCTTTAACCCAGATTCAATATGACACTATTTAGCATTATTGAAATATAAACAATATATTAACATTAAATTGTGAAATATGTGCGAGTTCTAATTCTTAGTTTAATTTCCAATTGAAATAATCTCCTAATGTCTATTTTGCTTCCTGCTGCACAGGTTGGGATCTTCTGCTCTTCATAAGTGGTTCTTGTCTCCCCCCAGTGGTGCAATTGTTATTCATTCTAGATTCAGGGATTTGATGATAAATTCATGAACTAGGTTTGGGATTTTTTATAACGAAGAGTCACTAATCGGAGTCGCCACTGCAGATTTTAATTTATCAAGAGCAAAGTTTTTTTGTCCAGTTTACCCCTTGAGCTAAAACTTCCACAGGATGAAGCAATTAAATAGGAACTTCCCATCAATTGCATTCCAAACTTTGATACATAATGCTTGGAGTCAGTTGAAAAATTCACTTCATGAATTTCAATGTGCCTGGAGGTTTTCACAAGAGCTTTGAAGATACATTTCTCCTCCAAAAAGAATTTGACTGCTGGTTTTTAAGATCCAAAAAGTAGAAGGTTCGATACATGCCGTGAATTTTGAGCAGATGCCGACAATATGATGCCATTGCGGTGAACCCCAGTGCTGAGAATTGAAAAGCGTTTCTGGCAGGGCAGCATCTTGTCCATAGTCAAGAAAATCCTGCTAAATTAGTGTTGTGGCAAAATTGTGTGTGCGCTCGCGTGTGTGTGTTTGAGTTTGCATGTGTGTGTTGACCGTTTTGAGCTTTTCTTTTATGGGATTACTGAGATTTAAGATGGTGAGGTTAACAGTTCACATCCCAACCACAATGAAATGATTGAGAAACTAAAATAGAAGTGTAATGGTTCCAACAATTTCCTGGGATCTTACATTGTTTTCATCCCTCAACTATCTAAAAGAAACTCACTCACTCACTCACTCACTCACTCACTCACTCACTCACTCACTCACTCACTCACTCACTCACTCACTCACTCACTCACTCAACTCAGTTACTAAACTCACTCACTCACTCACTCACTCACTCACTCACTCACTCACTCACTCACTCACTCACTCACTCACTCACTCACTCACTCACTCAACTCAGTTACTAAACTCACTCACACCAGTACTTACCCTGGGAAACAGAACAAGAAATATTTCAATGGGTCAGCCATTGACCAACTTTAGCCCATGACCTATACCAAAGTAACATTAAAGCTGTTTGCATATGAGTAATTGAGAGTATGCACACATAAACTCCATCGAAGTTTGACATTAACCTTTACACATATTAAACATGGCTTCCTCTTTCTGATGCAGTAGGTAACACCCAATCAGAGTGCTAAATTGGCAGAGATGGCCAAAGGCATTTTGCATTTTAAATCAGCTCACAGATCATCGGCTCATTTGTTCAAGTCATATCGAAGGAGCACATTGACTGGAAATAGATACAACAGTTTCTTTATTCGTCGCATGCAAACGCATGCAAACGCATACAAACGCAGAACTGATAAACCACATCAAATAGCAGTTGATAATAAATTGGGAATAGGAATGAGAAACAACTATATTTTGGTAAAGATAAGCTGAAAAACAAAAATACATGTCTTATGCATATTATGTCAATTTTATCTACTGCAGGAACACCTTCAGCAGAAGGAAGACATTTTGTTAATAGAAAGCACCAGCAACAAGCACAATACACACAGCACCAACAAATAGGTTCAAGTTTCATTATTTATATTATATAGTTTAAAAAATAAACCAGGTAAACAAACATCATCATGAAAATCTAATGAGCAAAAATACAAAAGAGCAAAAAGAAAACTAAACTTTTGGGTAAAGATCAGACTAAAAACTATTTAAAAGCGGACCGAGGAAACCAAATTACACGTCGCGATTGGAATATATTGGGAAAAATAAATCAAAAGGACATTATTACTTCGCAAAATCGTTCATCCCCTTATCTGCATTTTCTGCAACAAATCAATTTCCAACTTGTATTCCTTTTTATGTTTGGTCTTATCTTCCAGAGGATGATCTTGATTTAGAAGCCCTGGTGAATGACATGAATTCTTCCCTGGAGAGTTTATACTCCACCTCCAGTGCCCAGCAAACAGAGTCGACATCGCTACTTCAAAACGGACAGACCTCAACCTCTTCCCAGCAACCCCACAACCACCATCGCCCTAACACACACCATGCGCAACTACAAAAGGGCCATCATTTGCTAAGCCATTCCTCACACGAACCACCCTCCTCCGCGTCCATTGATCTACCGCAAGCAAGTCTATGCCGATCACAACCCATGCACATCCTGGCTGTGCGGTGAGTGAGCTAAACATACAGGACAACTTATAACTTGTTTGAATGTAGAACTGTGTTGTAAGAATAGTACTGCACATCCAGGGGTGTCAAACTCATTTTTGTCGCAGGTTGCATTCCAGTCATATTTTCCTTTATGGCTGTCAACCCCAATAAATGTATGAACGTCTCATATTATATACAGCATAGGCTACTCAACAAACTGATGAATAAATAGTTTTGAAATCAGAGATGAGTAAGAACTGTTAAAATAAAAATAATTAAAATAAGAATGCTAATAAAAATTGCTAGAAACATCATTTTAAAAGTGAAGACAATTCGCAATTTTAGTATTGACACAAAGTTTCAAATTTGGCCCACAGGCCATAGTTTGAAACCCCTGCTCAAGATAATCAGACATCAAATTTCAAAGAATTTTAAAATCACACGGGGCGTCATACGTAAATTTCAAATAACTATTTCTTTTTAGTCAGCTTTTTGCTCTTCTCGGCCGGGCTGCGAGTGGGTGGAAGAATTGTCGCCAGGGTAGTGTAGTGGTGGAAGTAGCCTGCAGATTTGGTTTTCCCACAAACATGCTCAGAATTGTCTGAATTGCCGCTTACTTCTGGTCCTCCTAAATCTTGAGATAAAGGCAAAAAGGATCGTGTACTAGTCGTTCAGACTTTCATCGTTGCGTGTGTGAGTTGTTCGCACAGGCCTGTGAGAATACGTCAGTACACATACTTGAGCTTTTAGCATGCACACTTTGAATGCAACAGAGTAGATGATTGATAGACTCTAATGACAATGCAACTGGCTGTTGATTATTAACATCCATCAGTAAAAAAAAAAAAAATAGGGACCAGAATTTGACTACATTTTCATGAACTGCAGAGAGAAAATATTTGCATTTTATATATTCGACTGTGCTGCTATGTTTTGTCACATGTCGTGCAGATGAAGTTCCAGGAAACTTGGTGGGCTCTGATTCCATCTGTTTTCTCCTTTTTTTTACCATTGGAGGACTGTTCCTTGGTCACACAGTCAAAAAAGCCACCCAGCCAAAGGGGAAAAAAACATAACCGAAGTGTGGTTTCGCACAATGTGCTGGGATTGCTTAATAATACTGTTTGAAGTTGGAAGTTTTTGTGACTACAGACACATTTTTTGGAAGGGTTTGGTTGAAGTCCAAATTTTACAACTTTAGGGGCACTCAAATTAAGAAGATCCACCATATTTTTTAGACTTTCAAGTGATACTAATTGTGGCTAGAATCCGATAGATGAATAGACAGATTTGATTGTATATTTATTAGGATACCTTCACAGTGTGCACCCTCCCAATATGTAAATGTTTCTATATAATTCCTCATCTGTAGCCTTTCAATGCCCTCTCCCTTCTTGTCAGGCCCTGTTTGTCTCAAACAACACCATCAGGTCAAATTCTCATTAATTTTATCATCAAGCGTAAGCCTATTTCTCAGTTTAAATAGTCATAGCTCACAGTCTCCCTGAGGCGTTCATTATAGGCTTTTGCCTATACAGTCTCTGCAGAGCGGTCTATAATAATTATCCCTGTCCAAAGTATTTGACAGAAGTAGAGAAGAAATGATCAGGTAATAGACTATTCTGTCTTTAAGGACTCCCGCTTTCTCGCCTCTTCTCACAAGCACTCACACACAAGCACAGACTCAGGCCCCGAAGTTCTTATTATTCAGCGCTGACCTCTGGATAACCCTGTTCTCAAGCTCAGATGGGACGACATCAAAAGGCTCGCTCCCTTTTGAACTCGCTGGGTTCTACAGAGAAATTATAGAGGCAGGGAGAAAGAGTTGAAACCAGAGAGTCTCCCACAATGGTTTTCTGAGCGCACTATTCACCCCCCCCCCCCCCCCCAAAAAAAAATTTAAATCCTGAAAAGTTTATGATCGGCTGTCAAACCATCATCCCTCTTCTGAGCCACAAGCTTATAGTGCGTATGCCCAATTTAAAAAAGATGCTTTAAAGTGATGGCTTGTTTAATATTGATGTGCGATAAATATTGCAGAAAATTAGCCAGCAGGCTGCAGAGGTCTGTGATTTCTCCTGGCTTGGAGACTGTTCATTATGGCAAGATCAGACAGAAACAGACATGAGCTTGGGTGCTATACAGAAAAGATTTTCTAATATCCCCTCCTGCACACATTTCACATGTGTCAGCAGGTCTTGTTATCCTAAAGTTAGAATCACTTTTCACTCTTCAGGAATATATATTATGTCATTACCACAAATGGCAGTTGATCATTTAATTTGATACATTTAATACAATAACAGGTCAATCATCCTCACCCTGTGCAGTAATATTACATCAAAGAAAATGTGTTCAGTTTAACTGCAACTGGAAGTTAAAATAAAAACCTAAACATCTTATTCTGGCTGAATTCATTTTGCATTAATTGAACATTAATATAGATATTCAATCTGAACTTGAATATAAATGTCATAGTCAGATAAGACTGCAATTTATGACCATCCTTCAGCCTTCACTGCTGGTTATAGCCCAGAATATTAATTTTATAAATTCAGCAGTTGAAAAAGTAAAAAGCCAAGAAATGTTACGAGATTCATATTATGCTTCCCATCTCAGTTTCTGCTCCCCTTGAGTTTCATTCTAAAGATAGAGAAGAAAAACAGTAATTATTTATATTTTGACTCGAGAATGAATCATTCTGTAATCTGTACCATTGGTATGTTTGTTCTCAAGTGTCTTAACAATCACAAATCATTGTTAAATTAAATAAAGACCAAGTCAAAACTATGTTTTTCATTATTGTAATGTATATCAACAAAGTGATCTACTTTCCTGTTTGATAAGTCTGGCAAGACTAATTTCCCCAGTGAGTGTAAACTGAAACAAGAGAATTCCAATTGAACGGACAATGCCCGATAGGCAAACGTAATGACTGTTTTGGTGTCCTTTTGCCATTGTCCAGGAGGTTGCGTGAAGAACAGCAACAACTGAGGACATCCTCTCTCCCTGCCATCCCCAATCCCTTCCCTGAGCTCTGCAGTCCGGCCAGTTCACCTGTCCTCAGTCCTGGGTCGCTCCCTCCCAGAGAACCTTCCACCGGCATATATGTAAGTGCAACCTTCACCGAAACCAAAACATTGTTGGAATCCAACCTCTTTTCAGGAACCAGTTATTTTTGTAATTGTGGCCTTTTCACTCAGCAGTGAAATTGTATGCGGTTTCACTGGATATAAAATACACTTAAGTCAGTCTGTGTCGCTTGGCGAACAGGGCAAGACATCTGCAATGAATATGGGCGAATTTACCAGCTCAGTGGCCTAGTAGTAGAGTGTCCGCCCTGAGACTGGAAGGTTGTGGGTTCAAACCCCGGCCGGGTCATACCAAAGACTATAAAAATGGAACCCATTGCCTCCCTGCTTGGCACTCAGCATTTAAGGGTTGGAATTGGGGGGTTAGATCACCAAAAATGATTCCCGAGCGCGGCGCCGCTGCTGCTCACTGCTCCCCTCTCCCCCAGGGGATGGATCAAAATCACATGGGGATGGGTTAAATGCAGAGGACAGAGCCCTTTGAGACTGCTTGTGATTTAGGGCTATATAAACTTGACTTGATTGATTGATTGATTGATTTGGATGGATTTATAGTTTGTTGGATTCTGTTTGTTGTTTTGCAGATTTGGGATACCATAAATCAGTTGCATTTTGCGGTCCACTGTGTGTTGCGCATGGACGTATAGGAATTTCCCTGGCCAACATCTGCCCCATTTTTTCTTTTGCTAATTTCAGGCATGGGGATTGCTAGCACATGATTTCTATGGTACTTATCTGTGGAGTGTGTGTGCGTTGTGTGTAACAACGTCCATGGCAGGATTTTACAACCCTTTGCCAATTACAACTTGTGTCTCTAAGATTAGGACACTGGCCTGCCTATTCCTGGAGGTTGAAAGCTTATCATCATCATCATCCATAGTAGTTGTTAATGATCTACACATGGAGCCAGCCAGTGCTAGTTCCAGTAACGTACCAGTTTACAGTAATGTCTGACCAAACTATTTATTAGATGTATCACCCGCTGTTCTTGTCACTGATCCCTTTTGCACTTCCAGTCAAGGTATTTCTATTTTGTGCCAAATGCACGTCAGAGTTTAATATAGCCCACTTATCATTAATGAGTTTTGTGGTGGCTTATGATTGCAACTTGAGGAATGAATCCCCCTGCTTGATGTTATTCTCAGCCTCCAAACATTAAGTTTCATTCAAGTTCAAGGTCATCAAAAGCTGAGTTGTTTATTTCCATGCCGAGAGAGGTAGTAGAGGTAGAGGTAGTAGACACTAGAAGCTGTGGCAAAGGATTTCAGGACTGCCCAGTAAATTTTTGGGTTGAAAGGTCAAAAGGTTCAAAAATGAATGTCCCTCTCTCTTTCTCACAGTGACATAAGTATGACTCAAAATAAGTAGGCCGGGCAAGACAGGAATTTTCTTGATGTTGTAATTCCCAGACGGCCTATTAAGAGTGCTGCGTGGACCAGGAAATGAAGCGGGGGACTGGAAGTGGTGCAGGGGAGTTGGAAATGATGAACAGAGGTAAACTCTGTAATATTTCTTCTATAAACTAAGGAGAGATTTAAATATCAGTTTATCCAGCTGATCCTTCTTAGGGTTTCCCGCAGTGCTTCTCTATCTGCAACCCGAAAGTGTTTGCATGGGTTTCAATTGAGTTCTCTCTTCATGGCGTCCCTGTTTGAGTGCCGACATGCTGTAATCTTAAACACGTACTGGATGTATAAACGAAGAGGAACACTCTACCCCCGATTTTGTTTTGCTGGGCCAAACATTTGCAATGATGAGTTGAGGAAGAACGTGAGGTCTAATGCGTGTTTTCAGTGTACACACTCCAAACGCTCACGTAAATTGATGTGAGAGTGCTTCGGCGCCCGTCTGTGCCGACGACTTCATTTGTTTTCTGCTCGTGTGTTTGCACGTCTTGTTTGCCTGTTTGCCTTTGCGAGTTCTGTAAACTATTTAGAGAATTGGCAGTGTCTTCTCCGTGTTGATGGGAATGGAAAATATGGCTCATTGTGGTTATTCAGAGTAAATCCAATTCAGCACCTTTTCTACTCTGACTAAACCTCTGGATGTGTGTGAACCCAGTAACACCAGTTCCTTTTAGGTACTTGAGTGATTCCATGACAGGAATAATATGTTGAGTGTTCAAAATAATGGCAAGTATGTAGTAATTCTTAGTCGCTCCCACCTTCCACAGCCCCTTGACCTTTAGAGTTTTAAACACGTGTCATTTTTTGTGTGTGTCTGCCTTGGTTTCTCTTGTACGAGTCCTTGCCTGGCTCCTCACATGCAGTCAGCTGGCGCGCAAAGAGGTTTTTCTATTTGTTTTACTGAATTCCTGAAACCTCCAGGCGCTTTCTGACAGACACATAATGCCCCAGTTCCCTCCCTCCTGCTCTTCCAGCTCCCTCGCCTCAGTGCTGGAACCATAAGGAAGTAGCACACAACTTTCAGGAATGACTGGGCAAGGTTACAGCTGTGGCTGCAATAGTCCCAACTAACTCCATTTCCACTTCCTCATCTTATGTTTTATTTTATTTGTTTTATTTAAGAAAAGCGTGTCCTTTTCCCCTCGTTTTTCATTCCCACTTTTGGTGAAAGGGATTTTTATATTAGATCTTTATGAATCATAATTGTTTCACGCCAAGTTTCATTTGAAAATACATAAATATAGGCTCCTAACATCCAAGTAAAGAATGATTATGGAGCATGAAAATAATCTGTCAGAGGCCACTTCCCCCTAAATCCTAATGCTTCATTTTATCAATACATTTCAGTACTTTCACAAAAAAAACTTTCTTAACATCAGTGATCTCTGACATGACCTCTCAATAAATGAACGACGTATTTACATTTTCCGCACTTCATTTCATATTCTCTAGATATGGGATTCCATAGGACATCCATTCTTTTTTTGGGAGGGTGGGCTCAAGTTTGAAACTCTCACAATGTAATCTTTAGCTGTATTTACTAGTTGAACGTTGTGTTCTTCATTTCCTCGGTCCAGGACTGGTGACAGCACAGAAGGTATATTTCAAATCCAAACTATTAGTTTTATCCTTCAATCTAATCCCCCTGGAGTGAAATGCACCTTTCCAGTCTTCAGCCTCCTGGAAGGATTCATCTGGTATCCTCCCGAGCAGTGACATCGCAGCTTTCTTGATGTCGTCCAGGTCCTTAAAACCGACTGTGTTGAATTGCTTTCCCCTTGAGCTTGGCAAAGAGTAAATAAATTACACAGAACCAGTTTGGCTGGATATTCTTTTCAGCCTGGAAGTGTCAGATGCTCAGGCCATTGTGAGCAAGGCATAATGTCATAGTAAAGTCACCATGACCTTTCATGCTACAGCTCTCAAATCTTCACGTGCACTGAACAAAACAAACAGAACATTCATTATCTCTTTATATACAACTTTGATGATCATCTACACATTAAAGAGGAAAGCTTGTAGTTTCTTTTTGAAATATATCTTTTGTGACACCAGTTCTTGG
This sequence comes from Syngnathus leptorhynchus, assembly GCF_054491065.1. Lineage (NCBI taxonomy): Eukaryota > Metazoa > Chordata > Actinopteri > Syngnathiformes > Syngnathidae > Syngnathus > Syngnathus leptorhynchus. The sequence continues at coordinate 6,612,696 of NC_141202.1, forward strand.
GCTTTACTGACATGCTTTGCAATATCCTTTTCAGTGTGTAGGATATAGTAGAAAAGATTAAGATCCACAAATACTTATATAATATTGGTGCTATTGTGCTTGGTGCTGTAAGGAAGAGTGTTGTTACTTTTACTGAGACACTGTGTCCTTGAAGCCAAGTCCTTCCAGTATGGGGAATATTCATCTGATCACAGTCTTGCCAGATTTTGTCGGATTTACTGTACTTGGACTGGATGTCCTCAAGATCTCTGCTCTCTGCTGTTGCATGTTCCCCACGTACTGCCTCTCTAGTCTGTATCCAATTATCTCCCTATCTTTGGGTATAGATAGATGTGGCTTTCTCTCTGTGTGAGACATACTATTTTGTTTCCCTCAGCCTGGCCCCCTTCTTCCATCGCTTCCTCATCTAAAGCACAAAGTATCTGTCAAAGTGTCTGTTTGAATGTTTGGGCTAATAAAGAGTTGTGTCCAGTCAAGGTTTAAAACATGCTTATTCACTCATGATGAAATGCAAGGCTTAAATCGGCACACCAAGCTTGATACTGTAGGAAGCGGGGCTGTCGAAACAAATCTATTAAGTTAGTAAATCAGGTTTTTGAGGGGGGAGGAAAAACATCAGAAATTTTATCAAGGCCATATCGCCCAGCCGTGCTATGGATCCTTTAGGCTCTTGTGTGGAAAAAAATGTAGGACTTTTATGCAGGACCAGTGAACAACTTGTAAACACAAACACTTAGCACCTTGTAAATTTTCACAAGCAAACATGTGTTCTGCAGACTGCAGATCATGAGACAGCTCCAAATACGTATATAACAAACTTGGACAGTAAGTATCCTCTACATTTAGTCTCTACTTTTTATGTCATCTCATTTGCCACTGAATATGATCATGAATACATGATTGTAAGCAAACAAGTTGAGTTTTGCTTTGTCATTTGGAGTCACATCAAAGCTGTTTTATTGTCTATTGTCCGAGTAAGAGTGCAGTAGTAAAACATTTTTTTACACTTAAAAGGGTTAAAAAGGAATCTAAAAAAATGGCTATACGGTCTATAAAATATGATAGTGATGAGTTTGACACTCAAATTCATTTTTGCAATAGATTATAATATGATTGAGTAGGTTTAGGTGCTATTTTTTTATTCGTACAATATATTTCTCGTCTGTCCCTCACACTGCAGGTTCAGATTCCAAGGAGCACGCATGCACACACCCACACGAACACACACGTACACAAAGTTTTGTTGTCACACACGCTCATGTTATCTGATGCTCTTTGTTGCAGAGGTAAATACAGCATTTAGACAGTGCTGTACAGTATAAGCTTTTGTCTGCATACATTTGCTTCTCCGTCTCTCGCCACCTCTCTATCATTCTCTCACTCTTTCTCTCTCCCTCCCTCTCTCTACACATACATTGAGTGACTGATAGTTTGCTGCTTTCAGTACAAATTGTTTGGCTGTCGTTGAACAAATGCTACCTGGATGAGAGCCAGGCAGGTTGTGGTTGAGTCTGGAACATCTCATGTGTCAAGGCCATATTTATCCTCCGCTGCCAAATGGAAACATGCCTCAACTTGCCAGCTCAGCCCGTCAGTGCCACGCTGCCACAGAAACATAGCTGCACGCATGTACTTACGGCCTTTTGATGATTTATTTGATTGGCTGTCGTGATCGGTCTGACTAATGACGCTGTTTAAGCAAATAACATTTCAACGTTGGCACTTAACAAAGCCCCTTGATAAAATGTCATCATGTGCAGCCAGAGCCTAACGTTCATTGTTTATACGAAAATAAATGCGAGTGTTAGTTCGGTGCACAGACCGTGTACGCTTTGCTTGACATTCTCTTAAAAAAAGGATCAAGATAATCTTAAAGGGACTTTTGTGGATAACTTTCAGTATTATCACAATTATGCAAATAGTTTGACACAAAATACCATATTGGCTTAAAATGATCCGGTTACATGCTAAATTAAGTCATACGCTTTGAGAAAAAAAAGAATAGATCAACATCACTTTAACAGCTACTACTAAATGCACATGAATAAAGCTGCAAGTGACCTGATCTAATGAAAAAGTGTTAAACTGAGTGCACACACTTCAAATAAAAAAATAATGTCCAGCTGGAGTGAGTGTTCAAATAAACAAAGGCCAACAAATGCACACACATACACCAGATGATGTCGTTTCATTGATTTTAAGTACAAATGCCTATAAGGAATGCAAAAAAATATTATGCTAAACAAGTGACTGTTAAAGTTATGATAAAACTCAGATTTGATTAGCAGTTTCCAAATGTACCATCTATGTTCTGTGGTGTTCTTCCTTAACAAGTGAGATGGAGTGGTGTAATAGTGTAAAAAAGACCCACCAACACTCACAGACCTATCAGTAATTTCAAGTCTTCACATCTTTCAGTATGGTTTGAATGAGGGACGTAATGGTAGGCCAAATCGCAATCCAGCTCATCTGTAACCTTGAAAATATTTTGCAAAATTATACCCTGTACAATCTGCTTTGGGCGGAGAAGCTTTTTCTAAGGTCATGTATTTATAATTTGACAAACAATGCTCACACAAATTAGTCGTTTTATTATATGCACGCTCTTCCTGCATGTGAATGCAGTTTTGCATGTATTTTTTCTTTTTTTTTACCGAAAGAGAACAATTTGTTGCAGCTTGGCATCTGGCCATAGCTGTGCTGTTGGTCTCATGTAGGTCATGAAGACTGCATCTCTCCTGTCCCTCTTTTCTGTAAAACTAGGACAGCTTAGATTTCTGAAGATACTGCTATGATAACACTACAAAATATTTTGTAATGCTGCATTTTGACACTGATCTTTTTTTCCTTAGCTGAACACTGACCTCCTTTTAACGATTCCCATTACAGAAGCACAAGATATTAGCTTGTTAAATATAGTATTATTTATTATTTTTACTGAAATAGCATTTTTATTTTGTTTGGTGCCAAATCAAAGAGCCTCAACCTACGTTTGGTTAAAAAGGTTCACATTGCAAAAGTAAATTACGTAATTATGATCTGACATACACACACACACATACACACACACACACACACACACACACACACACCACATCACGTTTCACGGTAGGTATGGTGTTTTGGTGATAAAGTTTTCTTTTTGAACCATACATTTTGGAATTATGGCCCCAAAAGTTGATCGGGTCACTTTTTGCCTTGATGCATTTGAGAGATTTTCTTATGGTTGTTCATTCTTACTTTTTTGAAATTATTTTTTCTTAGTCAAATGCCTATCCCTAATTGCATCTACTGTTTGGAAGTAAAGTAGGAACACAGTCTAAATGCGGAGCATATTGTCTGGGTGTGTCCTCCCATCTTGCGCTACATATCCTTTTCATTACACAGCTTGCCTGCGTAGCTTCTTCCGTTTTTGGTCATGTGACTTGTCAATGCAACCCTGGCCTTCTTTTACCCAATTTACCCCAGATAGTCCACTTGGGGTTCGGTCTTAATTTGATGTTGGATTGGATGACAAGGAGCCTTTCGTCGCTTCTTTATGACTCAGCAAAGATTCCTTCATAAGTGCCCCCACTCCTGCTGACCACAGGCACTCAATGAGGACACCAAATTGTCGAAGGCCCATTCATCTTTTCGTGTGTCCTCATCATGGAGACATCGACTTACGTGGGCGTCCCAGACCACACACAGCATTACTGTGCAATGGTCTGTATATGAGCCACTTGTTAATGGGAGTATGGTGGCCGCAGTGGCTTGTGTGTGCCAAATCAGCTTATCAAAGGCTGTGACTCTTTTTGTTTTGGTTTGAATACAAAGACCAAGCAGCTACTATTGCTGCATTTTGGCATCGGTCGGGGCATAGGGGATGTTTGGACTCATGCCAAGGCCTGATGACCTGAATAGGGTTGGGACTTTCAGTAGGCGCATGTGAACAAATAAAACGTGTCTACAATTCATGAATTAGCAACAAAGAAAGTTCGGATTCATTATGTTTAACTTCTGGGATTTTAGTGTGGGGGGGAGGTCAGGTTTTTGATTTTTTTATTTTGTTTAAGGACCTCAGTTTCCCTGGATGTAGTCTTTCGTTACTGTCAATCTTGCCCTTTTTTTCTTTTTTCAGTTTTCTTGTCAGTTTTATCAAGTATAACAACACTGGTAACGAGGCAATGTCCAACAATGTTACACGTATATGTGGGTTTTCCTTTTTACATCACTTCGGTAACCATTGTTTCTTTCCCTGGTGCGTATCCTTCTTCCAAGAGCTTCACATTGCTCACATGTAATGGATTCTAATGTCTGCACTATATAGGTTTATATGGCTAATGGCCTTTTTAGCGGTCCTAATCTTCAACAGAAACCTCTATCTGATGTAATGGCTTGTAATGCGTACGCAATACCGCCGCAGCTATAAATAGAACAGTCGGCAGTTGTCGAAGCGCCGGGATGGATGCGTGTGAGCCGCTGGGCGTGCACACACACGCTTGTGTACATACCTCAAGTTTGCACAAAGCTAGTTCTCATACAGTTCAGTTTACTTTTCCTTTGTCTCTTTGCGCCTGTCTAGTTTCACTCTTGCCGTCTTTGTCTGTTTCTCTAAGGGGATTATGCTTGCATGAATGAGCACGTAGACATCCATATATGTACATTATGGGCACAGCAGTATATATGATAGTGTGCAGTGTGCACATTTTAGGGCTTACATGAAAGCAAGTGTGTGTGCGTGTGTGGAGTTTGAAGATCTCTTTCTCTCTCTGAGGGATTACGTCACAGCAGTTATCAGACCTGAGTCATCAGAAAGGTTAAGAGGCCCTGCCCTGCTGTGCTCCTTCATCCAAATGAGGACAGAGTTAAAAGACTCACTGTCCCTTGTTCTAGTCTGTCATTTCCTTCATTTCATCGGTCTCTTTCTTCTCACGTGACCAATTTGAGTAAATAAAGTGAAATTTGGGTTTTGTTTTTTTTTTTTTTTCAGGGGGGGGCTTTGGCAAAATTCCTGTAGTGTATCATTCTAATTATTAAAGAATCAAGATGTAATAATTTTGGTTCATTTGCATCTCAGTATTATGTTGCTGGAAATCATGTTGCAAATATGTATATTGTGTTCAACAGTGGGTTAAATTTACTTTTATCTAAATGCTCATGGTATTATTTTTTAAATAAATACTCAGTAATCTGTCTGAAACAGACTAATATGCAGTAATAATGCACAGTGTGATGGCATTGCCAAACTGGAAGATTATGCTTCATCAGCAAATGTAAGATCAGATGCAACTCAAATTATTCCACAGTCATGATTTGTTGGCATGTTAAGGTGCAGCTTCTGATCTTTGCACTATTGCCAGTGAAGCTCAACTGACTTAACAACCGACTTTATTATGTGGAAAAAGAATGTTTGCCATGTTTCTTTTTGGTTTCAGTACCTTCAAAGTAATTGGAGTAGATATATTTGTACATGGTTCACCACACTTAATGTCCATTGCAATTCTTTGTCAGTGCTTTAGTAGTTGCTGTAACTTCATCTTCTTCACAACTTCCAAAGGTTCTTCAAATTAAGCCAAGAACTCTAAAGATTAAGGTACAGTATATCATACAAGTTTTCCCTTCAAAATTGACACATTGTAATCCATCTTGGTCGTCGGTGAAATTTTAACCTGCGACCTGCCATTGAGTGACAAGCCAAGCCATCACATCAGTTTCTCTATGAAACAAACTATGAATATAATTTCTATATTAAAAGCAGTTAAACCAATGACAAACCTGCATTGTGTTTTACGGAAGTGTTCCAACACATTCAGTTTCGACATGTTAACCGTTAATGATGTTGACTGAAACCAGTATGTCATCATACATGGTGACTTGCCCTGATGTAGGCGGTTTTGTGAGCTAGGAGTGGTGTGTGAGGTTTCTGGTTAACACACAGCTGTGCAGTCTAGATATGTAGTCAACTGTACACTGGATAAAAACACAAATTGTGTTTTGGGGGAGATAAAACAATATCTGAAATTGTAACAACTTTAAATATATATTATTGACATTTGTGGCTGCGTTGTTTTTACTTATATCTTTAAGTCGATGGACAATACAAGGGACATTTGTTGAAAATGTGGGAATGCTTATTATCACATTGGCAACATTTTTAAAATGTTGTTGGTTTGCCCATTTATTTTAGTTTATTTCCTTGAAATACTGAGTTCATTCAACTTTTTTTTTTTTTTCCTCAGCACACTTTCTGCCGGACTGCGTCATCAGAAAGTCTGCCCGTCTAGTACCTTTTACCTTCCGCTCTTTGGCCGTCACGTCTCGTGTCTGACACACACATTCCCTCTTTCTCTCCACTCCTCCAATTCCTGACTCTTCGGTTCCCTCCTTTCCTCGCTGAAGTGGATATTTCAGCGAGGTAAACGAAGTTGTATCTCTTCGCACTTCCTCTTACCTTTTGCAAATCAAGTGTTTACTCGTGGAGCACACCTCACCCACACAACCTTCGTCAAGGCTGATATGCAAGACAGTTTGCCTCTCGCCCAGACGGGGTGTGTCAAGGATTTTGTCTGGCTCATGCTGTCATAAATATTTTTGCAGGGTATATATTATAAAAAGTTTTCACTTTTTCTTTTTGTTGTTTTTTTTATTTTTTTTATTTTGTTCAAAAGAATTTTGGCACAAAGCTTAGCCACCGGGGTGGAGATGAAGGTCGGGGTTCTCAAGCGCTGCTCCAGGTTTGTTTCATTTCATTTGCTCTGTAATGAGTCTTGCACTGCACTAGTGCAAGGCAAGATCTGACTCGGGAGTTCAAAGTTAAGCCACAGGGAGGGATGGAGGGAGGGTGGGAGAGGAAAAGGGAAGGCAAAGAGACAGAGAAAACATACAGCCCCAACAAGCCCTCACTTGAAAACTTTTGGTGGCTAGAAAATGTGTAACTTTTTCTTTTTAAACTCGATCCCATCCGCCTCCTCCTCATTGGCCCGGCTTCAAGACCTGAAAAGATGGTGCAGCTCGAAAGACATCTGAGAAAGTTAACGTCTGTCCATGACTGTGCGTTTGTGTGTATGTATGCTGTGTGAGTGTGTGTCAGCTCACATCTGAGTTTGTGTGGGAATGATTACATCAGCCTGTTGGTGTCTTACGATTGGTTGGTGAGTGTGTGGTTTGATTCACTGCGCCTTGGAGCTGCTGGCTGAGGCTGTAACCCTTTTGTGAGAGAGAGAGCAAAAGAGGGAGGGAGAAAGAGAGAAAGAGGTGGGGGGAGAGGTGAAGAAAGATAGTTGTCAGACTCAGCCGGCACAGCGAGCGCCACATTCTACCTGCTGCCGTCTGCTCCCTGTGTCTGTTCTGTGAGCCGAAGTGGACTGAGGCTCGGGTGCTCGCTGACAGTTCTTTGGTTGAGCTTTGCAGGTCCACTGGTTTGGACAGTTTTAATTGTGCATGGTATGTGACAGGCAGCACTAATATCAACTTGCCGGCGTTATTTCGGCCTTTTTTCTTTTTGGACGGGGGAGAAGGTGACAGCTGGGTTTTCCATTCTAGAGTGTGCGTGTGTGAATGTGTGTATGAGTGGACTGTCAGGCACCCTTCAAAAATGCCTTCGTGTTCCCCGGACTGCTGCCTATTGCGGGCCGTGGAGGTAAGACCACACGCTCCATCTGTGTCTCGTCCTCTCTAGCTGCCTGCTTTTTGCTATTTGAAGATTATCTTATCATTAGAAGTCCTGCTACGCTTGGACTGAGCTGACAAATTCACTTTGTATACATTGAGAGGGCCCTACATTTTTTGGAGCCTTGCATTGGCAGGAATTTTTTAAACACAGCTGTAATTTTGAATTGGCCAGTATCACATACATTTGAATATTTTATAGTGTGTTATCTGTGTGGACTGGTTTGTGGCTGGATTGGCTGGATTCCTCTACAGGCTGAGTAGGCTCCCCCTCGTTTTTCAATATGTGAAGATTGTGACTGCATGGTTTCCTTGTGCTGAGCCAACCTGTGGGCATTTATTGGAGGTTAATTCAGGACTGCTCACCCTGCTGCATTTCCTGCCACTGGCAGTTGGAGGGAAGCTTTGAACAGATGATCAGTTATTTGCACATGATCTTGTTTCTTTTTTCTGCTTACGTTACATTAAACAATGAATAATGACTTTAACCTTTGTTCTTAAATGCTGTACATGCAGTGCCTACAAATAATGTTGTTGTTTTTTTCTTGGTCTTACTATTTCTTATACTGTACACCTGCATAGTCAGTTAAGAGCCCATGCACCAGTGACAGCATGTCCAAAGATCTCATGACTACCACTGCATACTTTTAGGAAGAACTCTTGCATTGGATCTCAGTAATTCGCACATGGCAGCACTTCTCCAATCCAGTAGAAATGTTCTGGGTTTGATTCTTGTCCCTCGACCACTTGTATGTAGTTTTCATTGTCTCTTCACACATTGTCCTAGACTTGAACATAAGCACGAGTGCTTATTTGTCTATAACTGCTCTGTGTGAACTGGCAATGAGTCCAGCATTTTCTCTCATCACAAGTCATCTGGGATGAGTGGTGTAGAGAAGGGACAGATAGTAGTTGCTTTTTTCTAAACTAATGAAGTCTCTGACAAGTATAACAAATAAATATGCTGCTTAAGAAAATAAATTGCATTTTTATCCTAGTGTTGTAAGACCGGTTGTGGTCTAGACATAATTTTGATCTTGTCCTGGACTTGACTCCCAAAAGCCTTGGTCTCGGTGAGGTCTGGTTTTGGTCTCAAGACATCAAGATATGACTCCCAAAAGCCTTTATCTCAGTGAGTTCTGGTCCTGGGCAAGTTTTGGTCTCAAATAATGCGGTCTTGAGCACAACACAACTTTATCCTTATCCACATGATTTGAATTTGACTGAAGTTTTTTTCAACTCTTGCTTCTCTTTATTTCTCTCAACAAATATGCACTTAAAACATGTGCCAGCTCCGCGACAATTTTGGTAAATCATTTTTTTAGCAAGGACATTTCTTTCAAATTCTCATTGCTTTTATTTTTTTGTGCCTCCTCATAGATTGTCAAGATCTCCACTGAAGACGGCATGGGCAAAGTGGTGGAGATCCCAGCCGACATGACAGCCAGGGATCTTTGCCAGCTCCTGGTTTATAAAAGCCATTGTGTAGACGACAACAGTTGGGCACTTGTTGAGCACCACCCGCTGCTGGGGCTAGGTGAGTGGCTGAATCCCGCTCATATACACACAAATACACAAGCGCACATATGAACAGGCCCTCACGCTTGTCCATACAAAAAACTCACGAAGCATGCACCGAGACATGCGATGCATTCAGGCACAGGTGCATTCATGCATGCATGCCAACATACTTGGGGAGACAGACAGGCTGGACACATATTCTCACGCAGGCATGTGGTGAAGCGTGACTGCATGCACTTACTACGCAGCGTTATACACGCATTGTCCGGATGCCCAGTGAGATGATCAAGTGAATTTAAGGGCTCTGTGCACAAAATTGACAGCTGCATACACCGATTGTTGTAAGAAATTTGTAGGTTGGATTAACTGATTAGTCTTTGTACAAACATGATGCATAGGGATAGTGATATTGTTCTTAAGGTTAGAGTTGCTGCCACCAATGATGCTTGTAAAAGCAAACCATTGATTTAAAAAAAGAAAAACTGACATAGCGGCTCAGAAAGAAAGAGGGGGAAAAAAAGATGTGCGACCAGTCTCAAAATAAGTGTTTTCCCTTTTATTGAAATTGTAGTGACTAGAATTGAAGACAATCTTGTGATTCGTGTCCCTCAAGCAAGCAGAATTATAACAGGGTGATAATACAAATACAAACACTTTTTTTTTTTTTTTATGTTTTCAACCCTGTAAAAGACTCTTGAAATTGGGATTGGCAAACTCTTAAAACTTAATTCCTCTGAAATACTCATTGCATTCAACTCATTTATTGGTATGGCACGTTGTTTTTATATGGACTGTCTGTAAGGTTCTGTTTTGATGTACAAAGGGTTAGTATCCTGCAGAACGCAATGCTAAATGTAATACGGATGTAAAAGCATTTAGTTATAGTATTTGCCGCGCATAGAAACATTTTGCCACTGCCTACTGTCATAAGATCTTGCAGAGGCGATCTTATGAAATAGTATACAGTATATTTCATCATTGGAGTTTAATTTTATTTACAGTCCTCCATGATCTGATTACCGCACCTTTTCTCATCACTGCAGCCATCACAATGAAGGCCAAATACATTTAACTTTGTTTTCAGTGACATCATGTTTGGCTTAAATACTTTTTCTATGGTCTGGTCCAGATATCTGGACCTGGATTTTTCCGAGATCTGTTTCTTATTTATTGTTACAGGGTGTTAAAGTCACATTAAAATTCACATTTTCAAAGTGACTTCACAAAGTGAAGCTGTAGGAAATTGTGAAATCGGCTGAAATGGTAACATTTTCCATTTGGACCATTTTAAGGGATAATGAAACAAATTTATCAGCATTCTTTCAAGTAGGACTAATTTATATACTGCCATGATGGAATGCATGAGAAAATCAAGGCTATATACCGTTGACCATGACAGTAGTACAGGAGTGCATGGTCATCAAGTTACACCGAATGTTCCCCCAAGTATATTTTGACTAAATAAATAAAATAAAAAATACAGTAAAAAAAAAAATTTGAAAAGTGCTGCTTTGAAAAATATAGTCTGCCACTTTTGTAACACATCATTTTGAATTCTTATGTCAGACTTAGAATTATATTCCATAATGCCTAAATGATCTGCCATCTAATAATTGCTCCTAGAACCATTTGTCATACAACAGTCTGCTCACTACTTTGACACGACAACTCGAGACAATCGTATAGTTCTCTTGGAGCCAGACACAAATCCATCTTGAGTGATCTCGCTCGAGTGTAACAAGCAATAAGATCATTTTAGTGGGTCATATTTATGTAGTTTTATGTTCAATGCCACTTGCACTCAGGCTGAACCACCACAGTATTTTTTACATGTAAATTTACATTACCGAACTGACATGTACTGCTCTTTTTTTCCTGGAATATAAATCACGCAGTATGCTATAAACCTTTACACTTTTATGATGATAGTGTAGCATATGGTATACAAGGTACATACATATTGTCAGTATGTAAATTTGCTCTATTCATAGCTTGTTAAGTTTTCCATTTGTAAGTGAACAAGTCTTTTCAGTCTGATAGCGAGGGCTCACGAGATTCATGCTTGCAACTGTGTCCACCCAACGTGTGCACATGCGGTTTTGGGAGGTGGACCAGAATAGAAACAGAGACACTGTAGAAGTCTTTGAGCGACACCAGACAATACTTGGTTGCAGCAGAGAGTCCTATTCTTGTTCATGGCTGAGTACTGGTCATACATTCGTGAATGGGATGAAATGGCCCTTTTGAGAAGTAATGTCGACCTCCACTTGTCAGCCCGGAAAGGTTAACAAGAAACTAGACAGTGCGGTAGTGTTGCCAGGGTGAGTCTGTGTCACGAACATGAGTGACTCATCAGACAAACGACAAGATGGAAGGGGAATTTAAAAGAGGATTTGTGACACTGTTGAACAGTTCTCCCAGACTTTATGAAAATATCATATGGAGGCAAGGACGCTTTATTGGTTCTACTCAAGTGAATTAAATTACAACTTTTCAATTTTGTTCCATCGAGAGAAATGTGCGCGTCTTTTGGAATGGACTGAGTCACGTCTCGTGTCAGCATCACTCCGGACATGAATCATGTTGACACCGGTTCCTATGACCACATTCACATTCGGACACACTTTGGCTCATTTGACCTCATTGAGAACTCCATAGCCGCATTCAGAATGTCACGGCTCGTTTGAAGAGGTCAAGCGCCTAAAGATGTCGAATGACCAGATGCCATTTTTCTTGCGGTCATGAATCAAGAAAGCCACCGTTCCTTGCTATTGCTATTTTATTGCGCTCCAATATGAACGAATCATCGATGAGTAATTTAACAGGAATGTACCTAACGGGAAATTAATGAAGAATTTTTGTGGTCAAACATTTACACGCATACCAGTACAATGACAAGTCCCCTAAAATGTCTTGCCTTCATTTTGTTGTTGTTCTTTTAATTGTAAGTCGACTTATGAATATTTCTAATAGCCAAAAATAAACATATTTTGAAATGGGGAAGTCTCAAAGGCACCTGATGCTAAAATTGACTCGTGTTTAAAAAAAAATTAAAAGGTTGAACCATGTAGTGATTCATATTTGTCAAGTTTCTTTTTTTTTTTTATCTCACAGTTAAACAATAATGTACAGTATTTATCTGCACGGTTTATTCTTTTCTGTTTTGAGATTCTTATTGCTGCCGTGCAGAAAAAGCAGAGGTAATGTAAAATGTAATGTAAAGTTGTTTGTGCTGACCCTTAGAGCGCTGTCTGGAGGACCACGAGTTGGTGGTTCAGGTCCAAGCTTCCATGAGCAGCGACGGGAGATTCCTCTTTAGGAAGAACTATGCCAAATATGAATTCTTCAGAACTCCCCAGGTAATTACTTCGTCTTACAACTTCTCTCACATGTCATGTTTCACTCAACCTCTTGTTGAAACAGCTAGTTATGTTCTTGACAGCATAAATAAAATGAAGACATTTGAGTGACTGTGTACTTGCTGTAGAAATTAGATAAAAGAAAAATTAGATTAGAAAGAAAGTGTAATATTAAAGTTAATTCGTTTTATCTAATCAGCAAATATTACAGCATGTTGCACTCAAAAGAATTTGTGTGGGCTCGTAATGTAATCTGATTTCTACCATGTAATTACTGTCACAGTGGCTTGTCTCTTTATGTCTCTTTTATTATTTACTTTACAAACTGGTTTATTTTCTCTCACCAGACATTTTTCCCAGAGCACATGATTGCATGGTGCCAGGAATCCAATCGTCCCATTCCACCATCGCAGCTCCTGCAGGTGCATGTTACACTCAAGCAAATGCATTTGCATGCATGCACACACACACATGCGCGTACACACACACGCACATCAAGGTTATGGTGACCTAAAACTAAAATAATAACCAACAAATGAAAAATTTCTGGCAAACAGGAAATCTAACTCAAACTACATCTTCCATTTGTAAAACTATAATGAAAAAATGTCCTTCATTTTCATCCTCACAAACAAAAACTCTCATGTAAAATCCGGGACATTTGGAATCCTAATGCACGAAGACACACACGCCGTACACACACACACTATATAATGTCAGTCAGACTCTCCTTGTCTTCCCTCACGCAACCATTTGAGTTTACCTGCAAGTCAGCATTACACACTGTAAAATTAAGTTGACATACCTCACCTCTGACCTCGAGACAGTGTGTCTCGTCAGCGCCTGCAGTAATAACTACTGTTAATCCCCAGTTGACACATAACTGTATCAGCACACGCAAGGAGGGGCCCCACATGTGTGACGGCTGGAATTAGGCGGTCAAATAATAGTCTGTATGTTTGCCCTGAGCACACATGTAGCTCACACTGCTTGCATTGACAACCCGCAAGAGGCTATGGCATGTACAATAAGGAAAAGAAAAAGGACAAAAGACATTTTTGGGGATTCTTCTGAAGAGCTTCATCGTAATGAAACGAGGCAGTCTTGCTCTCTGCTGTCCCCGTTAAATGGAGCTGTCAGAGGCCCAACCACAAGTAGAAACCATCCGTTCATCCACGCCACTCGCAGAAAGCTTTTAAGTCCCCTGCTAATCATATACTGGAGACGCTCTGCTTTATTATGCTCCATGAAGACGGCTCAATGAAAAACAGTCCATGTGGTGAACCGGGGTTGTCAGGAATTCTCAGTGTTTGGAATTTTTCCAAGACAGCGTCATTCAAGGGTTGTTTTCTGAGCTCAAGCAGGTGTTTATAATATTTGCCAAGACTCACTATGACTACACTTCAATAGTGCCTCGATTTTTTTTTTTTTTTAAGAACATCGCATGGAAAGGTGCCCTTTGAAAGGTTTAAGTTTGTTGGAATTTTCCAAAACATTGCCAGACATCCTTTAAAAATTAAAGAGGCTTCTGGAAGCCTTTGCATCACTTGGCGGATGACAAGGCAGCGCATATTATTTCTTTTGAAACGCAGAGACAGAGTATTTTTGACAACACCTTGGGACATTTGTTGCCAAATGATGTGGAATTGCATAGTTGGAAGCTCTACATAGATGCTATCTGATGCCATTTCTTTCTGCAGTCAGGTGTGACAAATGTTTGGCTTTGCATCAGGGATGAAATCATATGACAATCAATGAATCTCCTAATTGACGAGATATTGTTTCCTCTCTTTTCAGAACTTTCTAGCAACCAGCAGTTGTCCCGAGATCCAGGGTTATCTGTATGTAAAGGAGGTGGGCCGAAAATCCTGGAAGAAAGTTTACATGTTCCTGCGGCGCTCAGGGCTTTACTGTTCTACAAAAGGAACCTCAAAGGTGACGCAAATATTGGCAATAAAGTGTATGTCACGAAAGAATGTGTGTTGCCATAGTTCTAGCAGAGTAAATATTTTTGAAAGCTAATAATGATGCAAAGCACTTTTTTTTCTAGGGGTCCCTCTGTGCCGATCTCTGTGTAACTTAAGGCAGTTTCTGTCTGTCATCATCTGACAAAAGAATTATTTGTGTCTTCAGGAGCCCAGACATCTCCATTTACTTGCAGACCTTGAAGACAGTAACATCTTCACTGTCATCACGGGCAAAAAGCAGCACGGTGCACCCACAGACTTTGAGTTCTGTATCAAGGTGAGTGTCAGATAACAGAGGGGAGTCGGCATGAAATAGTAGGAGCGGAGGAAAAATTCACCTCCAGTTGAACTCGCTCTCTCTCTCTCTCTCTCTCTCTCTCTCTCCCATGCATACATTTATAAGATTTGCGAGAGATGATTTCTTATCTTCAAAATGTTTTTAATCGGTTTGATTACACAATATACAACTGACAGCATTTAGCGGGCTCAGTTTTTTGTAATGACTCATTCACTTCCATTGACAGCTTAAAGATGTAAAAGATTCATTTGAACAGAGATGGCAGTGAATGATCATTTCAAATAGTGAATGCTCATTTCCAATACTGTTCTAATTCTCTTTGTTCATTTACAGCCCAATAAATGCAGAGGGGAGCTCAAGGATTTAAGGATTCTGTGTGCTGAAGATGAACAAGGCAGAACATGCTGGATGACCGCTTTTAGATTGTTTAAGGTAAATGTTTTGTTGGTTTATGTGTGCGTAGGACCCAAAATCAAAATACTATTTCATCCAGATAGTCAATCTTAAAACAAAACCAGATCTTATATGGTATTTTCAGGGCTGATACAAATGCAGATTTTCAGTAATCAAGGTGTAGCCCACCATTATTTTGACCCGATGCTCATTTTCATTTTATTTTCCCTTTGTCGTCATCGTGTTTTTAAAAGTTAAAGGAAAACTCGAGTACATAACTCCCTGTAGTTTTCTACAGTAATTAAAAATGTCCACAATTTCAAAATAATTGAAATGAATCTTTTGCTTATATTTTTAATTAAGCAGAAAACAATGTAAAGGGTAAAGTTAACCGAGAATTTACACAAATAAATAAACATAATAAATATGACAACAATATATTAAGTGATCGTTAATTCCCCCCATATTTAGTCAAATGCTCAGTCAGTGAGCAACTAAAATATGATTGAGATTCGGAAAGGCATCTTTGATACGTATAAAAACGTCCATATTCACTCTTGTGTTGCAAAAAAGAAGTGCCATGACATCACCCCTCCTAAACGTGCACCCATCAAACAAGGACTCCGGTGTTTTCTTTTTTTCACAGTACGGGATTCTATTGTACCAGAATTATAAGATTCCCCAGCAGAGAAAAACCCTGCTCTCACACTTCTCAGCACCCGTGGTATGTTACCCTCATTATACAAGGAGCTAAAGCCTCCAAAATCTGACATCTATAAACTCTTAAGACCTAATACCATTACTTTGAAATCCTGACAGATCAGTTTAGTGTGTACTAAACACTAAACACGTATTTTTGCCCCTCAGCGAAGTGTGTCAGAGAACTCTCTGGTGGCCATGGATTTTTCGGGAACGATAGGCCGCGTAATCGACAACCCCGTGGAAGCTCAGAGCGCCGCTATGGAAGAGGGACACGCATGGAGGGTGAGTATTTTTTTTTTATTTGTACCCCTAACTTCACAACATTTCAAATATCAAATACAATCACACACCTCTATTTTTTGTTAATCCAGAAAAGCACGTTTTAACTTTTCATGTTCAGTGCAGTTATTACTTTTCAAAGTACTTTTTTTTTTTTAAGTCCACTTGAGTTTTATTTAACTTTTCTGCAATAGTTGTTTATGCTGAAGCACAACTAATCTTTTCCTTTGTATTTGTTTGTGACGGCTGGCTCAGAAGAGGAATCACCGAATGAACATCCTCGGCTCCCACAGTCCGTTGCATCACTCCTCATTAAACTCGGGTAAATGCAAATCCTAACGCAACAATCCACATTTCATGTACAGTGATTTTATACTCAAATTACTGGTCGATTTCACATCCGCAATTATCGTGGTCAGTCATCCACATGGCCCAGCTGTGGTTCCATGGCAGAATAACCAGAGAAGAATCCCACCGCATTATCCACCAGCAGGGACAAGTCGACGGGTAATTTAACATCACGCATCCTTCATCGTTTTACTTGACACGTTCAACCTATGAATCTGAAAGTGTGTATTTTCTTATTTTCTAGCTTGTTTCTGCTGCGAATCAGCCAGAGCAACCCCAAGGCTTTTGTGCTCACATTGTGCCATCACCAGAAAATCAAACATTTCCAGATACTACCAGTAAGCATGCCTATATTTTTCAATGTGTTTGAGATCTCTGCTGATACTAGATTAGTCCCTCAATTGGCTCTTACAATTACCAATTGTCAATGCTTGATACCAAAGGCAAATGGAAACAGTAACATGACAACTTGTCATGTATCTTCAGCCGCATTTCTATCAAACAGTACAGAAGAAGTAAAAAGTACTGTTTGGTTGAAATGTTTATTTTCTGCCTGCAATCAATTGCGTGGAACTTGCCTCTCACTCAAAGTCAGTCAGAATAGTAGTCATAATAAAATGTAATCCAATTGTAAAATATTTAAATCACTAACTTGCTCTGATTTCCGCTCGCTCGTCTGCTCATCAGTGTGAAGAGGACGGCCAAGTCTTCTTTAGCCTTGACGATGGTGCCACCAAATTCACCGACCTGATCCAGTTGGTGGAATTTTATCAGCTCAACAGAGGAGTGTTGCCTTGTAAACTCAAACACCCATGCACCTTTGTGGCCTTATGACACCTCCCATCGTCCAATGCACCAACCCTGGTGCCTCGGGTCCCGAACTCCCCGTCCCCCCTTCCCACTTTCACTTGACCTGACTCTGCCCAAAGCAGAGCGAATGTTTATATTGTTTGATTCTTCTAAGAAGTTTGTTAATTAACTGGTGTTTCATTGCTGTTTTTTTGTTGTTATTATTATTATTATAATTATTATTATTATTGTTGATGAAAGTCCGCCAGATACTGCTGATTTAATGGACTTCTTTTAGGGTGCATTTGAATGTTACAGAATTGCACGCAGAGTTGCGTAGTAAAGAGGAGAGCATGAACACTGCCATTTGCGTCGACGCTTTTTGCAAAAACTGGTCTTTGTTAAGCTGAGAACTCAGTGACCCTCCAAGATTTGGAATCTCGCAGCTCAAGTGAAGGCTGTCGCCCTCATGTGGACAATCAACAGGACAGTGAACCCTCTCGTGTGGATCACTCTTCTCTTGGAGAACTGAAGGCTCGTTGGAACCTCTCTTGACTTGTTCTCACACAAGACTGCGTTGATTGTCTCTTTTTGTTTTGCACTCATCCAACTGGGAGTGGCCTTTGAGGGTGCTGGACTTCTCCGTTGTTGGAATTACTTGTAACTGTGAGAGATGGTGTCCCCCCCTTCTACTGTTTGTGGTGTGGTATTGGAGAAAGACAAAGTGTGTGTGTGTGTGTGTGTGTGTGTGTGTGTGTGTGTGTGTGTGTGTGTGTGTGTGTGTGTGTGTGTGTGTGTATATATATATATATATATATATATATGATACACATACATATATACATATATAGTGAGAAAGAAAGAGAGAGACTGAACAAATTAGTCTGGAAAAGATGGGTTATGGACACTCTTGAAATGTTGCAACAGATTATTTTTTTAATTGGCTGACAATACAAAATATGTTTTGTCCTTCATTTATTTGCAAAGAGTTTTCATTTTTGAACCCGTTTGCAATAGTCTTAACATTTTGAATGTTTGACTCTTCACTGTCCACATGTTCTACAAAGTCTTGTCCAGTTGTTGGTAAATTCTATGAAGAAATAAAACGCAAATAATTGTGTCAGTTCTGGGAAAGCTAAATGCAACATGTACACAGGTGTCTGTTGGTTAGTATAGCAAAACTGGTTCTCTTAATACACTTTCGATAGAGCAGGCAAGTTTGAAGACAAAAATCAGCTGCTTCTCAATTCTGAATTTATCGACATTGCTCTTACTGAAAGTCCTCAAGGTGCTGTTAGGCAGTGCCTGTAAATGTTAATGTAACTTGGAATTCAAATTGGCGTGCACTTGATGACACACAATACTGTCCATCCCATTTATTGTAAATCAGCCTTTCCAAATGGACGTCAGATTGACAACAACCAACAAAATGAGCATTCTGAATCTCATGCGTGTTTTTTTCTGCCACTAGTCATTTTGCAGATTGTCG
Source organism: Syngnathus leptorhynchus (assembly GCF_054491065.1). Classification (NCBI taxonomy): domain Eukaryota; kingdom Metazoa; phylum Chordata; class Actinopteri; order Syngnathiformes; family Syngnathidae; genus Syngnathus; species Syngnathus leptorhynchus. The sequence goes on from NC_141202.1 coordinate 6,631,491, forward strand.
TTTAGGATCCTGTTTATTGTGCTGATCAACGTTACTTGTGTTGCCCAAACTTAGATTCTAAAACGTTTTAAGAACCCGTTTCTACATATAGATATTTAATTTTTAGATGTATTTCAAAAGCATGTGTCCTGAAGAAAACTAGATAACCAGTTTAGCTCATAATTTGGCAGGTTTGTATAAATATTTTGGACAACATAATAGGAAGCCACCTCAGTTCCAAACTGCACTATTTGTATTGATGTGTGCCTAATAAGCAGCTGTGAAGAGAGATGTTTGGAACTGTAAAAAATGTGACAATTATTGTTGCTTGCTCAGAAGTGTTGCAAAGAATTTGAGTTAATTCTATAAATTATAGCTACTTGCATTTTGTGGAACACTGATGAGGCTCAGCGTGTCATGCATCAGACTCTTAATGAGTTCATTTGCATGCACTTCAGATCTGATGGTGGATTTTCATAGTGTGTCAAATCCCTGAAGCTATTCGTCTTTATTTGGCTTAGCATGTTATCCATTAGAAAAGGAAGATTACAACTCAGTGCCTTTAGATAAGGTGGGGATTTTTTTGTTTATTACAATATTTTGGGGGGAACTGACTCATTACATTTGGTTGAATTTGATGAAACAACAACCTCCCAGTAGTAGCCAATCATAGTAAATTGTCGCTTTATATATTCCTTTGCATTGATTTTGATGCAGTCACCCTCCATGATGACGCAAGCAGTTAATATTTTGTTTTCTGTTCAATAACTCTTTGTAGATGTTCACGCTTAAAGTGTTTTGTTTTGTTACCTCTGTTTGCATTTGTCCCAGGAAATGCAACATTTAACAGCCATCTTTATTTAGCTGCTGGTTGTCCTTAAGGTTTATTGAACAAATGATTTGCAGTATAGCCACACTATATTGACACTCTGCATGGTCACCGTTATCTTAAAATGCAATGATGAATCCTATTTTGTTTGTTTTGTTGTTCAGCAAATATATATGTATCTGGATGTGACTGATTTACTTGAAAATTTTAGATTTTTTTTCCCTTCAGCGCTGTTCTGTAGTTTTTGGGAGGGTTTTTACCATCAAATAATTGACCAGTGCGAGTTAATATAATGACTATTGTTTTGACATAGCATCTATTGATATATAATTTTTATGATGGATTTTTTTATTGTTAGAATGGATTGTTGAAAGAGAAAAACTACTTCAAGATGTATGAAGTTTTAAAGCACACTGGTATCCCTAATGTTCATGTCATTCCAGTTGACAACAGGTGGAATGTTCATTCATAAAGCATTACAATTTCTGTTCTTTTAACCCATTAAATATATTCTTTTCTCGGATCTAGAAACAAAGAATCCCTACTTCTTTATGCCAAGATGCCTTCATTTCTTTATCTACATGATGATGTCAGGATGGTCATCAACCCTTCGACCCTCATTAATACAAAGGGCTATCAGTTTGAAACACACATCTGAAAAAACACATTTGCTCAAACTTACCTTGATATTTAAACGAGAACACATTCATCATGTTAATGATTTCTTCCAGTAATTACGAAACGTATTGTATAAACTACCAATGTGTACATTTTCAAATGATCACCTCTGCAACATTCCTAGAAAATTGCAATGCCCCATCCCTAAATATTTATATTTGCAATATGAAAATACGAATGAGGGAATGAAAATACGGATTGACTAAATTCTCTTTCATTGAACTACCCTCATTGCAGGTGATTTTCACTCTGCTGGATCAGAGGCAACCAATCCTGTCGTCCTCAGCTATTGGAGTGAGGTAAGAGGCAAAAACACAACGTCATCCTTGGACCCCATTTTCTGACATCGACTATTGTTGTTGTGGGCTAAATAATAACACACTTGTGATCATAGCAAACAATTGTTTTCATTTACTTGAAATACCGCATGCAAAATACTTTTGGGGCTCAATTGCCAGTAGTAATACATTTCATATCGTCTTTTATTTACAGAAATGATCGAAGCATCATGTCAAACTGAGTGGACAAGCAAGTTTTATTATAATTACAAGTCAGTAATAATTAGAAACTCTATTATGCTCAGAGGATGAAAATACAATATTGTCTGATTCTTGATCATATAATCCACCAAAGTGGAAGCAAGACTATGTCTATTTACAATAATACAAGTTACTGACAAATTGAAGCCACAGAAATGTCTTACACACTGATCTTCTTAATCTGGGACACTTCATACAGGTATGCAATAAATAGCTTGGTCCCTTCGATATAATTGTACCTGGAAAGAAAGGGAAAATAAGCAGTAGGATAAAGCCATCATTAAATTTTAATTAACTGTTGCATCCATAAAGGTTTAATGAAGGCAAGATACTAAAATTAAGAATACTGTACAGCCATAATTAGTGGTGGGCTATCTCCTGACTATTCAGATCAATGTAAAAAATAATTCTGAATGTGATATGTTGCAGTCAAACCTGCTTATTTTCTCATTCTGCGAGTGCAGCCCATCGTCAAAGCCACCGATGGGCATCATGATGATACTTTTTCCAGTCACATCTTGGAAGGTTTTTGCGATAGGGATGGTCCCACCCTCACGGATCAAATCAGGATCTGTATTAAAAACTGAGAGATTTTTTTTTTTTAATGCATCACTTCTTGAAAACACGGAAAATTCGGGACCCCTGTATGTGAAAACCAGTCACCATTTGTGTTCCAAATGGGGATATGTTCCAAGTCTTAATTGATAGCCCGGCTGGTCTCTTCATACAGAGTATGACAAGGATTTATTCTATTGTCCTCTTTCCCTATTGCACACAATGTGTTGCATTCAATACCGAATAATGGCGGACAATACCTCTCTTGACAGCTGCTTTCCCGGCCTCATAGAGAAGATCGCGAGGATCAGCTATCCAAGGCTTCGCTCCAACCACCATTATGACTTTTAGTTTATTTGGACTGCTCCTCTTGGCAAACATTGAATGCAGGTACTCTGTGACCTTAAGTAAAAAGTATTGATAGGGAAATGAGACGAGCCTCTCAATAAATCATTGGATGATGGTCCTTGACAATCGGCATGTTTAGTATCTAACAAAGCAAACTCACCTGTTTTTGGACTGTCTTAGGTTCCATATTAGGAACTTGTCTAATGGAGAATTTAGCAGTAACCTTAGCAGGGATGACGGTTTTAATGCCAGGGTCAGAGAATGCTCCCTCAATGCCATGGATGGAGACAGTAGGATAGCGCCACTTATGAGTCAACAAGTCCACCTGCAGAAAGCAAAGTAACTTTTCTTGGCGCATTCATCATGCTTGAGACGATAAATACAAAGTTATTCAAATTTGCCACCTTGTTATTGTACATGAGCTCACTAACGCCAATCTTGCTCTTGTAGTTGTCAAGGTCAAACTGGATATCTTGGTACGTTTTCAATTCTTCATCAGAGAGGGGGGCGACAGCTTCCGTGATCCCAGGAATCAAGATCTTGCCGCTTGGGCTTATTAGAGTGTCTGCAGAATGCAAGATTTTGATTTATGTTTTTACTTATAGATCACCAACAATTATTGTTATGGTTGGTGACCCCTGGTCTAAAGTCACTACAAGCGTCTTGCTGCAATTCCACCCAAAATCAATATTGTAAATATGATTAAATTTGATTTCCATTTCCAGTCTTACCAAGAAGCCCAATAAGATCAGTCATTGGTTCTATCACAGTGCCTCCATAAACACCGGAATGTAAGTCCTGCTTAGGGCCTTCAACCTGCAAATGTAAAAGAGTTAAGAATTAGGTATAGCTTTTTTTCTTCTTCGGCAATCTTAACATACAACCTCAGCAAAGAAATAGCAGTTGCCCCGAGTGCCGTAGGTTAGAGCCGGTTTTCTGCTAAGCCAGCCACAGTCAGAAATGACAATGTAATCCACATCAGAGAAAAATGTGTCTCTGTGTGACTGAATCATTGCATCCAGACCATTGGAGCCCGATTCCTCCATGCCCTCAAAAATGAATTTCACATTTACTGGTAACTCCTGGAGGGTAGAAATGAAAACAATTAGAACATTACACCTGTTTCGAGATGTATGTTGACAAAAGGTTTGAAAAGATCTAAATCATCAGAAATCCATTTTTTAATATTTGAAAAAATGAAAACTCTGGATGGTTCATTATTTTCACAGTGATCAACAGTGCAGTGACAAACTTGCCCCCCTGAAGTTGGTTTTCGGTTTCCCCAATGAAACACACCTTTGAAAGAGTGTATAAATCAAAATTGCTACTTAGAATTATGAAGATGGTCGCACCATATTAAGGGACTGGTAGGCCTCCACAGCATGAATCCAAGCTAAAACTGGAGCTTTGTTGTCAGATGCCCCTCTGCCATATAGGTTACCTGTGAAGACAAAAATACATAAATGCATGAATTCAATTCTTGTAATTCTTTGTCGTGTTTGTGGTGCACTTAGGGTAATTTTGGTAGGGACATACAATTGAGAAAAACCTCATAATTTGGAAATATATAGTTTTTTGTCAAGCTTAATTTTTTTGTCTCACGTTAAATTTCTCCTGACATAAAAATATATATTTAATTTTCTGAAATCATTTTATTTTTGTTTTCCATGCATGACATTTTTCAAAGAAAACATTAAAAGCTGTTACCATTGAGTTCAGTTAAGTTGAATGGATCAGTTGCCCAGCCATCCTCAAGCTTTGCTGGTTGGACATCTGTATGACCGTAGATACACACGGTGTGCTTGTCGGAGTCATTCCCAAACTGAGCAGTCACAACTTTTGGCAACATTACAATCCGCCCGTCAGGCAGCTAGATGATAAAAACAAAAATGACATTTAAAGGGAGGATAAACCGAAGATAGTTAATTCTTCACTGTGGCTTATTGGTTACCATGTCATTTTGTAGGTTCTGGTTTCGAATAACTTACCTGTGAGGAGTTGTTATATTTTCACTGTGCTAAGTTTAATTTATATACATGAATAAATTAAGTTTAATTAAAGACTCTAAATTATCAACAGATGAGTGTGACTGTTTTTGTCTATGTGTGCCTGCAGATTTGTCAACTAACCTCTTGATTACCAACGTCTATTAAGTTGACTCTTCCTCCCATTTCTTGAAGCTTCTTTGCAGTCAATTTCATCATGTAGTGCAATTCTGGTCTCTTAAAGATGTTGCTGGAGTCACTTTCAACAGCCACCCATTCCCGTAGAGCCTCAAGTAAAACAAAATCACAGACCACGTTAATATTTGTTTTTGTCATCAATCGAGCTTGGGTGGAAATGATCCATTCAAATTGACTAATAGTAAGCATTTTGTGTACGTGGTGACGAAATGATAGAGATCATTAGAAAAGCGTACCTCAACATACTCTTCTTGATGACTATCCACATAGTTTGCCAGTTCCGTGTACTGGAAACCACGAACACCAGAGAAGAGCAGCAAGCTCAAGAGTATCCCTGGATGATTCATCTAATGAGATAGTTGAAGTTGCATATTTTAAAAGAATAAATCATAATTCATCGAAGACAGTATATTTAGTGTTGGTGTCTTCCACCTCCTAAAAAATGCAGTCCTGCATACTGACCTTTGGATGTTGCACAATGCCTACGAAAAATCAAGGACCGCTCCCAGCTTCTGTTTGGAGAGCTCTGCTTTTGGGGGGAACATTTAAATGGCTTCCACCCCCACCCCACTGCACCTCACACATGCACCTCCTATAAAACTCGAGCAAAATGTTTCCTGACAGTGCAAAGAAAGCTGACTGATTATTTTTTAGGCTGACATGCACAATAACAGAGATTTACTCTATTGATCCTGCTGGATGAATTCACACCAGGGTTCAACCGGAACAAAAACACCGTGATGGATTAGCACATTCCTGTTGTCTGACTTCCAAGCAGCTCACAGTGGTCTATATTTATTACCGGCATTAGAAGGTGAAACGTTTCAAAGCAAATTGCATCTCCTTTGTTGCTTGAGAGACTTAAAGTTTGAAAACTGTCACACGGAGTCACACAAGTCACACAAAACGGGTTACAGATAGCAGTACTTGTGTAAAACATGTCTACTTTTTATGATTTAGGCTACTGGTTAGTAAACCTGATGGTGAGCCACCAGTTGCAACCAGGTTACCAGCTATTCTCTAACACAGACTTGCTTAGCAGGCCTCCGCTGTAGAGTTGCAAATGAGGCAGAAGCTTCAAACAGATACAAGGTGTATTGAGCAAACACCCCTTCGTTTGTTTTGTCCATAGCGTCCTCATAGTGTCCTCATCTGTCTCGACATTGTTGTTTTTTCACAGTCAGCTTTTCTGGCCCCTGGTGAGGATTTTTTTTCCCCCCAGTTATTATGTAAAAGGAGAAAAGGGCCACATTTTGGTAAACTTCGTTCCTGGATCTGCCAAGTTAGTCATTTGTTCAGGGTGGACTACAGAAATCAGAGTATTTTTACTGTTTGGAGGGTGAAATCGGAGGATTTGGACAATTTTAAGTTAAAAAATTGCTCTAATCGATTTAGTTGTCAATTACTTTCATCAATTAGTTGTTGATTGATCGGTTATTTGTGAAACCTTTTGGGCTCTGTCTTGGAGGTGGTGAAGTAGTTGCTGTTGCCTCACAGTTTCCACTGCATCCTGGGTTGGATGCCAGTGAACAAAACGTAAGCGAGTTTCATTTTGTTCAGCTTTAGGTCTCTAACCTTATTAACACAGTCCATTGAGTTTTGGACGTGATGTGGTTTATTGCTCAGCAAGGGTGCTTAGATGTTGGCCACATACTTAACAATATTATAAGTCAGAGAGTTGATGCTGCTGACAAGGGGACTGAGATCTGACCCTTTGTATATTTTTGGAAGAATTTAAATACCAGGAATGGTCCCCTGTGGATAAAGCCGGTCATATAGTTACACTGTTGATGGTTTCTGACTTTTGTAATGTTTGTGGCACTGATTATTCTCTTACACCCAATGGGCAGGTCTTTTTTCAGTATTTCATACATGTTGGCTCCATTGGAAAGTGTGTGTCTGTGGGCTTGAGGATCTTGGGGCTAACAAGTGTGTTTTTATTATTATTACAGAAAAATCATAGCCAGCTGTATAAAACAGGTTGAGGAAACTGCAATATCAATTCAGGTAACATAGGGATGCATAAACAGTATTAGTGAAGGAAACAATTTCAAACACGTTGTTTTTTTTCTTCTTTTTTTGTGCTCTAGTATTTACAAAAACCAAACCACAAGTTATTTTTTTTTTACTTTTTTAAAATATTATTCTTGTTTTTCTATTTTCTTCATGTTCATTCATTTACTCATTCAATTACAATTTTAGTACAGTAGATGGCGGTAACGCTGACTAAACGTTCAATTCCGCCATCTATATTGTGGCATCCGCTGTAGAAGAAGAAAAGAGGATGCGGAAACAGAAAACGAAAGAATAATACATTAGACTTATGTTCTACTTGTAAAGTAGATATGATGCATGCCTCGATCTATGTGTGCATGATACACTTGCAGTCGTGATCTCTGAAAAATATTTCTGAGTGGATCCAACAAGTATGTATCTGCATTGAGCGCTAATCTAATCTTTTTACTACCTCATCTAAAAATCAGACGTGGTGTGGAACCAGTTTTTGTCTCCGTTCTTTGCCTTAGAGGGATTTACTATTCTGTACGTGCTACCAACATTACTCAACTAATGAGACGAGGTTGAGTGACAACGAAACGAAGATGAACAGGAAAAGGGATAAAGGATTTGAGAGTCCACGACCCTTTAAATTATAAGTATTTTTATTCTTTGCATGTTGACTTTGTTGACTAGAAAACACCTCGTTTATAAGAATATGTTGTTAAAATGATATGTAATGTCATTTTGCCTTTTCCTTTACGACCCACCAGGTTGTGTGCATCAACAATATCAACTTCCAAAGAAAATCTGTAATCGTGAGTATAAACGCAAGGATGAATTTAACTGCTTTACTACATGATCAATACTTGCAGAGGATAATGATATCCTACAAGACCCACATCTTATAAAATGCTATTCATGTCAAGTGTTGTGTCAAACATACGATTTTTAAGTTTATGATGCCCAATTTTCCACAGAATGCGGTCATAGTGGCATTAATTACGTCTTTATTATATCGGGTGTTGTCCACTACTGAGAGCACTTTGCATGGCTGCAGGAGCACAGATCACTGCTATGTTTCACTAAACAAAACAAACAAAACAAAACATTTTTTGCTCAATCACAGTGATGTGAAAATGACATGTTTTGGGTGGATTTCATGATTGCGACAATTCAAATAAAAAGCAGCCACAGAGTCTCACTTTATGTTTGACATCCTTATCCTACTTTTTGCTTGCATTTTAATGACATCATGGGCATATGGTATTATGACAAACATGATAATAACAAGTGAGGGGACTGTTTTAACAAGTAATGATTATAATTCAAAATAACTAATGATGTATATTTTTTCCTCTTCTTTTTTCCTTCACCCAGGGCTATGTTGAGTTGACCATAATCCCTACAGTGGCTAACCTTAACAGAATCAAGTTAAACAGTAAACAGTGCCGTATCTACAGGGTTCGAATAAATGATCTCGAAGCTTCAGTCATTTACAATGACCCTACTTTGGAAGTGTGCCACAGTGAGTCCAAACAGTAAGTACAGGATGTCAAAAGGTTTTTGGATCGCATTTTTGGATCGCAGCTTTTTCCAACAACTCATTTTAAACTTAGTTTTACTAACTGACCAGTGCTACTCTTAGATTAAATTAAACTTTGTTGGTACACCCCAGCCTAAATAATTGGTATGATTTGTTTTTTTCCACAGAAGGAACCTGAATTATTTCTCTAGTGCCTACACTGCCGCAGTGAGTGCTGTGGACCCAGATGCAGGTCATGGGGAGTTGGTCATCAAGGTTCCTTCTGAACTTTGGAAACAAGGAGATGGTGAGGCAATCTAACATAACCTCAGTGCATGACTATATCTCATCTTTATTGCCCAACCTCTCTCTCTCCAGATTCACATCTCTTGAAGGTATACATTGAATTTTCCCTGGACCAGCCAAAAGGTGGTCTCCACTTTGTTATCCATGATGTGGAAGGCAGTATGGCAGAGAGAGGTGCTCACGTGTTCTCCTTTGGACACCACAACTCCACTCGGTATTACTGAAGCTTTTATTTTATGTACAAATCTTGAGGCACATTACTACATATTTTTTGAATTAGTAATAGTACTCACCTGTACTCACCTTTTTTCCCACTTTATTTCTTTGATTGGAAAATTTTAATCTTTGATTGTGTATGTTGTGATCCTTTGGGATACCTTGATGGAGCAAGGTATCACTGAAAGCAAAGACTTCTGATGAATTGATTGACGTTTCCTTTTTTCTTTTTCCAAGGTTCTGGTTCCCTTGTGTGGACTCCTACTCAGAGCTGTGCACATGGAAACTGGAGTTCACCATAGATTCCTCCATGGTTGCAGTGTCATGCGGTGACCTAGTAGAGACAGTCTACACACATGACATGAGAAAAAAAACTTTTCACTATGTCCTAGCTATCCCAACTGCAGCCCCCAACATTTCCCTGGCTGTCGGGCCTTTTGAAATCCTTGTGGACCCCTACATGCATGAGGTGTGTTTGTGGTTGTTTTGTGGTTTGAAAATGTTCACTTTTTGCTTGCTCATAGTTGTGCAAAGTAATTGGTAGTCAAGCATTTTTGCTGTGCAAGAAAAAAGATGTGAAGTCAGGATAACTGTCCTAACTCAACTTGTTTAACCATCATTTTATTGTTCTGTCCTCCCATCAGGTGACCCACTTTTGCCTGCCCCAACTGCTGCCACTTCTCAAGCATTCCATGTCTTACCTGCATGAGATTTTCGAGTTCTATGAAGAAATTCTAACGTGCCGCTACCCTTACTCCTGCTTTAAGACTGTTTTTGTGGATGAGTCCTATGTGCAAGTGTCTTCCTATGCTTCCATGAGCATCTTCAAGTAAGCAAGATTTTGAGTAACTTGGTTTTTTTGTTATATATATATTTTTTCTTTTTCACATTTGTAGTTGAAATGTGCAGTGGTAACTTGTTGAGCAAGCTTCTGGTGTGCTTGCCTTAGCCACCTGGTGTCAGTATAAGACATACTGTACTACTTCTAAAAACAGTTTAAAGTTTGAAGACATTGATGGTAGGGGTGTAATAGAATGTAATTTATGGAATATAATGTGACACGATAATCTCCTAGATTTCTCCATACTTGGTCATCAAAGCTAGAGACTGATATGACAACTAGGCCTTAGAGCAGAGAGCTTTAATTAAAATTTGGAGGGATTTTGATGCGAGGGTGTTTAAGGGCAAAGATAGAGGCCTAAAAATCTAATATCACACATTTCCTTTTACAACTTGTATGTGGTTTTGCATATAGTGTTTTTGGTTTGGGTATTTCCCTCCCCGCTTCTCACATCACAGGACTTTGCCTTGTCTTCCAGCACCAACCTACTGCACAGTGCGATGATCATCGACCAGACCCCTTTGACACGTCGTTGCCTTGCCCAGGCCTTGGCTCAACAGTTTTTTGGGTGTTTCATCTCCAGGATGTCTTGGTGAGATACATTTTCCTTAAATGCCCACTACTGTAATATAGCTGATTGATACACTGATCTCTTGCAATGTCACTCTGATAGTTGCAACAATTCGTATTTTATAAACTAGATTTCTAACATCCCCAAAGTCAGAGCAAATTTGTAACCACCTTAAATTTATAACCTACTAAATCCTTAAATTTGCTAATGCAAAGGCAACCATTGCATTATATTTTGTGGCATTCCGCAATGGCTATAAGAGACAATTAGTGGCTATTAATTGCACACAACTAAAATGACTGATAATTTAAAATGATGTCTCGAGTAAAAGTAAAAAGTAGTCTTCTATTTTTTCTTTTTATCCAAGCATGAACGTTAACTGTACGATAATGTAAAGCAGGAATATGCAAATTTAAGGATTGCCCAACGGCATCACTTTCTGAAACTGATTGAGTACACTGCCTATTCAATGGTGACACCTAACGGCCAAATGTGTGACCTACATCAAATGACTCCTACATGTGTTTTATTATGGACTTGAAAACAAAAATATGCCTATCATGTCATTAAGACAGTGCTGATGTATTTTAATCAGTAAAAGCCCTAGTATAACTGCCTACTAAGTATTTTGTATCCCTTGCTGTTAATAGCTATTTAGAGCAAAGAGCTCAGTGCATACAAACTAACGGTCAAGCCAACTTGGAGCATTTTCCCTATTTTGATATTGAAAGCAAAGACCAAATTCTACATCCCTTGGTGGTGTTAATATGATCCACCACAACTGGAAAATAATTGGGGTTGATCACTGTAAGTGATGGAACCAGTCCGTACTGCTGATCAACAGATGAAGTCTGCTGAGCCGCAGACTGGATTAAAAAGGAGAATGGCACTTTTAATTCAGCAACCTTATGGGAAGCAATCGAGTGCATAGTTACTGTGAGTTTTTACATATGTTCTGCAGGGCTGACGAGTGGGTATTGAAGGGAATCTCGGGCTATATCTTTGGCTTGTATCTGAAGAAGACTTTTGGAGTGAACGAGTATCGGCATTGGATCAAAGAGGTATCTGCTTGAGTTTAATTTGTTCTACATTTTTTTGCAACTTGGATAAATTCACATTTCACTATCTGATGCAGAATAGATAATACTGTGTTAGTAGAGATGCATTACTGTAATTATAGTGTATATAAGTAGCCCAAGCTATAGAGAGAATAGCAGTGTACAATTAAAGATTCATCGTTTGTATTTCGAGATCTTGTTTCCATGGGATGACTTCCATTGGGCAATACTTCTTGCATGACACCCAGACATTACATGCAATATTTGAAGGCGTTGCAACATCTGTGGTCTATTTTTAAATTAGATATCTATTTTGTCACAGGAGCTGGACAAAATTGTGGAATATGAACTCAAGATGGGAGGTGTTCTTTTGCACCCAACATTCAGTGGAGGCAAAGAAAAGGACAAGTAAATACATTTTAATCCAGTTCCAATCTCAAGAGTGATGGAATTAAACAGGTTGAAATCACATGCTCATACTAGTATTTCTTTTTCCAGCCCAACTCCCCACCTTCACTTCTCCCTAAAGCACCCACACACATTGTCATGGGAGTACTACAGAATGTTCCAATGTAAGGCTCACTTGGTGATGAGACTGATCGAAAATAGGATCAGCATGGAGTTCATGTTGCAGGTGAGCGGTCTTTATTTTCCTATACTGCATAACAATACGCATTGTATCGGACAGGATGCTCTTTTCGACCGAGGTTTTCGAGTTCTATGCTCTCAAGTTCTCAGTATGAGCTACACTTCTATTGCCTCATTGGTGAAATGTTGTTCAGATATTTTGTCTTTTTACATCCTTAAACTACCTGCGTATTAATCAGTCGATGTAATTACAAATGGCATGATCTGGACTAAAAATTGGCGACTTACTTTTTTTGTCTATATTTCCTTAAGGTTTTCAACAAGCTTTTGAGTCTGGCTAGCACAGCCTCATCACAGAGATACCAGAGTCACATGTGGAATCAGATGCTTCTCTCTACTCATGCCTTCTTGAAATCAATCTCTAATGTCTCTGGCAAAGACATATCCCCTCTTATCAAACAATGGGTGTATCCTTCAATCCACTGATATGGGCTATGGTCTGATCTATGTAATTTCATATGGCCTGTAAAAGTCTGAAATAATCAAGTGTACAGTAAGTTATTTCTTTATTGGTCTTGTAGAGTGCAATATTTTTTTCCCTTGTAATGCAAGATGTCAAGTATTTCTTTGACAAATTTTTTTTTGTCAGTAATCCTAAAGAGAGCACACACTCAAATGACAGTTTATTGTTCAAGTTTTTTTTTCTTTTCTTATCTCTTAACTTGTTCATAACCAGAGATCAGAGTGCTGTGGTAAAATTCTATGGCAGCTTTGCCTTCAACAGAAAGAGGAATGTTTTAGAGTTAGAGATCCGCCAAGACTACACATCTTCAGGAACACAGAAATATGTTGTGAGTGTTTTGTGATATGAGATCTTTTCATCTTGACCATGGAATTTAGATTGATTTTTATGAATCTGTGTGTCATGGTTATTTATATCAGGGTATTTGAATGGTCGGTAACAAAAAACAGGCTCATTCAAAAAACTCATATAAATACGATGCACTATCTTCTCAAACTTTTCTATATCCCCCAGGGTCCCATCAAGGTGACGGTGCAGGAACTAGATGGGTCATTCAACCATACCCTGCAAATAGAGGAGAACAGCCTCAAACATGATATTCCATGTCACTCCAAGAGCCGAAGGTGCTGTTAAACCTGTTTAAAAAATTCACTAGTCACTTTGGCAGTTGGAAAACAAATATGTGTTACTCAAGGAGTTGTAACATTGTAGTATGATTCGAGAAACGGCAAATGCATTTTTTGATTATCAATTAGAAGGTGTCTTATAATTGGACTAATGTTTTATTTTTTTATTTGATATTCTTCCTAGAAATAAGAAAAAGAAAATTCCACTGATGAATGGAGAGGAAGTGGACATGGACTTATCAGCCATGGAGTAAGAAGTCAATACGGCAATTGCTAAATTTGCTTTTCCAAAATAGTTTAGCGAAGGGACGAGACTGACAGGTAACCTGTACGTTGCTCTTCTTTCTCACATAGTGCTGACTCTCCACTGCTGTGGATACGGATTGACCCTGATATGTCAATTCTGAGGAAGGTCGAATTGGAGCAAGCTGACTTCATGTGGCAATACCAGCTGCGTTATGAAAGAGATGTAGTTGCACAGGTATGTAAGGTCTCTTATTCAAATTGTGTGAAACAGTAGTTGAGCTCTCAATACGGGTGTGAAATGGCGTTCAGCTGTAAGATTGATTTGATTTTTAGGTGCAGATCTATGCAAGTGATTACAAAAATGGTATTGCGGTATTAGCTACAGGACTTAAGGTTACTGTTCTATAAATAATTTCAAAAGCTAAAAGGATACATATATGGATTGATAATGGCTAGCTGCAATAAATATTGTACTATTATTTATTGTTATGTTATGAATGAAGATTCAACTGCAGTAAGATTACGGGTACAGATACACTCATGGGCATCAAAGAATCATTTTGAGACAATTTATTCAACCTGTCTTTTTTTATATATGTATACATTGTACGCACACATACGCACAGCACCGATGCAATTCAATTTTAAGATAACAATAGCAATGTGAACTAGCCAACATGAAGCCACGGCTGCTACGTTAGTAGGGTGATTTATTCGTAGTAGAGGGTTCCTTTGGAAAGTCAGTATTCTACAATCCAATCGCAGGTGGTAGAAAAGTTTGACTTTGCTTTCACACTTTGCCATGCAGATCATTCCAACATCAATATTTTTTCTTCATGGCTGCATTTTTGAATTTTGCAGGAGGAGGCCATATCGGCTCTTGAAACCTTCCCAACTCCTGCCTCCAGACTGGCTCTGACTGACATCCTTGAACAAGACCAGTGTTTCTACAAAGTCCGCATACAAGCCTGCTTTTGTTTGGCAAAGGTATATTTTTAATTTAATTTATTTATTTATCTATCACAGGGACAGCACATATTAGTGAACATTTCTGTCAATATGCCAGAGTTAGCCAGAAGGCCGTTTTCCCATCTGCAGTATATGATACTGTACCTTAACTTGATGGTGCCTAAAACATTTTGAGGTTCATATTACACTAATTAGGTTGCATGATGACCAAATGATTAGCATGTACAGTAAGTAAATACCAATTTATCCTTTGTCCTCCATTATATAAATTTTGAGATTGTCTGGATTTGTATGATAAACGTGATTAGAAAAACGGTAAATCATAAAAGGGCAAATACTTTTCCTTGGCATTGTACGCAATGCATTTCCATTTAAGTATCGAAATATAAAAACTGTTGTTCTGTGCACCTATTAATTGCAGATAGCCAATGCTATGGTGAGCACATGGCAGGGCCCACCAGCTATGAAGTCTCTTTTCACCAGAATGTTCTGCTGTAAGAGTTGCCCCAATATTGTGAAGACCAACAACTTTATCAACTTCCAGAGCTACTTCCTGCAAAAGGTAGATTGTCCCTATCAAAACAAGCACTGAATATTTTACTATTTGGGTATCTTCACTCAAGTAAGGTTTAGGCAAAAAGTGAACCAAACTGGGTAAAACTGTTTCATGTTATGTCATTTGTTATCTGGTGTCACAGTACCACATACAACCTTAGTGTCATTTTGAGGTTCTTATTAGACCACAAGAGAGAAAATAAACAGCCTTTACAATATCCTAAGCAAAGGAAAGGCACTGCTAAAGACACTGATAAATAATGGAAGGTGTGAAGTTAAAAAAAATATCTAAGACAGGTTTTTCTCATTGATGGATATATTCTGCAATTGGCTATTACGTCTACCCACCTCTTTTGTAATTTACACCTAACGTACCCTTTTTCTGTCTGCCTTGCAAGACTATGCCTGTTGCCATGGCGTTACTCAGAGATGTCCAGAACCTCTGTCCCAAAGATGTCCTCAACTTCATCCTTGATCTTATCAAGTACAACGACAACAGGAAGAACAAAGTAAAGACACCGCAACACAGTTATCAACATTCTTAACACTGCCCAAATGTCCTTACTTTTCATGATTTTAGATTATTTCGTAACACAAGATATTCCTGTAATGATGGCAAGTTCAGGAGTTATATATATGTGATGAGTATTGATTGAGTATTGTTTGGTTGCTTACCGTACTAACACTCTCACGTTCTTGGTCTGTTTGCAGTTCTCAGATAATTACTACCGTGCAGATCTGCTCGAAGCACTGACCAACTCTTTGACACCAGCCATCAGTATCAACAATGAGACTCGAACAGTGGACAATTTAAATGCTGATGTGCGTCTCATTTTGGAGGAGATAACTAGATTCCTCAACATGGAGAAACTATTGCCAAGCTTCAGGAGCACAATTACAATCAGGTAGCTGCTAAGTGTGTTGAAAAGAAAATAGACAGGAAAGATGACAGTTACAAACTGTGGACTTGATTAAATTGTCATGTTTTGAGATATTTTGCTTTTCACTTTGACTGACATTATTGTTGATATTTTTTTATCCATTCGTTTGAAGTTTATTATTTAATTTTGCATAATCAGATTGTATTTTTTCATTATTTTCTCCATCTCTTGGGCTTCGTTCATAGTTGCCTTAAAGCCATTCGACAACTTCAAAGAAACGGTCACATCCCAAGTGAAGCATCACTGTTCAGGTCCTATGCAGAGTATGGCCACTTTGTTGATGTTCGTGTTGCTGCCCTCGAGGCTCTGGTGGACTATACGAGAGGTAATGTGCAAGTGTATTGATGATATCTATCGTTTGATTAGCTTTGGCTATGTAAAAGTTACAAAAAAAATTCTGCTGTATGTGTTATTTTGATCATGTTATTTATTTTGCAGTTGAAAAGAGTGCAGTTGAGCTGCAGTGGCTACTCAACCTGGTTCAAAGTGACCCAGCTCCTTATGTCAGGTTAGTAAGGCTTTCAGGCTTTCTTGATTTTAACATTTAAGTGGCACTTTTTCATAACGTTATTCTTTCTGTGATAAATATGTGATCTTCCTCTCCATGTGTCTTAAACTCACAACTTCCCTGGTTTACTTCATTTCATGAGGCATAGCATACTACTTTCTGACATTTAATTATCCACGCTTTTACCTGCACTCATTATTCTCATTGTCACCTTTTCTTGTATAAAAGCTTTGCTCATTTTAATGTTTAATGCTTATTTCAGATCCCTCTCCCGAGAAATTGCTTTTTGTTTAGAGAGGAAACCATATTTACGTAATTGAAAAATCTGACTATATTTATGGAATGAAAACACAAAGTGCATTAGTAATGAAACGATATCTTATATCTAATGTACATGTTAACACTTTCAACATATGTTGTTCTGTCAGACATAAGATCTTAGCCATGCTTTCTAAGAATCCACCCTTCACCAAGACAACAGAATCAGCTATATGCAATGAAGCTCTTGTGGACCAGCTTTGGAAGCTTATGAACTCAGGTGAGTCTCAGACAAAAGCCTGTCAATATGCTTATCTGTCTAAAACTCTTTTCCATCTACTGCATTTATACACTGCACCTCAAAGGAATGAACAGAGGCAGTTAGTATAAAGAGTATCACATATTGATTGAATAAAGGCTTTGCCAAGATTTGCTGGAAGAAGGTTGAGCTGTCAAAGGGATGGTAAGGATTTTATAATGAAGCAGGAGGAGGTCTAAAGCTAGAAAGTGGACAAGTGTGGGAGATTTGAGCAGCAGTGAGAGGTGAGATATGTGTGATGGGACCAAATTGTTCCTGGATACTTATATTCACTTGTCATATAAAATCACCAATTAGTATTTGACTTTTCACTCTTCCTCTCCTCAGGTACCTCTCATGACTGGCGGCTGCGTTGCGATGCTGTCAACCTCTACTACACTTTGTTTGGCTTGACTCGGCCTTCCTGCCTGCCCCTCCCCGAGCTCGGCCTGGTTTTGAACCTGAAGGAGAAGAAGGCAGTACTAAACCCCACCATCAAACCTGAACAGAGTGTTGGTGTGGTCATTGACACACCCGCCAGTATTGGAATCCACGGTGTCGGTTTAAATTATCCACCTGTAAGTGCTATGCTGGAAACAATTCATTGATAATGAAAAAGTGGTGGCAAATTGATTCTATAGGACAGATAAAAATGGAATTGTACACATTGAGGGGATTAAATAAAGAAATGCTATGGATAGGAAACATCATATCTCCTTTTTTCCCTCTAGCAGGAGGATGAAGAGCCTGATCCTATTTCACTCGGCGTGTGTGGTGTAGGGCAGCCTCCTCAGGGCATCAAGAGAAAAGCCGAGACTCATCTGGGTTCCCCACCAGAGCCCGGACAAGCACTGCAACATCAAGATGATGACGGTAGACGCTACAAGATCAGAGTAAGGAATTGTTATTCGTCTTGCTATGTCTATTGCCAAGGTTGGATGGTGTTTTTTTTTAATATGTTGCACAAAACTTTCCTCAGTTATGAATCGTTTTGCTTTGGTTGGTTGTAGTTTAACATGGAAGAGGAAGATATTGATATGGAGACTGTCCACGATAGTCAGGCCTTCATTCATCATCACCTCAACCTTTTGGAGCGACCCTCCACACCAGGTGATATACTAACACAGTTCAGATATTTCAGTTTGTTTACCGCAACAATGCTTTCCTTTAAAGGTAAAGAGCCGGCATTCGTCGATCAGTCAATGCTCTCCATGCCGGCCACGCCTATACCATCTTTCTCCAAAGACTCCACTGCGCCCTTGCCTTCAAAACATAAAGGGGAGCATGGCCACCACCATCACGAGCACAAAAAGAAGAAGAAGAAGAAACACAAACATAAACACAAGCACAAGCATGACAACAAGGACAGAGAGAGAGGTAACTGGCATCCTTACAGCAATAGCCCAGTCAGCGGCAAGTCCCTCCAGTCACCATCACTATCCGAATAAAATCTTCACAAGAAAAGTTAGTTATCCATCACAGTATTACATTTTTACCTCAATTGGGACTCATAGTTGACCAATCATGTCATGCAGGTGAGAAATGTATATGCTTACTTTTTAAAATGTTCATAATGTCGTTCTTTGGAGGATGGGGGGTGTCTCCTTGTTAGTGAGAAAGAAAAGAGAAGTTTACATTGCTAATGTCTTGAGCAATACAGCACTGTGAAAAGAACATTTGGAATTTAGAATTGAGATAACCTAGAGGGTTTGTAAATTGATAGCCTAAGTTTCTGACTGTCTTTAATGATGATGAGCTAATCTTCTAATGTCAGTTTAGCTTATCAAACCTTCTCCTCAGTCCATGTAATTTTTAATGAACTTGTCGGCATTGGAAAGTCCTTTCTTTTTTATAATGAATACAATTGTGTTTTTGTTGGATGTTATTTTCACTGCCAGTTGTTGCTTCTATCTGTTTAAACTTTAAAACATAACAATATACACATGGTTTCATGATTTTAAAATTGCTGCATGGAAAAGAAGTATAATTTAATCAACAGTAGTGTATCTACAATGATTTGTAGTAATGAGGGCACTACTGCAAAACCATGAAGACACAACCAACCTACAAATGAAATATGGGTTCAACAAAAACGATGATTTTGCTGCCTAATTAAATTTTCAGGCTAATATGCAGTGAATATAAAGTCTACACACCCCTGTTTAAATGCTATGTTTTTGTGATAAGTTCAACCAATACCTCATGTGACCCTGGCATATTTTCTACTGCTTGAGAGATTTCAAGTGTGTTTTTGGATTTGGCCTTTTCTCTCTCTCGGACAAAGCTTCCACCCTACCTCAGACAAAAAAAAAAAAAAAGATGAATTTTGCAGGTATGTGCTAAACATCCATTACCTGCCAGAAAATTCAACTATAGTTATTGTACGCTCCTAGGCAACCTTTATGGCCAGTTTCCTTCCTGTCTTTCATACTTTGGAAAGGATGCCCTGCTCTTGCGAATGTCACTGCCTTATTTTCTGCATAATGGTGGCTGTCTGCACTTTGTGCAGTAGTGGGAAGAGGAAGATTCTTTCCCATTCACGGTCAATACAACACAGGAACATTGCCCTGTTGGTCTTGCACGCCTCTGGCAGACATTTATAGATCTCAGCATGTGGCTGTTTCTTTCCTCATTCTAATTATTGAGAGAATTAACCTGATCAGTCTTATTCAATATAATTTTAGGACATTTGTTATTGTAGAAATGTGCATTAATCTGATCCTCAAAAGCAGCTGTCACTTAGAAAAGATTGGTGACCCCTGTCACTCATCATCCTGCTCCTGAAATTGTAAAAGGACCTTCATTACCTGCATACAAGTTGCATGGCAGTATCTATTCAAATGACGCCTGTGGTTGGTTAACCTGCATTAAACTGGATGCGGGGGTCAAAAAGACATACAGGACATGGCAAGAAATGAAGACCAGGAAAAGGTAAGGAGATGAAGCTGTATAAAAGCTCCGCCTCTTAACGAATCTATTTCCTTTAAAACCAGCATTTGCCATCCATCCCAAGTATTTAAAAAAAACTGCTAGTATGAAAAAAAAATCAAACGGCACTAATGTACTATATTTCTTATCGGGATCATCTGAATCTCATCTTGAGAGATAGATTAATTGGGATACTGTATCCTACAGTAACGGGGTTATTTTGGGTCCGAACGCGAAACAATGTTTCGACTGACGGTAAGAGTCCACATGTTGATCACATTTAGTAGGCATGTGTTTGTGATGACTAACACTTTATCCGCGACACGATTAATATAAAAATGTGTATTTTGCATGAGGAGATCAAAAGATTCACTGGCGCTCCACTAAAGTGCTTGATTTGACTGTCAAATGCATCTCCGTGGTAAAAGCGGGTGGACACGTTTTACAAAATCCTGCAAAATGTCATTTATTAACATCATCGGCATGATTAGATGAACGAATGACACAGTGGTCACTACTTTTAATGTTTTTACCCCATTGCATAGCGGACTAATTCTGCAATTCTTTGCAAGTTTTTTCCTAAATTTAGTCAAGAATACACCTTTTTGTTATATCATGTTCGCAGTTTAATCTTTAGATTTGGAAAATTAGGAAAAAAAATATCAATTATGGCCAATTGAATTGTTATGTCACTATTTTTCAGTTTCTGTGGATTCTGTGGCTACTACTCACCAATATGTGTCGGAGTTTTGTGCACGACCGACTAAAACGCTCAGGGGCTGACGCCGCTGCAAGAGCAGACCGTGAGTATGTCTTGCTTGAACAGCAGACTCATTGTGTTGTATTCATCATATACATCAGCTCTGGAATAGAAAAAAAACATTGAGTAGCTGCTAGTGCAAAACTTGTCACCACACTAACATTTACTTTGTAGGCTTTCTGATTTCATTTTGCATTAAAAGTGGAGTTGGAATTGACAAGACTAACATTTCGTGCAAACACACTAAATGCGCATCCATCGATTTGCTATACTATTTTTCAGGGATGTATCTAGGTTTTATGGACAGGGGGCTGAGACTCCACGGGGTGCACAAGAAGTAAGAAAATGTAGCACAGAAGTACAAACTTTGAGATACAACTAAGAAAGACTAAGAAATTGCTTTGACTACTATGCAAAATGTAAACTGTGTGTGGGCCTACTGTTTAAAATAGTGTGTGCGTGTGTGTGCGCGTGTGCGTGCGTGCGTGCGTACATCCGTGCATGCGTGCATGCGTGAATGCGTGCGTCTTTGGAACAGATGGCATCTAGTTTATCTGTATAACAGTACAAACATATATAAAGCAAGCTACTTGGAAAATAGCCTTTTACTTGGAAAGAGCCTTTAAAAAAAAAAAAAAAAAAAAAACTTTTACACTACAGAGACTGTCTCCTGACTGTCCTGGGAACGCTTTGGGCTCCTCCGAGATGAAGTAGCTCGGGAGAGGGAAGTTTTGGCTTTCTTGTTGAAGCTGCTGTCCCCACAACCCGACTCTGGATAAGCGGTAGAAGATGGATTGATTGACTTTTACAGACTAATACCAATACGACATTTAGTTCTTGAGTAGTAACCGATACTGATACCACATAATATTTAGAAGTGATTTCATCTTATAGCATTCTGAGCTGAAAATAAAATACATAAAAAGAATTACAAGACTGTTGAGAATTACAGCGACCAAACTGGAATGTCCAATACATGCCCTGCACAGCAACGCTGGTGACAGGCAATATTCCTTTAAAGGCAATGCATGTGTGTGGCTTCTCAAATTCCTAACTATATGCTTTCATTGGCACACATGATAGAATGAAGGATCTACCAGAATAGTTCTTCCATGCAACAGAGGAGTTTATACTCCCTGTGTGGTCTTGTTAATGTGCTTTTAATGGAAATTGTACATTTTTATGGAAATGATAAAATGGGATTTAAATACCATGACGTAAGAACTATCAATATTTAGGACCACTTTTTTTTTCCGAACTGATACCTGTATGAGTACAGTACTCAGTTCTTGAGCAATCACTGTATTCAAGCATTGAAATCACTATTACCCTTGATACATAAAATTTCCTCAATAAATGACAGACTTTGGGGGAAAAAAGTCTGTTATATTCCAACATAACATTTTTTCTTGAAAATGCATGAAATGTTCTATTCTTCTATTGTAATTTGAAATTTGTATTTCCTGATCGCAAAATGACCATAATAGGGTGTCTAATACTGGTATTAGCCACAATCGCGAGTACCGATACCATGAAATAAGGCTGATATTGGCACAGATATGTTTTGGTCCTCGCCCATCCCTTGTAAGAACTGCTGTATTTAAAGAAAAACTTCCGTTATTTATTATTTAGTTTTGTTGACCCATTGCTTGGCATCTTTCTCTTCTCAGCTCATGGAAAATACCCATAGTTCATGTCACTCTCATTTTCACTCAGCGTTGCATCCAACCAGTAACAGTCCAAATGATGCAACAACAAAAACAGACAAGGCATTTTCCAGACAAACACTTTTCTAAACCTTTACCTTTTTGTTTTGTTGTTCTTTTTCACAGTGCATTCTACATCTCATTATGTGCCAACTTCTAGCTCCTGCAGAAACAGGTGTTTTGAGCTTGTTGAGATGGAACCACCAAATTGTCGTTGTGACAATCTATGTAAGACCTACAATAGCTGTTGCTCTGACTTTGACCGTCTCTGCCTCAGGACAGGTAATAAATGATTCTTATCATTTCTACCCAAATCATTACTCAAATGCATAAGTACCGTAGTAGACTGGATTTTGACATGACATTTGACCCTTTTCATTAGCGTGCTTGTTAGTCACAATTTTAAATTGATTACAAATATGGAATGTGAGATTTTAAATGACTAAATTAGAGGAGAGAAACATGTAAAGTATCCAAATGCAGGACTGAATGACACTCAAATTTGTTGTGGAAACTCCCAAACGGGTGTAATTGCCAAGTGTTGCTTGCTGAAACGGCATCAGTGCTCGTCTAAGATGAGAATCCTACAGAATCTCTTGACAGATTGTTCATGCTCATCACTTGGGATGTTTTATGACTTAAATGCTTGCCTCGAGACTTGACTTCTGATACCTTTGCTGCATGGGGCATGAGCCCCTCTATGCCAAGTCTTGTTACTGACATTGCTGCTGTCATAGAGCGGATTGGCCAATGATCGCAGTGTCAGTCGGTTATTCGAATGTTGGCTGATTTTTGCTTTTGCATCTGTTCGGCATAACAGCGGTCAGCAGTCGTTTGCAGATAGCGATCGAGTTGTTACATTACATAGATTTTTTTGTTTATTCATATTCAAAGCAACAATGGCAATCTGGAGCTGCATTATTTGAAAACAGTGTATATGAGCTACGGTCTCCCACAAACATAGTCTTTTATTTCATTCTTGGGATCTGGCTGTCTTGCATCTGATTTATTTTGATTTTTTTTTTTTTGCAAACTGGTGTGTGTGTGTCTGCGTGTGTGTGCATATCGGTATGCATGCGTGTGTGTTATGTATGCGTGTTCATAAGTGAGAATGTGTGCTTGCACGTGTGCGAGAGATCATAGTCCACCTCGATAACCGTGTTTCCACCTCTGTAACAAACTGATACTTCATGTGACGATCACTAAAATATTAGTTGTATTTTTTTCCTATTGCATATTTTGCAACCAGCTACATTGTTACTAAAAATCAAGTTCTGCCTATTTGTTAACAAATCAATGTTTTATATTCAAACCAACGATCTTTCTATCCTTGGGGCATTATGAAGACTGCTAAACATTAAAGTTAATAGTGCACAAGTAAACTAAATGAACAAGTTATTAGAATAGACTGATTGCCCCGTCAAGTAATCAGAGCAGTGATTTATCTTTTTCTTTTCTTTTTGTTTAAACTCGTTGGTGATCGGCCCCAAAAATCCTGATTGTCTAAAGCTCAGTCCCATTCTCATATCCAGCATTAGAGTTGCATGTATCTCGGTTCTACATCTGTATTAGTCTTTTGGTGAGTAGTTTCTTTTTACCACAAACAGATGGTGGCTATGAGTGCAGTAAAGATCGTTGTGGGGAGATCCGGAATGAAAACCATTCTTGCCACTGCTCAAATGACTGTCTAGCCCGGGGAGACTGCTGCACCAACTACAGGACACGCTGCAAAGGTAAAGAATGTGAACAGTTATGTGAATATTGACATAGAATTATACAGTTCATTTCAGGCACAGTACAAACTGATTGCTCCGAGTTAAAGTTTCCAAGACTGAATAAATAATGTGGTTGCATACAGTGAAACTGTGCACACACTATCAAAACATACCACCAAACATGCAGAACAGGTGTCCCGTTACTGGATGGCCAAATGCGGGTGGTTTGTCCAAGTTTTACAACTGGTGTGAGACTTTGGTCCTCATTGCCAGAACAAGTTGCATCGGTGAGGGTTGGAGCCAGTCGGAAAAAAGGTGGAATGCCTCCGTTCAGGATGGAACGGGAGGCCGACTGGCGTATCGACCCGTTGTCTGCACTGATGCAGACTTTCTCAGACTTTCTACGTCCTCAATTCAAGTAGTAGTATATATGAAGCTCATTGGTTCAAAATACAAAGCAAAATATATCAATCAAGAAAGATAGGAAAACAAGCTTGTGCAAAATGTAGCGGCTTATGTGCCGGAAATGACAGTATTTGCTTTTTTTGATTGATTTACGAAATACGTTTAAATTGGAGTTAGTGCCACTTCTGAGTTGCAGTGTGTTATCAGTATGAGAGTGCAGAAAAAAACAATCTGCCTGTCTTTTGATAGTTTTTTCCCTTTTTCCAGGAGACAGTCCATGGCTCCAGGATGAATGTGAAGATATGAAGACTGCTGAATGTCCTCCAGGGTATGCTTTTATACCATAATATATATGTTTTATAACAACATATAGGTTTGCTTGAACTTTTTTCTCATATAACCTCTAATGAATGTTTTTACTGTGCTCATAGATTTGTGCGCTCACCACTCATAATTCTTTCAGTGGATGGTTTCCGTGCTTCATACATGAAGAGAGGGAATACTGTCATACCTAACATTGAGAAACTGAGTAAGACATGGACAGGGATTGTGGGATTTTTTTTAATGATCAATTTGGTCCAGGAAAGAAACTTTTGATTTTGATTTGAAAGACTTATTTTTAAAAATATTTTTCTGTAAATCGCAATTACTGTCTTGTTAATATCATCCCCCTCTCTCTTTTTTTCCCAGGAACATGTGGAACCCATGCACCATTTATGCGACCTGTATACCCCACCAAAACCTTCCCCAACCTCTACTCACTTGCGACGGTATGTCATTTATTTAAAGTCCACGTTTACGCAGCCTCTTGTTGTCATCACTGTCAATAACCCCAACTTCCACAAGAACCTTGCTCACCCCGATTGGCCACGCGACAGCTGGAGAGGCCGTCTTCACACACACAACTCATAATTATAATAGTCCTCCATCCAGCTAACCATCAAAAATAGGCCCCTCTCATCAACCCCCAACAAAGTGCTGAACGCATTTTTCAACAGTGACAAAAACATCAGCACACATATGCTTCTTATCAATTCAAATACATAAAATAGCCAACAAATCTAAACTTCCACAGACTGCTAGGCTATCTGTATCCCGTACAACTGAGTGCTGCACCAACCCAATGACACATATCTTCATTCATTTTGAAAGAATGACAGTCTTTCTGACTTTTAGGGTCTCTATCCAGAGTCTCACGGTATCGTTGGTAACTCCATGTATGACCCGGTCTTTGATGCCACGTTCACCCTGAGAAGCCGAGAGAAACTGAATCACCGCTGGTGGGGAGGACAACCAGTTAGTATTGTCCTGACGTATTCTGGTTATCATCTTTTGTCTACATTCACGCAATAATTTTCTTATATCAGTGCCACTAATATAATCCATCTACAGCCATCAGGTCTATTGATCAATCCCAAATTTTACTCTTTGTCTCGTAGATCTGGATCACAGCTCTCAAACAGGGAGTCAAGGCATCGTCCTTCTTCTGGCCTGTGTAAGTTGGTTTTCACGTTACACGTTGTGAAAATTCTGTAACTTTACCTGAGCATTTTTTCCACAAACTTCTTTATTGAATAAGAACATCATTTTATTCATCTTGCTCTATGATGGAATGACATTATATTGGGGACGCGATCAATGAACTGTGACACAGTGGGTGTTCATTCACCCACCTCTCACTGTTGTGAAAAATACTGATACTGGAAATATCCAAGTGACAGCCCTGGTGTAAAGACATTTTGAAAGATAACAATATGAAACAAACAATGAAAATACTTATGTTTGGGATTTGATTTTTCATTTCTAGCACTATCCCACTGGAACGGCGGATACTGACCATGTTGCAGTGGCTCCAACTCCCTGAAGTAGAAAGGTGAATATCGTAAAATATTTCTTTCTCTTTACCGGGTTTTCCATCACTCAATTTTTTTTAACAGCGTTTGATGTGTTCAGACAGATGACATTTCAGAATCCCTGCATTAGGCCAATTAAGGCCTGACACAAATCCATCTATCCACTGAAATAAAATTCTGTCTTAATTGGGGCTATACAGATTTCTGCTGGAGCACCCCTTACAGTTCAATTTTCATTATTATGCCACTTCATTGATTTTCAAGATTTACTTCAAACCACTTCTCATACATCGCCACTTACCCATTTTCTTTTCTCATGATTGATATATCATTATTCACGTAATATGTTTCATCCTGTTTTAGACCCTACGTTTATGCAATGCACTTTGAGCAGCCGGACATATACGGACATAAAATGGGACCCATGAGTGTCGAAGTGAGTATCTTTTGTTGTTGTTTTTTTATCAACACAGTTTTAAACTGCACAAAATAGTTTGATGATCATTACTCCCTTTGTGTGTTCCAGTTGAATAATCCTCTTCGGTTGATTGATAGGATCGTAGGTCAACTCATGAATGGACTTAAGCAGCTGAAATTGCACCGATGCGTCAACGTCATCATAGTTGGAGATCATGGTATGACCTCATTTCACCACAAGTACATACAATTAATGGGCGAGCCACCATTTACCTGAAACTGTGTAGAATTGCATATTTGTCACATTCAAGCTTGCTAGAGAAATAGTATGCTAATTCAAATCATGTAGGTGTCTTTGAAATTCTGTCCTAGTTTCAAGTACACAAACTCCCACTCCTCTTTTCTGTTTTCAGGTATGGAAGAGGCCCACTGTGGTCAAACGGAGTTCCTCAGTAATTACTTGACAAATGTGGATGACATCATTCTTATTCCGGGATCCTTAGGCAGAATACGCCCCAGATTCTTCAACAACGCAAAATGTAAGTGAAAGAAAGATTCATAATTTTGTTTGATAAAGCTGCAAATGGCACACATTGTTTGTGAAAGCAAATAACTGGATGTTGAAATGATTAGTCAAAATAAAATAATCCTTTATTAATCTACATAGGGGCAATTCAAGTGTTAATACAACAAAAAGCCAACATCATCCAGAGGGCAGGTTTGTCGGGTAAAACGTTGAATCAACGTAAGATGTCAGTGACTATTGATTACTCTGATTGGTCATTAGCTCCCAAATCAGTATACGAGACAAAAAAAAACAGTGACAAATGCAAGGAAATAACAAAGTAGGAGATTTCCAAAGAAGGCATATTCAGAATTTGCTGATTTAGCACGTTTATTTATACATCTCATTGCACACATATTGACATGGCCATCTGGATGGAAGAAATTGAAGACCAATTCATCAGCATGATTCAGGAGAGCTCACCCCGTATATTACAGAGAAACGCTAACTCAATGATGAAAGCAAAACTCTGACAGGAGATCGACACCCATTATGTCAGGTGAGATTTTTTTCCCCTCTGTTTTTACAGAAAATAAGCAAAATTGTTTGTCCTTTTGGTCGCTCGTGCTTGACAAATGTCATTGTCTCTTTCTACCTGAAGCTATCGTACAGTAGCCGACGGACTAGTATGTTGAATCCGTCCTATTGCGACAAAAGGAGCCAAATAATATTTGTCAAATATGGGAACTGGCTGGAGTGAACAAGCCACAACACTGAAAATGTATATTTTCTTCCATAGAAAGAAAAAAAGATGCACCCGAATGAAAGGAGACCAACCAAATGTAATAATTTTAAAACAAATATTTACTGTTCAGTTTTTTATCAAGTGCAAAAACTTCTTTTTGTGGGATTTGTGACATCACACAGGAGAAGCGCTGCTTTGTTGAGGCTGGCTCAAAATCCATCACTCCCTTGAAAGAATCCACCATATAGAAGAGATGCTATCCTCCCAAGTCAGAGATGGACATTCATCACATACAGTAGATCACGTGATATATTTAATAAAAAAGTACACAACCGCTGTGTCTGGTTGTATGAAAGCCAATTCTTAAAACACATGACACTGTAAGTGAATTGACCCAAACAGCCTTAATTTGTTTTTTGACTTTTATTTTAATCTAGAAGCTGTATTTGTGAAACATTTAATCATTTTTCCATTTTTACAACTGGATGCAATAATACAGTTTTCACTCATCAACTTGTTGACAAATGGAGGCCTCTCAGCTAGTTATCTGGACAACTGTTATTTTGCATAAAAAAAAAAAAATCACGTTCACGGCGGTGGGGCAAGCCAACCTTAGTTAAGCAAATATTGTTTATGAAAAATAGTCTTAATTAAAGCAAAAAAAAAAAACTCACATTTTGTCAAGATATTACAACAAATATGAAACTAAAATAACTGCTAACAAGCCAAAACCAATGTTTTACTTATCCCAGCCAAGAATGAGACGAATTGCACATTTCATTTTAGACATTTATTTAGATACTATGAATTCAAATGAATGAATGAAGGAATTCAAACTTGTTTTAATTGACGAGCACAGCAAAGCAATAACAATAGCACATACATAATACTTATTTAATAATATTGAAACATCCAGTAAATTACAATAATGTGTTTACTCATACTATTGCTTAAGGATGCACAAGTCATGTTTTATTTGAGAATCAGGGTGCTGCAGCAGCACTGGCTGTAGTTTGAGAGTTTGAGAGCAATGAGGGCATTTGCTGGAATAAACTGCTACTGCTGCTGCTAGTGCATTTCTAATAAGTAATTTGTTTTACCATCAAAATCCATTTCTCTGTTTTGTTTATGTTGTTTTATAGTTCAAGGTGTCAGAAAAGCAAATCATATTTTAGCGTCAGTCACTGTTCGTTAGATGTTTTGGGGTTTTTTTTTTTACATCGTAAGCATATTTTCTCCTCTGCTCAAAAATCTGCACTTTTCTTGAAATCAACACACTTGCTGATTAAGGAATTGAAAAAGCTAGAAGGTTTTTTTTTCTGGTTAAAGAAGAGCCTGCTCTTTCTTTTGGTCAGTCCAGTGGTTACAAGCCCAAAATTCCCTATGTTAAAATGCTCTAAAATGGCAAGCAATGAAAATCTGTTTTATGAATGAATTAAGGGCTATATTCCAAATTAGTAACTTCATCTGACTTAACGGCTCTGACAATGTTTTTCAGATAACCCTAAGGCAATTGTTGCAAATCTCACTGTAAGTATGGCAGTTTTTATATTCCAAAAATGAGAAATTTATCAATTTTAAGATTGAACTGTGAGCTTAGATTGACAATTTCATGATTATTTTGTTAATAGTCACACTCCTTGTCAATATTCTTTCTAGTGTAAGAAACCAGACCAGCATTTTAGGCCTTATTTAAAGCAGAATCTGCCAAAGAGACTCCACTACGCCAATAACCGACGGATTGAGGATGTGCATCTCCTCGTGGACAGGAAATGGCACATTGCCAGGTGATGATTAACTTCTATTCAGTTTACACAGAGCAATGTTGATCTCCCATTAAACCGAAGAGTGCCATTATAATTTGTGATAATTTGAGTGTTTTTCTCCCTGCATCATTTCATTTTCAATTGATATGTGTTTGTAGTCATTTACATTCTAATTCATATTGCTCCATAAAATAACTAACAGAGCTAATCCTAACACATCTAACTTCATTTTTTTTATTTCAGGAAAGCACCTGAAGTGAAGAGGCTTTGTGGCTTTTTTGGTGACCATGGATATGATAATAAGATTAACAGTATGCAGGTATTTAAAGATAACGCAACAAGCAAATATTCTACTGGTTAGTAATCTAATAATATCGACTAATACGTATGTTTAAACTCTCTTTTCAGACAATTTTCTTGGGATATGGGCCTTCCTTTAAATTTAAGACTAAAGTTCCAGTATTTGAAAGCATTGAACTTTATAATCTTATGTGTGGTAAGACATGTTTGTTTCATATTTTTTAGATGTACAAGTGAGAGAGCGTGAATGTGGGGAAGGGGGAATAACGACATTCAACTCATTTTTATTTATAAAGCACTTTAAAACAGCTGCAACTGAGACAACAGATACAAATGGAATATTAGACAACTCTTTGCTGCTGTTTGGTGCAGTGGTAATAAGTATAGCCACGCCTGTTGAGTGACTCTCACTCACTGTTGAGTGGAACAGAGTCCAAATCCTTTCGAGAGAACTGGTTCTGGAGCTCATGCTGTGCACCAAGGGGAGCTATTTGGAAGTTCATTTCAGGCTCTTTGTCTGTTTAGCTGACTTAATATGATTTGTTTTGCTCTCAGATCTTCTAGGTCTAACCCCAGCACCCAATAACGGAACACATGGCAGTTTAAACCACCTACTGAAGAACCCTTTCTACAAACCCAAAATGCCAGAAGAAGTTTCAAAGCCAGCCACTTCAGTTCAAGTTCACACAGGAACAGACGATCGAGGCTGCAACTGCAATTACAAGGTCTAGCATGATGACATTGTTCCAGATCTTAGTTCAGTCAAGAATATGCAGTCATTCTGCTTAATACATATACTAAGTATCCTATGTATGAAGCAGAATTACACCATTAGTGTATTTTAGACCATGTAAAGTAATTTTAATGATTTGATTTCTAAATGAATATTTTCAAAGAAAATAAACCATGGATGAAAACCGTGTAGATGAGAGGGCTTAGCACACAGCCTTGTGGGATCCCCAATGCTCACTGTCCTCGTGCCTGACGTCCGGATGACAACTGTGACTTTCTGAGTCTTCTTATGAAAGGCAAAGTGGGGGTTTGATAGTCTGAGGGGTTCTTAGAAGATTCTCAGCCAGCTTGTTTGGGATGACCTTGTTGACTCAACAGCATTCTAACTGAAAAGTTGCGCGAGGGCTTTGAAACAGACGGTGCAAATAAGTGAAAGAAAAACAGGTGGAGGAAATAAGTGTGGTTTTCTTTTCTTTTGTCTCTTATTGTTAGACTGTTTGCTTCTTTGTCAGTGGGGAAACTTACAAAAATAGTGAGGGATCAAATCCTTATTTCCTCCACTGTATGTCTCAAACACATCTGTCAGTTCTGAAGAGCAGACCTGTTGAACTCAGCTGGGTATGTTATTGGAGCCTGCTGCTTTTCAGGGTTACATCCTCCTCTGAACTTTGCACATCTCAACTGACGGTACAGTGAGAGCTGGGCTTTTTGCTGCTTCTGTTGGTTTGTACAATTTCTCTGTGTCAGCGTTGATTGCGTCAGTGCTGGCATAGAACTCATTCAGTTCATCTAGCAGTGTGCTGTTGCTGCTGCTCATGATGGTGTTGCTCCTCTGTCAGACGTCTGTGATGTGATGGAGCCCTTACACTGTGTCTGAAGTCAGGAGCGTTGTCGTAACCCTCTGGCTTCAGCCTGTACCCTATCTTGGCCTCTCTGATGGATCGATTGGGCTTTTTTTTGTAGTCCTCATTAACACCAGAATGTAGCAGAGCGTGCACGCAGCATGAACTGTACCTCAAAATGCATCTGAAGGTTTTGATTTTCATAGATTTTGCAGCTTGGTGGGGGGTGGGTTGTAATATTGTTGATCCTTACTTCCTTTCCAGGTTTCAAAATTAACTGTACATGTTGGGCCATTAGTCTTTTCTGCATTGCGGGGATTCTCATTGACAGCTCATTGCCACCAAGTAATAATGTGCCATCAAATGGACCGCAATTAAAATACGACTCATTAATACAAAATACAATTAACTTTTTTTTTTCTATCATAGGACTGGCTACTTTATTTATGCAAAGTTTCAAGCATCTTTGAAAAGCATAAAAATTGAAAACAGTGACAACCACAGCAAAAGAGGACCTTGCAATTTTTATCACTGCCCTACCTCTTTGTTGATAGAACATCAATCCTTACTTCACTCTAATATGTAGCGATGTGTTCCTTTTGACGAGGCTGTTACTTATTTCCATACGCTTAGATATTGCGAAGGCAATCACACTCGCCATCAACATTTCCTTCACCTAAACCTTGTCCTCCGTGCACGTCTGATAATGTTGTTGCTCATCCCGACATCCAGGTTTCCATCAGCAATCCACCTTTCATTTTCATCACCCCCCCAATTCCTTCAACTTCATTATAAATGGTCTTCGACACTTTCATTTCCTTTTGCAGCTCTGTCCAAAATTGTTTCTATTCTTTGTCTGAACATCCTGTTTGTGGTGTTTATACGTTGGAAATTTTGATTTATTCTTTTTTTCAAATTTAAATGTTACTGAATTTGAGTTGTCCTTGTACTTGTAAATATGTTCCTGTTCATGAATGCAAGTAAATAACTGTAATTTGACATTAGTCAAGAATTTTTGTGAATGTTTGAATGAAGTATTCCATGAATGTGTACAGTGTATAGTAGCAGCCCAAGCAGCCTGGCACACAGGGAATTTTCACTCTGATATCTACTGGAATCTTTTGTTCATCAAGGCAGTGAAATCTTCTTAGCTCTGCAATCAAAAATACATGTACTGTTTACAATTAATATGTCAACAGGCTTTTCTTCTCTCCATTTTTTTACAGTTTCAAGTAAAACGACGGGACCAAAGAGGTTTGAAAGTGACCATTGCACGTGGCTATAATCTGGAATCACTCTGGCTTTGTTTCTTACACAACCAAGTAGAGGAGCTAAACCAGCGACTGAAGCAAGCTATTGATGGTCAGTGCAAACTGATATTGCAAATGACACTTTTTCACTTTTCTGCATGAAATTATGTCTCCAAACCATTTTACTTGCAATGAATTCAGAATGTGTGAAGATAAAGCTTTGAAATGCCACAAACAACAAAATAGAAGTCCACATTGTTCACCAAAAATCATCTTGACATTAATATTGACCACATTTGATATGTGAAAAAATGTAACTAAACTATGAATATGATTTTTTTTTTTTAAATTGGAACGTCAGTATATAACTTCATATATGCAGTATAGGTGTATACAATATTATTAATTTAAATTGCAGACTGTTTTTGGATTATTTTTATAGACCATGCAAATTTACCTTATGGCCCATCTGTAGTATAGTACCATATTAAGTGACCTTTCTATTGCTGCAATCCTTTCCTCTTTTTAGACAACAGGAATATGCCATACGGTCGACCTGTAGTACGATACTATACAAAGTATTACCTTCTGCACCACACAGACTATGTCTGTGGTTACAATGAGGATCTTGCAATGCCTCTCTGGACATCATACAGCATGAGCCGACAGGTATTGTACATGTTATTTGTTTTTCCAGTGAGTATGGCCTTAACTTTCCGAATGCACCCTAAACATCAAGATTATAATAGCATTTAATTATAACATGTTAAATTTAACCATGATTTTAAAAAAATCCATTCATAGTCTTGTATGAGTATTTTGATTATTGACAAATAAAGTTTAATGTTTTTTTTTTCTTTTTATTTCCAGTTATTTATTTGTATTAAAACATAAATCACAGTACCATATTTTCCGCACCAAAAAGCGCTTTGGGTTAAAAGGCACAGATTAAATTACGGGGGTTATTTTGTACTTTATTCACACGTAGAGCACACTGCATTACAAAAAAAAAACAGCTCGGGAGCAAGACAGTGAGTTGGTGGTACTATTTACCCAGGTACTGTATTGACGTTATTGTTAATCGACATTCATACACAAAGTCCTCATCTTCTGTATCCGAATTAAACAGTTGGGCAAGTTCGCCATTAAGCATGCTAAATTCCCTCTCGTCATTGTCTCGTTGTTGTCACGTTGCTCTTTGGAATTGATCCCGGCTTTCCAGAGGTCTTGAATTGTGCCTCTTAAGCATGTCTCTTTGTCGATGTCATTTTAGAGGGTCCTTATGCTGTTTGCTTTGCACAAACCAATAGTATTTATTTGTCAGTGGCGGCGAAGGTACATACTCAACGTAGTAAGTACAATTCTCTGATTGGTTTACCGCCCCGGTCTACGTATTTGACGTACAATGTAATGTAATGTCCTCTGATGGTTCATATTACGTCTACATATTTCGTCCCTGTGTGGCAGCAGCCACTCAACAACATTTACAGATTTTGGAATTCGGTCCACACAAAAGGTGTACTTCATTAAAAGGCACTTTTACTTTTGAGAAAAGTAAAGGCTTTTAAGTGTGCCTTATGGTGCAGAAAATACGGTATAATGATTGTTAACGCTGAGGTCAGTTGAGAAATTAGAAGTTTCTTCTCATTTTCAGCATAATTTACGATTTATATTATAGAGTAAGTATTTATGGACTGATTAACGTGTTATCAGATAATGGTGATTATGGAACAAGCTTTTATGGACATTCTTGAGGATTTTTACAATATCGGGTAATACGACTGAACAGAGTAAAATCAGCAATTAAAACGTCATCCTTTATGTGATCATTCAGGTTGAAGTGTCTGCTCTGCCAGAAGTCCTGATAAATTGTGTTCGGCCTGATACTCGACTCCCATCAGCCTTCACTCAGTCCTGTATAAAGTACAAGGCAGAAAAACATCTCACTTATGCCTTCCTATACCCACCACGTAAGTGAAAATTATGCTCTATTTCAGAAACAGAAATTATTATTGTCGCACATTTGAATTCTTGTTAATATTAGTGTGATTGCTAAATGTATTCCCAAGTTTCTTCCCTATTCTGGTTTTCCAACTTTGCAGGTACCAACATTGCAAACCACATGAATCAGAATGAACATATTGTTAAATTCAAATCTTTGATACGGCACAATAGTATGCAATTGTGGAGGTTATGGTCATTTATAATTATATGGACCATAATGAATGAATAATAATTTATTAGAAACTGTAATTGTTTCATTTCTAGTTATTGAGTGACCTTTCACAAATAGTTTGCAATCGAAAAACGCTTTCATACAGTAGGTTTAATTCTGTATTAGTCATATTATGATATTGTTGGTCAAAATGTTTTTTTTTTTTGTATTTTGACAGAATTGTCCACTGGCATTGACAAAAAAAATGAAGCTGTTTTCATAACCAACACTGTTCCTATGTATCCCGCATTCAAGAGTAAGAATCTCATTCTGCATATCCACGACCATCTCAAAGTTTTGAAACAGGGATGACATTTTCTTTATTATTGCTCAAGACTGAAAACATTTTTATTTTTAATCAGTTCAACGTGACATAAAGCCCGTAGCTGTGAGCAATTGTGCAAATAGCAAATTTTGGTGTTTTGTCAGGGGTTGCAAAGAGTTTCTCTTGTCGCAAACCTTTCAGAAATATCATTTATTTCATCAAACTCGAGTTTTTACATGCCCACAATGTAACACTTCAATAAAGATAGTCATCTATTCAAGCTTTGGAATAACATTCAAATACTGTATCATCAAAAATACTCGGTCAAAATTCGCAAGGTCACAGATGTAACAACCAATGAATTTATTTGGCAACTATCATTAGGACATTTGGCCCACTCCTCTTAAAAGAAGCTCTCCAAATTATTCTACTGCTTGAAAACTAAGCTTGAAGTGGCTGCACAGGTTGTCTATTGGGTTGAGATCTGCAGATTGACTTGGCCACTCGATGACCTTTTTGCTTTTTATTGAGTCACACTCTCACGATTATCCTCACTTCATGAGGCGAGGTCTTTTATAGAGCAACAGACCAAGACCAATTGATGGCCACTGTGTTTCTTCTACTTTCAAATAATGGCACCAGCACTTGTCACATTCTCACTAAGTCTTTTGCTGAAGGGTTTGTAACCCATTACAGCCTTGTGTAGGTCTATAATTTTGTCCTTGATGTCTTTAGTCTTGCCCTTGGGAGTATAGAGAAACACATACAGTAGCATTTTGAGATAAGGAGTATTGGTGATCAGTGGTTGGTGCCAACGGGCACCATCCAATGTGGGATTCAGAATTCTAATCGTAAAGGATCAAATATATTTGTAACACAAAGAGGCACAACATCTTATAACTTTTTAATTGTGTGTGTGATTTGAAAAAGACTAAAGGGAGTAACCCTCAAAACAAATCAATGCCAGGAGAAGCATCTCAAATAAGATAAAACATTTGGCGATGTCAATGCATCATGGACTGTGTTTTTGCAATCATATAATATATATATATATATATATATATATATATATATATATATATATATAATATATATAATCTTATAATATAATATTGTAATATATATATAAATGTTGTGTTGTGTCGTGTTGTGATTTTCATTCATTTTCAAACTTTTAGCTGGTCTCTTTCTTTGTGACCTTTATTTCCTGCATTCTCACACCATTCATACATACAACTTTCTTTCCGCGCTCTGTTTTTTTCCCCTCAGAAATATGGTCTTATTTTCAGAGAGTCCTTTTGAAGAAGTATTCCACTGAAAGAAATGGTTTGAATGTTCTCACTGGACCGATATTTGATAATGACTTTGACGGTATAAAGGACTCAACTGACAAGATCAAAGAGTAAGATTTGTATTTTTTTTTGTACTCACAACCTGTGGTTTATAAAGATTATTTTTGGACCAGCACTTTATAGTTAGTAATTTGTCAACCAATAACCCTCAGACAGATCATACAGAAGATTTCATATGCTACCACATATAGAAAGGCAATGTTTGTCTGACATGTTACACTTAGAAATACTCACAAATAAGTACATACAGGCCTAGATTCTGAGGCGCTGTCCACGTTGATGTATCAAAATCACCGTGATGTTTCAAACAGCATCCTTTTTTGTTTAATATAAAATTTGAATGAAAATGAAATCTAGTCATATTGTTCAGTTTCATTGCACATTACTAAAGTTCTTTCTTCTTGACTGCAGGTATGCACGTGGTACAATACCCATCCCAACTCACTTTTTTGTGGTTTTAACCAGCTGCTTAGACTTCAGACAGGCTGCAGATTCATGTGGTGGCCCCCTCAGCACTGCTGCCTTCATTTTGCCACACAGACCGAACAATGATGAGATTTGCAATGTAAGGAATAGAACACCACCACTCTTTATAATTGGCCTTACTGCAAATAGAACGTGACATTTATGGATGTAGATGTCAAGTCAGTTTTCTTTATCGTGCATCAATTTATTATGTAGCAAATCACTTCCAAAATGGTACATATCTGGAAATTCACTTCTCATAATTTGTACTACTAATACTTGTGCTAGATGTATAATTTCTGCATTTGGTTATCAATTAACATTTTCATCCAACAAACAGGGGGGTTACAAAACTACATGCCGTCCATCAATTTTATTCCCGAAAAAGGAGAAAACCCAAATAGATATTTGTCAATGATCTTTTGCAGAGCTCAGATGAGGAGTCCAACTGGGTGGAGGACCTGATGAAGATCCACACAGCTCGGGTCAGAGATGTTGAAATCCTGACAGGTCTGGACTTGTACCGTAGAACCACACGAAGTTATGCAGAAATCCTGTCATTGAAAACTCATATGCACACTTATGAGAGTGAGATATAAGCTGTATGTGCATATCTTTGTTGGACTTGAACATTTCAATCACATTGACTTGGGTGTAGCTATCACGAGGTAGCTCATTGATCTGCACACTAGCTTTGATTCACATCTCTTCAACACCACTATGTTTGTCATTAATTGTAAAAGTCAGATAGTAGGAAAGAAAATTCTTTGTGTCTGTTTTTTTTAATGTATATACATTTTGAATGTGTTTCATCAAATTGAAAGAAACCTGTGAATATCAGAAGACGTATTTTAAATTTTATTTTACATGGATACAGGGATATATTGTACATAGATAGTTTCTCATGATGTCATGCACCTCTGGGCAAGCCCACTGCTGCCATTGTGAAGATTATTCATTGTTTTATTCCAGTGCTTACTGCGTGTTTGAAAATAGAAAAACATTGATGGTCAACATCAAAGAATGAATTACCGTGCAGTGTTGGAATCAGTGTGAGACAAAACAGACAACAAAAAAATAGTAGATGCATCAGATTTTAATCTGAACTTCATTCAAGGTAGGATTTAACACTTGACACACACAGATGTATATATATATATATATATATATATATATATATATATATATATATATATATATATATATATATATATATATATATATATATATATATATATATGAATATATATGTGTGTATATATTTGGGGTCACATTGAAACGTTCTTACTTTTAAAATAAAATTGCAATTTTTTCCAATGAGGATAAGATCAAACTAATCAGGAATACATTCGATACAATGTAGCAAATGACTATTCTTGCTGTAAACATCTGTTTTTAATGCAATATCTAGATATACATAAAGGTCCAATTCCAGCAACCTCCAGTGTTCTTATCATCCATTGTGTTTGCTAATTGTGTTAGAAGGCCAATGGATGATTAGAAAACCCTTGAAAACCCTGGTGCAATTATGTTAGTTTTCATGGAACAGGCTAAATTGTCTGGGTGACCCCAAACCTTTGAACGGCAGTGGATATTATTCTGATCTCCATATGTGAGCTGCATGGGGAATAAACTGGTTATAAAAGTTCAACATGCCAATCAACACCTGCAGGGACTTGATAGTGGTAGGGTGTGGAAAAGTGTCATAGGCGTCCACCCTGGCGAGAAGGAGGGGCGGCTCCCTGTGGCCTGACACTGTGGCCAAAAATGTAATTGCTGACAAACAAAACTGGCACTCACCTGGGTTGATGTGGCCATGCTCGCTGAGCAGTCGGAGCTGTGTCGGGGTTTTCAGCATCTGCACTGGCCCCCGGGATGTTGTCCAGGGAGCCAAACGTTATGTCACGCAGCACAGAGTCCATAAGGCGCTGAAATGCCTGGGCTGCCTGCTTGAGGCTGAAATGCATCTGGAACTCAATAAATCCAAAGGGTATGATGACTGCTGTGTTGGGCACATCCCAACACGGATTTATTGGTATCTGATGATAACCGCAAACCAGGTTTACCTTGGAAATACGGTGGCCCATTGCCAGGTGGGCGGAGATGTCTTATACATGCAAGACCGTATACCAGTCAGGGGTCATGGTGTCATTCAGGAGGCGGAAAAAAACATTGGGGTGCCAATCTGCGAGACGAATACCTGTTAAATAGTGTTTACTGTAGTTGGAGAAAGTAATATTCAATTAGTGCTTCATTGGCCAAACCACACTCAATTATTATTACTTTGAAAAGTCCATATTTTGTCTGATGTAAGTGGATTAATCGATTGGGCGATAGTAATCATCTGATTCTGGTCTAACACAGTTGCAAGTGAAAGCATATGAACCATTCATAGTTTCTTGGGTTTCTGCATAAATTGATCTTTCAATGTGATCTTCATCTAAGTCACAACAGTTTACACAGCATGCTTAAATATTATACAAACAACTGTTTTCATAGGTCACACTGTTACAGAGCAGGCCATCGTTCACCAAGGAGACTGGGGAACACAAACCATATAAGCGGGGCACAGAGGTAGACAGAACATAACATAGTGTGAATATTCACATTGAAAAAATATGTGAACCCCGGAGCTAAATTAAACCTAATCTGGGTAACGAGTCAGTCTATCTGAGATCCAGTCTAAAAACTGAATAATCTTATTCTTCATGATCTACTCCAAATAAGGGACTAAAGGACTACAATGACTGCAAAAAATATAAATGGCAAACAATAAAGACAGCGGAAAAATATAACAGTAAATTATTGCTTCTCAGCGATTACTTCTAACTTCTGTATCACGTATTTATCAAAAAATAACAATAATGTACTTATTTTCATTTTCTAATTTTTTTATGGTCAAACATAACTTTAAATCATTTAAAAGTCATTAAATTTTAAGACTCCTTGCTCTGTGTTGACAAGAAAAGGCACTCTGTGCACAGGATGCAAAGCCACAATTTATTCATGAGCAGATGCTATACTTAACAGAACCCTTGACTTGATAGATGAGATGAACCCAGTTCTACAACACAATTTCTCAAATGAATGTGTCGTAAAAGTTCTTTAAATTGTTCATTAAGATCTGTGCAGCTTGCTATCTTGCAAAATATGGCCACAAATCACATACATTAACTGGTTTTAACTGGATAATCCTAATGCTTGATTCGTTAAATTTAGGGAAAACTGCAAATAAAGTCTCATGGTCTGTGACCTACTGTTACTTATTTTCTTAATCAGTTTTGGGACTCACTCATTCAACAACTCTGAGTGATATATCAGTTTATGTTCAATCTGTTTTTAGGGGCACAGTTGATGAGTGGCTGCAAGATGTTGCTATTTTTTAAATATTACACCTTAATTGTGCTTTCTTCAACTATGTAGTGCCCAGTGGCACACACACAAAAAAATAAAATTTATGCTTAAGTTATCTTTACTTTTTCTGAGAGAAAAGTGCTCACAGCAGGGATCTGGCCAGTGCTTTTGGTTTGTAGTGAAGTGAGGGAGGACATTTTGTCTTGGAAGGATTTTAGGTCAGAAGGGGTACTCAAAGCTTTTTGCCAGTCATTTCTCAACAGAAGGTTACAATCATAAACCACTAACGTTGTCTCCCACATTGTGATAAAGTCTCTTCCACCCAACTAATAATCCCTCGAGCAATGATGGTTGTGGATTGATCAAAGGAAAGAGGATTTTCATTTGCAATATATTACATGTAGAAACTGAAAATCACAATATTTTGATTCCAATCAGAGTCACAAACCCCAGGAGGAGAAAGAAACTTCTCGCAGAATGAGCTTGACTGTCAGTGACAAATGCCTTGCATTAATTTCCTTGTTTATTTGTCCCTTGAAGATGTCGAATAACCCTATTAAATCAGGTAGTCAGTTGCCCATTAATCTCAATGGAACAGGCTAGTCACTCAAAACTAATGGGGTTTAGAATTTGCATGAAGCAAGTTTCTTCCAAAAAGCTTTCACCAAAAGGATTGCATTTCAAACAGAGGGTTTATCATCACACTTGTTCAGACATGGATTAACGGCAGTCGTTCCAAAAAACTGTCTTACTGGGCCAGAAAGTCACAAATTTTCCTACTCTGCCTTTCAATCCATTCAGTGGCAATCATCTAATTGTGGCAGTGTGAAACAATCAATATGTTATACAATTATTGACTGCTAAAAAGATGGTTATATCACTTAAAATCACTAATCACAGTTTTGGGAGGGTCGGACGTGTATGAGTTCTTCTGATCACACTCAAGCCTGGATACCTCCAAAACGGAAAGTGCTGACACTCACCAACTAACTAGTAAGCGGAGTGGCTTTTCTAGACCACAACAAAGACTCGACAGGTACAGACTTCCAAAACGAACAGTCCAGATATGTGAATTCCTCCTGCCATTGCCAATCTTGGTCACGAAAAGGAAGTCCAGATTAGTAGTATAGTGATTGACGACTCTGCCGTCATGTTTGAAGTTTGTGATGCTTTTAGGGAGCGTGTTATCACATGGATGACTGAAGGTCCTTGACGAGCCAGAGAACCCAGTTGACGGAGCGGTAGCAATTCCTCCATGTCACAGCGATCAGTAAAGCAATTGAGGATTTGAGAGTTAAAGTTCCACTGCATGTTTCTCCTGGAAGCATTTTGAGGTTTATTTAAGTTCAACTGCATTATTCTGATCATAAACCTCTCAAGTTCATACTAATCAATTACTCTTGGCATAGAGAGCAGAAAGTAGTCTTCCATCTTAATGTGAGAGTAAATGTAGATTAGTATGTATGTGAATCTGCCAATTCCATTGCAGTTCTGCCCCTTTGATGGAAAGAGAATAAAATGTTTAGAATAATTCAAACATAACAAAGTGGTCAATTTTTAATTAGTTTGCTGTGTCATAGCTATAATTTCAATAGTTAAGAGTTTTTATTTCAAGTGCATCTCAAAGTCTTTATCCTCATATTCTGGTTTCTAATGTTTGCAAAGTAAATTCTAACTGTTAAACAAAAGATTAAAGTAAATGTTAATCCTTGCTCCCTGTCTCCCCAGGCATGTATCGGAGGAAAGAATGCATGTTGTTTTGAAATTCTTTTTCTACATTTTTCCCCATGCCTGTTTTCTTCGACAAAGGCAACAACAGCATGAGCATTAGACCAGAGCTGAGGCTGGAGTCTTTAAATCCTGATGCGCTTCAAAGCACGGAGAGAGCAATTCATCTTCTTATCTTTGACTCAAAACAGGCTTTTTGTGTGGAGGAGAGAGGGAGAGGGAAGAGGCAAGAGGGGGGAAAAATGCTGTCGAGTAATTTTCCGTTTAAATGTTCCACTCCACAACAATTTGCATAAGCAGCCCTGCGCCTGTGATAAGAAGATTGGTAATTTTCAAAGGCTCTGTAGGGATTGAGAATTAAAAGCCTTTCTGCGCTATCTTCCCTCTTGCAGCTGGCCACCAAAGATTCCCTCTTCTCTCATGCATTTCCGCCTAAACTACGCCTTATAAACTTTCTCTACCATCCTCTCCTTTGCTCACCCTGACTGTGCAAACTTTATGCCTCTGTATATTCTCAGTCCTATCCTATCGTGGTGCCACAGACTTCATACAATTTTGAGATTTTTGCTTGCCTATCTCATAGCAACAGCAATGTGAATCGACACAAATCAGGAATTTAGATTTTCTGAGATGGTCACTGCAATGTTAGTGCAAAGACAAGAAAACCCTGTTTGACTGACTGCATTGGAGCTGAATGTTATAATTTGAGTCTTGCTTCTGGAGTTGTGCAATCGTGGTAGTGCTTTGCTAAGGCAGCAATAAAATAGCAAAATAGCAAGACATCACTCAAATATAAGAGAACTGGAAATACGTATTTTTTTCAGAGAATCAATGATCAATTTATTTATAAATTATATAATATAAATAATATTTATAAAAATTCCTTTCATTAAAAACATGAAATAATATGTCATTTTACTTTTTTAAAAAAGCTAAATTGAAATGGTTTAATAAAACAAAACATGGCTCCTTTTAAGAATCCAAAGAAGTACTGTACGTCGGGAGGGGGTAAATTTTTTCTTTAAATCTAAACACAGAACCACAAGGGAAGCTTTCCACTGAATGTTTGTCAGTGTCGATTTTCACTGTTCACTTTTCATATAGCAGTGAACTTGAAACACATTTCCGTGCAATTTAGGCTCCTGCTGCCTTCAAATCATCATTATATGAACTTGTCCAAAAATGAAAATGGAAGTCAAAAATTGCAGTCACAGCAGTGCACTCGGCGTGACCCAGTAACAGGATGTGCTGTGGAGGTATTCTCCGTTTTGCCAGTTCATATAAGTAAGGTGGTCCTCACCTCACCGTGTTGGCAAGGAAACCACTTGAGACCCCGACTCAGAGAAAAGATGGTAATAAATTCCCTGAGGCATATGTTGTTTTTGCCCATACACCCTTTTTTACCATACAATTCCTACCTGTGTGCATGTGTGTGTGGTTTTCCAAGAGAAAAAGAAAAAAGGATTACAGATTGGTATGGGAAACCACTCATAGTATAAATCAACGCAAGCAGTTTTGTTTTTGCACAATTCATAGTTTATCCCTTTTTAAAACAGAGTGAATGGCAAAAGTGAGAACTGCAGGTTTTGGATTCTTCCCTTAACCGCAGAGACTGTCGCAAAAAGCTTTGCTGGTCCACACCAGGTAGTTAGCACGATGAATTCAGCCAAACACTGCATTTTCTTTCAAATCAGCAATCATGATGGCAAATAAAATGCACTTTTTATAAGTATCATTTTCATGAATGAATGGCAAGTAGTAATTAAAAGAAGACGGAGAAGCCATGGTTATGATTAAGCTCACCTAAATTTGTTTTAATCATGTAACATCGGAATTAGGTGGTCATATGATTGAGTATATGTTTTACAGAAGTGTGCTTAAGTGCCGATATTTTAAGAAATGTTTGGATGGAAACAAGAAGAAGAATCAAGAATCAGCTTTGTCATTTGTCATCTACACGTTATTATGACTCCCACTAACCCTAACCCACACTAATCCTCAAGTGGGAGTCATAACCCTCGCACGCACCATTATAGAAAAAAATGACGTCAGCCGAAGGGTGTGACTTACGTGATGTTTTTTTGTGTACTGTTACACAATGAATTGTGTTTCAGTACACTTCCCCAAATGATTTGATGAATAGCTCTACTATCTGAAAGACTGTTTGCTTCTGAAAGCCATTCACACAATCGAGATGTGTTTAAAAATAATGAGTTTGGCAAGGCATCAAAATCCCTGCTCCATTCAGCAGGCGGACCACTGAGCACGGCTTAAACACTCACACACTTACAAGTCCCCTCTTTCGCCAGGGAATTTTAGACAAGATATTAGCATAATAGGCTATAAAGCACGATAACTTCAAAAATGTATCCTATTTGCATGAACTCCCCTGTTTGTGAATGTATAACAATGCGGAATCCTCGTTTCACTGGTGCATGCAAGTGAGTGATTGCCAAATATCAGAAGCTCAGCTTTACTTTATTTGCTAAACACACAG
Organism: Syngnathus leptorhynchus; assembly: GCF_054491065.1. Taxonomy (NCBI): domain Eukaryota; kingdom Metazoa; phylum Chordata; class Actinopteri; order Syngnathiformes; family Syngnathidae; genus Syngnathus; species Syngnathus leptorhynchus. The sequence goes on from NC_141202.1 coordinate 6,676,426, forward strand.
TCACTGCACATTTTAACTGAAGTTTTACTAAATCAAAGCATCAGCTCAAAGTATCTCTCGATGCATGCATTTTCTTCTGCTTATTCTACTTTGAGTTACCAAGTCTGCAGCTTTAGCAGGGAAGCCCAGACTTCCTCTCCCTAGCCACTTAGTCCAACTCTCCTCAGGCATTCCTTGGCCAGCTGGGAGACATCGTCTCTCCGGTGTGCCCCAAGTCGACCTGTATCTGAACTCTGGGGTAGAAATGTGTACAATGCATTGGCATAAAACATGTGAGGTTGCAGGCATTCTAACCAAATGCCCCAGTGATCTTATCTGGCACCGCTCGACGGGAAGGGGCACCAGCACTATTCTGAGCCCTTCCTGGATTTGTCTAAAGAAAAGCCTATGCAAGAATCCTACCGGAGGAAATTCCTTATGGCGGCTTGCTTTCGGGATCTCTTCTCACGGCCTACAGCTCATGAATATAGGTGAGAGTGGGAACATAGACCGATACAGAGTCTACATCACGGCTCGATCTCCCACTCCATTCTTGTGTTCTCGGCTGGGGCAGGAAGATATCCCCAACCTGGAGAGTGCACTCCACTGAGTACCATAGTCTCATAATTGGAGGTGCTGTTTTCATCCCAGCCGTTACACACTCGCCTGTGAACAAGCAACAAAAGAATTAGAAGGCGTCATGGTCAGCTCTCCCTCCTCTTTCAGTGGGCAGGGAAGACTAATCCAATGGATGTTCGGGCTTTATCTGCATTTAAAAGGAACTGTTCAAAAGCAATTTAAGCCCAAGCCAAACTAACACATATGAAACATTTGAAAGGTTAGGATATTGTTGCAGAATAACACCGTGGGTTGTGTTTTCTCAGATATCCCAGCAACAGATTGCTTATCTCTTGTCTTCATGTGACTAATCACCCACTCATTCCCTTTGCTATGCAGTTTAGTCACTTGTTTTAGATAGCCACTGAAATTGTTCCTTGAAAGACTATAGATCCCATTGTGCCAATATCTCTAGAGCTCTTCTAAGGCTATAGATCCCATTGTGCCAATTTTTCTAGAGCTCTTCAAAAATCCTGTTGCATCAAAAAGGATAACCCAAGTGGTGCGATGCAGCGTCTTCAAAAAAGGTACGATTTACTTTTTAGGAAAGAACACTGTCCTTATTTGGAACAAAATTCAGGATTCAAAGCATTCTCATCACTTTCCTCATTTTTTTTACAGCACAAGCCAAAACGCAACAGTCCTACTTGGTCTATCTTGGCGATAATACCATCAACATATCTAAGGTTTGTATTTTTTATAGGATTTTGCATTATTGTTTTATATACGCTGATTATCAACTTGTCATTTGTCAAATGATGCCTGCACCTCCGCCTGTTTGAATGCAAGACACAAATACCTTTTTTGGGTCCTTAGTGCAGGTTTGTTGAGGTGGGCCAGAACATGGGGACCTTGAGGCCATTCTGTGCCTGTCTGGGACTTAAAGGGCCTTGACAGGGCCGATCAGGAAGACAGCCAGACGTCAAACAAATGGCGCTTGCCAAGGCCATTCTGGGGCATGCTAGGTCAAATTGAGATCCAGAGGTTCCTCAGGGGGACAGCCTGGTTGTCAAGCCCAAAGCTTGCCAAGACCTATTGGGCTAATAGTGTTAACAAATAAAATGGCTCAGCTTTAGCTCAGAAGCAAGGTGCTAATGCGCCTCTTGAAAACTACCCTTTTTTAATGTGAATGTAAGTATATGTATATACTGTGTGTATATATATATATATATATATATATATATATATATATATATATATATATATATATATATATATATATATATATATATATATATATATATATATATATATATATATATATATATATATATATACTCCACTCAAAAACAAACAAACAAACAAACAAGCCAAGACTGAAGTGAACTTCAAAACATTTGGGAAGAATGGGCTGTTGAGACTAATATGAACATTTACGTTGCGCCTGCAGATATTTTGAAAGGTTATCCTATCTCATGATAAATAACTTACACCAAAGAGATGTTGGTCCTTCCCCATAAGGCATAAGGCTATGCAGCATCTAGACAAGAACTACCAGAGTTTGCAAAAAATACTGTTGAATTAACAAACTAAACACCACTTTGCACGCTTCTTGTGTTGTTGTTGATGTTATTCAAGTGAAGCCAATTCTTCCTTACCTTATCTTACCTTTTGGTACTCCCCGAATAGTATCATTTCACTTTGTAACCTTTGTGTGCAGGTTTTCTATATAACAAGGTTTTCTCCTTGCTTGCCACCGTCTGTGTGATTTTGTTCTTTGTGCGGCATGCAACACAAAATATGCTCAGCAGAGTCCTTTTCAATCTAACCAAATACAGTATCTTGAATTTTCCTTTCCCTCCTCCCTTCTGCCTCACAAGAAGGGCGGGGAGAGTGTTAATGTGGGTTTCCCTCAACTTCGGAGCTGGAGAATGAAAATGTTTGTCTCCCTAAAGTGCTCACACTAAAGGGGTTATCCCAATTCTTGCCTGAAGCCAGTTGGGAAGGGACACTAATGGGATGGAAATTAACATCTCAAATTAAGAGTTGAACTGGTCGACACTTAAAATATTTTCCTAAAAATGAGATGGGTTGCTTGGTATGCGAGTCTATTCTTAAGCATAAAAGCACGTGCTATACAGGCCCCATCTGAAAAGGCACCTGCTAACATGAACTGATGAGCAACCTCAAATCCTTGACAGCCAATCTGTCTGTGAATTTTCGCACCAGCCATCTGACCGAATCATTGGGGTGCGCAAGAATGCCAGAACGAAGCATGCCAACAGCTGGCACTCAATGGGCCGAATGTGGGCGTGGGATCCTTGGTCAAATGAACTTATGTCTATGTGGATGTGGTTGTATAGTATATGTATAAGTATATGTATACTTGTGGAGAAGAGTAGCTGAATTTAATCTACTCAATTTTTGTTGAAAATGTCTTGTATATGTATACATATATTTATACGTGTGTTCCTTGTTGAGAAGTGTCGAATTTGATCTACTCCATTTTAGTTGAAAAATACCAGTGTTGAACTACTGAACCTATTATACATTTCCAGGTTAGCACAGATTTAACAAAGGAGGTTATTTTTCTGTCAGATGGCATCCCGTGAGCTTAGTACATAGCAGAAATTGTTGCGCCACCTGACCTTTCCACCGAAAATGCTTAATGTGCTGTCGTTCATATAGTCCATTCACAAAAAATGGTGATGCTTTTGAATTTGAACTCTGTCGTTCCTAACAATTAATATCTTTGGGGCTTTTCAACGAGCTGTCTGTGTATCATTGGCACAGAGACAATTCCTGTATATACGTACACGTTGACTCAAACACATGAATTAACAGTTCAGGGTGCTACAAATAGGTGACTAGTTTTTAATGCCCAATGGGTGTTACAAGCAGTGTCCCCTTTTAACTTTGAACAACTGCCCCTCTGAGGGTTTTGCACAACCCTGGTAAGGAATAAAGGCGTTCTCAATACAGCTTTTTAAAAGTACAAGAAATGTTCATGCTTTCCATTAATTATTGATATAAGACAGACACACATTTACCTGAATTTCTAACCACCGAAATATGTATCAAATACTGTACTAAACAGAAATATATAACATACTTTAAAATTCAAACTAGCATTAAAATGTATCCAAAATCATCAGAACAAAAACAAATGAGCACACAGAACTATTCCAGATGACAAAATATAGCCACCGTTTTAGCTGTATGACAAACCACTGGGACCCAGGTTGTCACATTTATTCAGTCACTTTTCTGTCTGCACAAATTCAACATGGTAGGAGGCACACCGACAGTCAGTCATCCACTGTAAATCTAATAATACCTCATTATAAATTGCTGGAATAAAGAACACACTGTACACTGCTCTGCCAGAGTATGATACTCATAGAAAAACTGATCATTTGTTGATTTTGACTGTTTTTCTCATCAGAAACACTGACCAGAGAATATTGAAAAATATATTTTATACATTCAATACATGACTGCATTATAATTAATGCTCTTTGACTCCAGAAGATGGGGCTGCTGGTTGAGTTTTCCAATGCGAGGTCTATCCACCCACCCTTGCAACTCTTTCAACAGGAAATTTTTCTTTTTTGGCTTCAAAGTAAAAGCTTTCCCTGGGGAATAATTTGCTATTTTTTTATTTTGAAAGAGTCCAGTGGAAGTCATTTTAGTGTAATTCAATTGTTTTGACAGCACCGTGGACGGGATTTCCAAACAAGGAATGCGGCTGTTGCTGCAAGCAGTCAGAGCTGCAAAGGGTTCCGCGCTGGGTCTGGGGATGCGCGCAAGTCCGCCTCTCATTCACTGCTCCGCCAAACCCACACATTCACCTGGAATACTGTATAAAACTGTTCACAGGCTCGATTTGGACACAGTTGAAATGTGGAAAAACTCATAGGAAGTACAACTTGCTGGTTATTTCTCTGTAAATTAAAGAAGATGGATGTTTGATTGAGGACCAGAAAAGGAAAACAACATACATTCATTATTTTCCTTACCTTTTTACGCACGCAGAAAACAAACGGAATCAACGGACATTCCTGACACGTTGGGATTTTTACAAATCTCAATATCAACAATTTATAGATGACTGAATTTTGTTGACCCATCAAAGGACTTATTGGCGCACTTTTTGTTCCCGTGCTTTTAGGATTGCTTGGTGTCCAGTGACAGAATGCATCAAAGGGACAAGTGACACACTCAAGGTAAAAAAAACATATTTTTAATTAAATGTTTACGTTTTTATTTTTGCGTTGACAACAAGTTTACAGATTGTGTGGTTTTCTTTGGGTCGGTGATAATTTTTGGGTGGGTGCAGGGGGACAATGGCCAATATTGACTATAATGACAGAATGATTGCCTTTGTTGACGAGTTGCGATATAAGATCACGTGCAGTCAGAGTTTGCGCTTTTGAAAACCCCGCACATTGAAATATAATGTGCCGTGAGTGCCGCTTTGGGCATTCGCCGTCTGCGGTCCAAGATAAAGACGCCCGTTTCTCTCTAGCGATTGCGCCTTAATTGCTAAATAATTCACAATGTTGCAATATAATGACTATTTTCTATTTACTTCACTTGACGTTATCTGGCAAAGATTATGTTTTGTGAAGAACTTTCAAGGGGCATATCTCATGCATTTATCATTTTAAAAAAATATGTTTTAATAACAATGACCAGATTTGTTTAAAATAAGTAAATACAAATCTACTTTAGTTTTACTTAGTTTTTAGCACATGATTTTTTTTTATTTTTTATTGCATTGCACATCAAGTGGTTCACCCAAAAGTGACCTGTTCTATATGAGCACTAAAAAAGCAGTGAATCCTAACATATGACCTCCATTTGCCTTGTCTTGAAACTCAATTACATGCATGTATATTTGATCCATGTTTAGGTGACAGAACACAAGTGAGCAATGTTGAAATTGTGCCCACTCATGAATTTTTTTTTCATAATATTTATACAGCTGCAAACCTAAATAATTCTTTAAAAGAAAATGTCTAGTTTTAAAACTTCTGTTTTGAGGCAGCCTTACTAAGTAAATGTACTAGCGTATCAAAATTGTGTGAATATGTTTTCTCTTGTCATGTGTTTTTCAGTTTCCACATTATCTTTATAAAACAGAAAAACATGTAAGATCAGACTTTGGACAATTAAGTTCCATTATGATATATAATGCAATGTGCAAATCAAATAATGCCAATCATGACAATCCTTTTTGCCAGCTTAATTGTGGGCCATATGTTTGGACAAACCGCACAAAAGTAAACACATTATCCGACCACGCTTATATCATAAAAAGAACGGTGTGAAGAAGAAAATCAAAATATTCCAAACCGCACTGTCTGATATGGTAACAGCATTGATCAATATGAATGTGTGTACATTTTTGATTCAGGACGAAGTCCATATATGTGACAATGTTTTAATGTTGTTAATTTTAACACTAACCGTTTTAAACATTGATGATTTATATCTATTTCTTTTATATCTATTATTTAGCCGAGCTGAGGCTATCTAATTAAGATAGCTGTGATTTTGCATCCAGAATTAAGGTACATTTTGACATGTTTAACGTATTAGCACTGAACACAGGAATTAAAATCCATATCGGAACAGTTTCTCCCCCTTTCTGAAGGAGACGAATATTGAATGCTAAGTCGTCTGGCCACAAAGAGCAATGAAAATATATGACAAAAAAGACACAGCAATTCTGTGACTGGCACAGTTGGCTTGTAGTCACAGGAATTACACAAGCCAGCAACACGACACGAGCCTTTGCAAAACCATTCATGCGTGTTATTTTTTTAACCTAGATGTTGTTGTTTTTTTCTCTCCACTGTGTGTCCCCCTGTTGTCGTTCAAATACAAGTATAGGCAACTCCCCTACCTAGTATTCATCTCATTCTCTGATCACACCCCTCAAAACAAGGGTGCAGTGTCAAAGGCTGTGTGCTATCAGAAAACCTCCTATCTGAATTTGTGACATCGGAGTGTAGGAGAGGAGACAGTGAGGCGGAGTACAACTGGAGTCATTGAAGAGGAGAGATGAATAGATAGGTGATGAGGAGACAGTGAGCAGGGCGACATCGGATGGATTGAAGGCATTTTCAAAAGAAAATGTAAATACAACAGACAGACCACACTATTGTGTTACCCTCTAAGAAGGAAATGACTGTGTATGACATCCCTCTGAGCTTTGAAATACATACTCACATTCAGTCAGCAATACTGACGCCAACACCTCGGTAACCCAAAACCCTTTTAAGGAAAAGCTGACCCACAAATTGAATGTTCCTCATGGTTTCTCGACCTTACAGTTGAGATAAATATCTTTCCTTTGAGATGCTGCAAAATTCACCTGATTCACCTTCAAAGCCACAGGCTCCCAGATTGTGTGACTACATGAAAAGCTTGAAAGTGTTTCCAAAGGACTCCTGGCCCATATGAGAAATCAACACGGTATAGAGTGAATTTACAAGACTGACATTTTTGTTGCATTTTTGCAAAACTGAAATCTGAAGCAATTCTTTGGTGGTTCCATCCACTAATGGATACCTCATTAATACATATTACGGATAGAGCGTTTGTAATGTACTAATGACAACAGAAAAACACATGAATGCAAGGCAGTTTCATTTCAATAAAATACATGTGTAGTTATTTTAGTTTTACTTCCATGTTTGTTCATTGCATCAGGAAAATCAAAGCAGCATTGTAGTATGATTTAGGTCCATTCTGAAAAAATATGAACATGCATTGGCACGTTGAGCAATTAGTCAGAAGATGACATAGACGTGGATGAAAGGAACATTTTCTTTGATTTGATAAAAAATCACGATACGACAGACTAGTCCAGACTGCTCAGGAGCCAATCAAAGTGAAACCACCACAATTGTAAAGAGAGACGGTCCCCACAGGGTTAGAACAATAATGTAAAGTTAAGGAATACAAACTTTTCAATAAAATGCAGAAAAGTAACTGGAAGTGATGAGAAGAAACTTTGAAAAATAACTGCACATATCAATTTGGAAAAGATTTTGAGGTGTGACACCATGCAAGTGATATTGGACTGTTGAGATTTCGGAATTTAAACAGACGTACGAAAATGTCATCAACAGAGAGCCACAAGGTTCAAACCAGTGAGTCTCAAAAAGTGTAGTATACGTACCACTAATGTCTGCACAAACAAATCACAGAATTTCAAGAAAAAAATGAAAATAACATTGGAGAGGTAGCTCATTTTCATTTACATTTGACAGTAACCCCCCTTCCCCTTAAAAAAAGAACGGCTGGCTGATTTTAAAAGCATCTTATAGTAGGTGCAAAGTGCACAATCATTTATATTTTGACCATAGCATGTCACAAGTACTTTGTTAGGGAGCCTGAAAATTGTTCTCATTAATTAAATTATATTATAAAAATGTTTCTCCTTCAATGTCAGCATTGTACAAGATCAAATATAAATTTTTAGATGTATTATTTATGATCGTCAAAAGAAATAAATGTGTGCACATTAATGTCAGCCAGGCTTTCAACAAAATTCTCCTCATTTTTCTCTATTTGTAGTGAAAGTGTGAGGCAAAAAGAAACTGTTGCCTGCCTTGATGGAAGCACCTAATGACAACAGTCTTAGCCAGTATAAGCATTGTTTGTTTTTGTCGAACTCAAAGATGAAAGACTTTTTTAACATACAATAAATGCCCGTTTCTCTGAAATACTATTGCCAAATCTGTTTCGGTCTGTATTGGTAAGCACATCTCTTTTGCCAAGCTAATCAATCCATCTCGTGCGTGGCATTCGTATCAGGATGCAGGTTAGACAGAATGCACAGGTGTACCTTTGGCTGCCACTATCAAATGTGAAGTTTTACTGTTGTAGATAATGGTTGGGTGAAGGGGACAGTATCAGGTCTGATCACCATTTGCCTCATTTAGTGGAACACATTTATTGCACAGATGAGCCTTTGGGTGCCCACAATATAACTCCACTCCAAAATGTGGTGGTTGTGTATGTATATGTACTGTGGAATGTCAGTCCACTTGTCTTCAATAGATGAGTGAAGTTGCTGTGTATTGACAGGAACTGAAACGACCTGTCGTACGGGCTCATCCACAACATCCCAAACACATTTTCATTTTCCAGGAACTGTTTCCAGGTCCTTGTAACATGGGGCCATGTTATCATGCTGCAGCATGTGGTGATGGTAGAGGAACGGCTTAACTGGTCAACTTCTTGCGAAGATGTGTTGCACCGACTCAGCACGAGGCAAATGGTGGTCACATCAGATACTGACTTGTTTTTGGCCTCAAATCCCATTACAGCTGAACTGCATGTTTTGTAGTGGCCTTTCATTTTTGTTGGTCCAAGGCACATCTCTGCGATAAACGCTTTGAACTGCGTGAAAAAAATGGTACCTGCGCCATTTTGTGAATTGCCTGTTTTGTTACTGCGTGCACATGCGATCGATACTTGTGCAAGTCCAAAGCAACCAGCGTATGCACAACACGTGGTGACTTTATATATATATACGGATATATCTATGCAAAATATTTCCTATAATTTTGTCATTTTGTGGTTATGAATGATGCACAATGAGCAAGCACAATTGCGTAAGAATACTGTATATCGTTATGTGGCACAAAACTTAACTGTTCTTAATGGAACATCTTAGAAATGGACTCCATCAAAAGCTGATGAATCCTTGTGCTAATAATTGAGCAATAGTATTATCAAAAATCCAATTATGGCATATTAAATGTAGTATTTAATGACAGAGATCTTCAAATCAAATCATGAAATCCTAAAATAATGCCGTAGAGTTTATTCTTTAACCAGTCAAGTGAGAAAAAAAAAAACAAGATTGAATGCATCATATTGTGATGGTGCTCTTTTGCTTGTGAATATATTAAGCAATGAGAGGAATAAAGCATATCAAGTCCAAAATTCAAAGAGGTGAAATATTTTCCATAATTTCATTCTCCTCCTGTGATAGTAGGACATTCCAGGTCTACCAAATGCCAACAGAAAAATCTGTTACATCAATGCAAATACAGTAAACTGTGTGTTTTATAGTAGATAAAGAATAATAGATATAAAAAAATACAACTTCGTAGTTTCATAATACTATACCACCGTTGCCTATTATTATTATTGTTATTTATTTTTTACCCTTTGCGCTTTTTCGAATCCGAACCTATCCTTGTAGTTTAATCTTGCTCCCGCTTTCATACTTTGCCCGGTATAATCTCTCCCCTTTTATCTCAGTTTGACACTGTTTTACATTTCTCCACTTTCTACTTATCTTCTCACTTCTGTTCAACTCGGTCAACTCGGCCTCAGTTTCACCAGCTGTCTCCATCCTCTCATGAGATTATTCCTCAAATGTCGTCTTCTAAGCTGGAACATTCTAACCCGCCTCTGTTCGTCTGTTAATGCCTTTCACTGTCTTCCGCGTCTTTTCTCCTATCCTCCCCTTGCCTGCCATGGTTATGTCAGTATGAAACCTTTTGCTATGATACTTTGTGCCATTGTCCATTGCTCATACTTCAGCAGCACCACATTTGACTCTTGTGACAAAAATGTGCTCATTTGTACTGTTGCTTGTTTTTGCTTGCAACTCAAGGCAAAACAAAAAGAAAAACAAACGGTCTAGAAAATATTTGTAAACTGCTGCAGTACTGTCAGTCAAGTCGAGGTCAGGAAGGGCATACGGCTTGAAAACTTTGCCAAACGAGTGACTTGCTGTGTCGACACCTTCCAGTTTTCAGACTGGTGGAGTAAGAGAGAAAACGTTTTGAGCTTCTGGATCCAGTGAATGAAAAGTTTGTGTAGGTATGATTTGATGTGCATGTGGCTGTTTGCTCTACTGGGGGTATCTTTGATTCATTTCTCTGAGGTATCATATGTGATTGTAGAGGATTCTCCTTAATAGTGGCTGGCATTGGGTAATTGTGCCTTAAAGGCATGTCATGTTTTTTCACTTCAATGTTGAGGAATCACCCTAACCCCCCACAGGCATTTCAATTGAGAACCTAGACAGCCACTGTGGAGAGAAAGATCAACTGCTGTCTTAAAAGAAACATTTATTTCATCCTTCGAGCAGTAATTGCAAGTATGGTCGATGGAAATGTTGAGTGCTGGTGTCAGCCTTTTTTTTACAGTATGAACTGTGGATTTATGTATTTTTCAACACAATCCACGTGTGATTTTCACTGGACCTATTAAACAACACTTTTGAGCAAAGACCAATGCTTCAAAATTTGATACATTTGATTGGACTGAATTGTGCTGTATATGTATCTACACCGTATAGGTGGTGCCTGATTGTCAGATGGTAAAATCGTTTATATATTATTTATGTTGCTTTATCAATTTACATACACCCTGAAATACACGCAACATGGACCATCAAATTCAAAATATTTTTGTTTGCACATACATTAACAGCAGATTCAATTGCTTGCCTTGTCTCCCTAAAATGAAGTCATGGGTGACCTGTAGTACGTCTAATGAAGGTTGTTTGTGGAGCCTGCCTGATATAACATTTCAAATTTTCAAAGTCTGCACTCTGCCTTCAAACTAACTATTGACTTGAAAATGTGTCCACATTTTACTTCAGTGTGTAGTTTGTCAATGCTCATGCGCTTTCTTGTATATGTAGCTCACCGTGCTGCTCGTTCAGAGCCTTTTAGTTTTAGTTTCTGTCAACTGTATCTCCAAATGTTAACTCCCTGTTGGTGTATGATCACCAGATGTTCAAAAAACATTTTGGCCAATCCAATTAAACAAATTTTAAATATCCTATACACCTCTCCTTCTAGCTTTATTTTTTTGTGGTTACCAGCTCTATGCTCCCAGTGGTAGTGGTACTGTCACGGTGATAAACACAGCCGGCAGCGTGTGGAAATCAAAACATGTCTGATGCTCATACTGGCTCTGTGCCATTTTGCACATCTCTGTTGTGCCATTATTCATTGTGTAGCTCTGTCACTGTCTTCATCAGTTGCTCATTTACATTGTTGATCAGTATTACTGCACTCTTGAACATGTTATATTGCTTTATGATGATGCACAAATGTACAAACTCTGTAGTTTGTACATTTGCCCGGAAATTTTTAGTTGCAGCCCTGCACCATTTCGATTTTCAAAAGCAACTGTGTTTTAATAAGTCTTTACAGTATACTGTATACTTTAATTTGCATGTGGGATAAAGGGGCCACAGTCGCCAATGCACTTTTTTTCAGTTGTTTGTTTAACAAAGTTTATTAAGCATACATGTATACTGTTTGTTTTATAAAACGAGGTGCTCACACATTTATTTGGTTTGACAGTCATAATGGCCCTCCTAAAGAAGCTATGACTACAATGCGGCCCGCGAAAAAAAATAGTGTGACACTCATGTTCTAGACATAAAGTAGATGGAAGGGCAGAGGGCTCATGGGAGAAGTAGTACATTTACAAAAAGATAGTCAGGCGGCAAAAGCACATGTATGGTCTTGACAAAGATGAGGCATTGATATAACATTTTGCTCAAAGTACAAAGATAAACTGAATTGATGCAGATCAAATCAATTAAAGCATTGAGTCTTTTGTGTGATTGCTAGTCACTTGCAATCTTCAAACCCCAGGTGGCAGCCATAAATTTCCCCCATTGATTTGTAGTGCATATGGATTTCCCTCTGCCTTGAAGCCCAGACTAAAATAAGCTTTGTTTGGCAGCTGATGCACTTGTAAATCTGCCTGTGACATTTTGATAGTGGATGACACACAGAGGGGAGAGCAAATATCATTACAATGGGAAAGGATTAAAATATGTCACTCAAAGTGACTTTTATCGACAAGACCAGTGTTCCAAGCCAACACAGTTAGAAAGCTCACAAAGAGGTTCAATGAGAAGAGGGGACAAGAAAGTAGAATGTTTTCATTTAAAGAATATAGTTGGAGTTGCAGTGTCCGGGTGGTCTCAGTCTGGCTGGATGTCTCCAATAAAAAGAGTGGAAAATATTTTAGCCGTCAAGGCCGAGTGTAGGAAGCTGGTCCCCCTTTGCATGGCAATGACAGGAAAGGCGGATAGTCTGTCTCAATGGGACCCTTCAACATGGACGTCCACACACACATGCGCACACACACCAGCTGAATGATCAAAACACACTGCAAGTCAGTACTTCCTTGTTCTCACAGTTAGACTCTAATACTGGGTCACCAGTTGGTAAATTGATAAAAAGCTCCATCTGACCTTCTCTGTCTATTTCCATTTCCATCCTTAATAACTCCAACCTGCTGCACATCCTTCTCATGTCTGTCTTTGCCTGGCCAAAGCGTTCGGATCTTTCTCTCCTCCTGCCCAATCTAGACTACAAGTCATCATATATTGTACAATCTAGTTTGGCTTTTGCCACATCTATACCTTTGCATTATGTCAGTCTCTGTACTCTCATCTCCTCTGTCCTAATTCTTAACTCTATACCTGTCTGCTCTCCTGTACACCAAGTGACTTTCTCCCTACCAGAAAGCACACCACTTGCTCTCCTGTCTGTCTCTCTAATTATCTTGGCCGTAATGGTCCAGTCGTTTGGAAGCCCCTGCTGAGCAAGAGCCTGTCTTACCTCCTCTCTCAAAACGGCACTACAATATGGTTCTGTAAGGTTAGCACTACCGTGCCATCACTGATCTCTTTCTGATTGCATTGTCTGTGGGATTTAGTCAACGTGTGCTTCTATCAGATCACCTTATGTTCCTGGGTGATCTGGAATAAAATCTCCACTACAGACATTTCCATGCTTTTGGCAAAGTCTACCACCAAAGCAGATCTTTGTCACCCGTGTTTCCTCCACCGATACACGTCCATTAAAATCTGCCTCAATCACTACTCTGCCTGTGAGGCTCTGAACTACTCTGACTGGCTCCTTCCATAATGTCTGTTTTTCCTCAAGCCCACATCTTACCTGTGGGGCATAACCATTAATAACATTAAACATAAAGCTGTCAGTTCCAGGCTTCAGCCTCACCACTCGATCTGACAATCTTTTCCCCTTCAAGACATTGTTAAACTCTTCCTTTAGGAATACCCCTCTCCATTTCTTTTTCTATCTACAATAAAAAAATTGAACCCTGATCCCAAGCTTCGAACCTTACTGCTAGTACATCAACCTTTCTGATAATCATGATGTCACTTTCAGTTGTAGGCTATGCGGTTTCCTCTTCCCTTTCCACCATCGGACACAATTTCCTTCTGTCTTTCATCTTTGACACACGGTCGCTCAATTTCCATTGGCTGCCTGTAGGGTAACCTGCACTGTGTATACGCTTGTTTGTCAAGGCAGCTACATTAGTGGCATGGCTTATTAAGTGTCGTGGCGACCGACTGTGCGCCCGCACGCTACTCACCTGCGTCAAATGAGCCAATCAGGGCCTGTGCGCGCTGCTCACCTATATATGATCAAGGACGCCAGAAGGAAAGGCCCGTTGGGCAAAGACATCACCTCCAGCAGCATGAAAATACAGAGCAAATACAGAAAAGGACCAAAAACAGACAAAAGATCTGAACAGACAGCCGGTAAGCTGACAAATCCTGCTTGGTGCCAAGACAAATGACTTGCTGCGCTGACTGGAAATTGAGACGGGAGGGGCAGAAGGGTCTGATGCTACCAAAATGTCCTAAAATTGAGTTTAATTAAGAATAATGTTATTATTTGTTAGTTTGTCCTTGAGGTTTTTCACCTAACTTGCAGACGGGTGAAGAAAATAAATGGGAAAAATGGAACAATAGTCTGGTGACATGAACATTATTACGTTCAAAACCAAAACAGATCCTTTTGCAATATCTTAAAAATAATTAAAGGAAAAAATCGATAAGCCGCACTGGACTATAAGCAAAGCAAAACGTAGCTATTTATAGTCCAGAAATTACGGTACAAGTGCAATCAAGTTATGAATCAAGTAGATACCCAGTGTCAGTTAGGGTTGGGTAAAATACTCAAATCCCTGCAAAAGATATTTGGTACCCTATATTATAATCAGTTATAGCTGCAATAAAAATTACTGGTATAGAATGCTGTGGAAATGAAGCAGCTGCATAGTTGGTAATGTACAGTGCTACATTTAATACATGAAGAAATGTAAAAACTGTCAATAACCATATTCACATGTTGAGAAAAACAGTGAACAAAAATCCATCGTACTATTGTATGGTGGAATTACAATTTAATGTGATATGTTTCACCACAATTTAAATCCTCTTCCAACAGTGCAGACACATAGCTTTCCCAATTAACTCTTTTAATCAGAATATGATCTAAGTTGATTTGATTTGGTATCCAGAGCAATTGCCTTTCATATTAATGTGATTACGGTTAGAACAAAGCAGCCATTATACTGAGACTTATGGTAGCGTGGTGAAAAAAAAAAAAAAAAAAAAAAAAGGACCATCATTGCCATCAGTAACATCCCCACTGAGCCTTATGGTATAAGGGAGGAGAGATAAAACCCAAGCATGCCCACAGGCACACGCATCAAAGCGCTAATCTTGCTCTTCCTTTTCTAACTGTGGGATGAGCGCTACCATTACAGCAGCCATATTCAAGGCAAAATCACCCCGTTTGATACGGTCATGAGCCCATTTGTATAAATTCAGAACATCTTGTTTGTGGAAATGTTGTAATCCGAGGTTACAACTTTTGAACCCTTGTGAATGTAATTACAATTGCATTTGATTAGTCACTGGATTTATTGGGCTTTACCTTTTCAGCTTTGTTGCTTGATTAAGATTTTTAATTAGAATGGTAGGTAGATCAGCCCAGCCAGGGTTATTATAATCCATGAATAGTAATGAAATAACTAAACATATAATACAATACCATATGATACGTATATAGTTTACCATTTATACTTTCCTGTAGATGTCTTTATTTTAGTTTGAACACTTCCAAAACTTGTACTAGTATAAATAAAATGTGTCTTGTTCTTAGCTCGCTTAAAGTCACAAGCGCACAAATTAAAAATACAGCAAAAAAACCAACATGCAAGCATGAACATGAACTCCACACAGAAATGTTTGAATGAAAATTCAAGCCCTGACTGTGAAACAAACTGTGTTGCCTGCAACGTGGCAGCCACCATTAATAATTTGCTGCAGTCACAATCGCATGGATTAAACGAACCCCTGCAAAACCAACTGTGGGCACTGACTCGGATTATTTTGAGCAGTTTTGGTGACAAGAATTTGGTGGTTACAATGATTTACTGCCAGAAGAACACATGGATTATATAAGACTTCCAGGGAGTTTTTCTGTGACCACTTATAACTGTGCTGACATTTTAAAAGCAATTTTGTTTCAGAGGTAATTTGATAAAAATATGGTAAAGAAAATATACATAATATATATAATGACCTTCTAGAATTCATATGAATTATTAATTTGTATTTGAATTACACTTGATGAAATGGGAAATGTGTTAAAAAGATTTACAGCGAACCTGACAACCATTTTTGTTAACATTTGAAATTTTAATTATTGGAGTTGCTTTATTTTGTATATATATATATTTTGTTGACTTGTATTTGCTGTGCAGGGCTCCTTTTAGGGGTGATCAAAAATCTCAGTCTGAGAGTTGTCTTCATCAGGCCAACGACTGCTGCAGGAGGGCGCCCGGGACACACACACAGAATGTGTGGCCCGAACCGTGCCCCAGCTACAGAGTGACTGCTTTTTATTGAGTAAATACAATGAGTGGAGTTTAGACAAATGTATAGATTATCTTGATCACAGCAGTACGCTCATCTCATGTTCAAACCAGGATGTCCTTGCTTAAAGCGACTCATGGCTCCAGCCATATGCATTCTGAACCATGAAAAACACCACCGTTCTCTTAACATTCTATATCGGTTGGAAATTCCCTGGGCACAAGGTCAAAATGCCGTACACAGCAAAGATCTTCCATTCGCACCATAGAATCTAATGATAATATTTGACATATTTCCCAACAGTGAACAAAGTTTGAAAGAAAGCCTGAGAGAGAGAGACAGACAGTCAGACGGATAGACAGACAGAGATAACAGACATAAACAGAGAGGGAGGGGGCTAGGATGGAGCGCGTCTAAAGTTTACCAGAATTAGCTCTGCAACTCTAATGAAGATGGAACAGAAAATGGATGGACACGTTTGTTTTGTTCGTGTTAAATAGCAGTATTAAGATGAGATGAATAACATACAAAGCCTTTAATTGAGAGTAAATGTATTTTAATTACCTCCCATCACTCTAAAATACATCCCTATCATTTTACAAATGCTAAGAAAATTCGAGGGGTGAAATGAGTCCTAGAGTAATTTTAGTACTTTGACTAAACAAAATGCTTGAAAGTTTTTTTGCCTTAGCTACCTGTTTAATTGGTGTGCACCATATGAAAGTCATGCCAGCCGTTGCAACGATTGTTCATGCTATGCTTGACGGTAATACAGTGCCAATGTTGTGAGAAGGCCAATTTCAAAAGAACTTCATCCAAAACACAGTATTATTTAAACATCAGTGCTTTGGTACACTTTTATTTCTAAGTTGTGCCTGGCAGAAGTCTGGTGGTTGGAACCAAACTTTAAATCATATTGCTGTCACAAACTGTTGCCACCAACACGTTAAAGATGTTAAAGTCCCAATGATTGTCTCACACACACAACTGGTTGTGGCGAAATTAGTCCTCTGCATTTAACCCATCCCCGTGTGATTTTGATCCATCCCCTGGGGGAGAGGGGAGCAGTGAGCAGCAGCGGAGCCGTGCTCGAGAATCATTTTTGGTGATCTAACCTCCCAATTCCATCAACATAACCTCATCCTGAAACTAATTTCATTGCTATTTAAGAATGCTAAAACCTTGTTTATCTGTTTTCTATGTACTTTTATCAACATTGTGATATTACCTTCAGTGCTTTTTATATGATCTCTGATCTCCAATACAAAATAAAAAGAGGTGCAGTCTCAAGTGGAATTATGTGACATTTCTGGCAGCAAATGGATATGACAACAATTACATTCACATAGGCAGCACGGTGGTTGACTTGTAAGCACGTCTGCGTCAAAGCTCAGAGGTTCAGGGTTTCAGTCAGACTTTGGCCTTTCTGTGTAGTTTGCATAATCTCATGATGCCTGCGTCAGTTTGCTAGGGGTACTCCGGTTTCCCGCATTCCGAAAATATGCACGGTAGGTGAATTGAGCATTCTAAATTGTCCTTAGGTGGGAATGTGCATGTGAATTGTTTGTCTACATTTGCCCTGCTATTGGCTGGCAACCATTTGAGCGTGTTTACAAGCCATTTTAGCATTATTTATACCCAATTCAAGATTCAAAGCGTTTATTGTCATGTGTACAAAAGGAAAGTACTTTTCTTTGTACAATAAAATTCTTTCGCTTCCCGTTAGAATGCCAGACAAGGTAATGAAGATTTTAAAAAGTAAATCTTTGGATCATACCGAATCTTAAATATAAATAAGGGCAGTTGGATCCAATGTAAAAAAACACAAATATAAAAACACACAATATATACAACTACTAAGGTGAGGGATGTGCAAAAATGGCATTGTGCAACAGTTGTGAGAGTTATAGTGAATGTACTGGTAAACAGCGGAGAATGCAGTGCAAAAACAAAGTGTGAACAATGTACAGTATAAAGTACAGGTCAGTGACTGAGGTAGTGATCTGGTCAGCTGTTTAAGAGTCTAATGGCCGTGGGGAAGAAAGTTTTCTTGAAACGGGAGGTTTTACGCTAATGAATATAAATAAAGAAAAGAAAAAGGTAGGTGTACTTATGTTACTATATGAAGTTTCATTCATATGTTGTTTCTTTTATCGCACAGGTTTCTGGGAAACTCTGGGTCAACAATTGAAGCCATCTGCCAATTTATGGATCTTTGAGAGCAAACTGTCTTCACATCTTTCCCATCACTTAACCCTCCTTGCTCTACAATTCCCCGAAAGTCAGAGTCTTATCTGCAATATCAATCTGTTCATCTAAAACAATGTGGAGCACTGCTTTTCACTTTGCTAATTGTCCACTTCGAGTGGTGATCCAATATTTTGTTGCTGTCTTATTGATGGGGGAGTGGTGCCACTCATCTCCTTCAGGCTCAGAATCAAACTCCTGTTCTACATTGGTACAAAGCCGTTTTTTTGGCTTCTTCCTGTCATCATCCGTGTTCCCCACTATGCCTTGCTCCTGGACCCTGCAGAATCCTGATCCACGGTACTACACCATCTTCATCAAGATAACAAAACCTATCCAGGACTGCACTCCGTTCCAGCTTCGTATTTTCCAATATGACTCCTTCCTGGAGACCACACACACCCACCTAGGAATGGACAGCTTTGACGAAGTAGTGAGACTGTGCGACACGTCTGCCCCAATGGCCTTCCTTGAGGCTGGCAAGCAGTTTGTTCACATGAGAAATGGTCCTCGTCAGAAAGGCGCAACCGCTACAAGTGACAGTGGTGATTTCAAAGTCGAGTACCTTGTTGTTGGAAAACGTAACCCTAGCATGGCAGCGTGCCAGATGCTATGCCAGTGGCTAGAGGACTGTCTGGCCTCCAGCACATCAAACAGGCCATGCGGCATCATGCAGATGCCATGTTCCTGCTGGCATCAACCACCAAAGCACAGTGAAGGCAACAGCTGTTACTACAATGGAGTTTACCTGGATAACTGTTCACCCAAAATAAGAGAAAGTGGGAGAAACACCAACATAAATGGTGAGTACAACCTTGCTGATATTTAAATAATATTTCTATTGTCACAATGAGGACAGTCACACAGTATTTATCTCAATGTGCAAGCTATGTCACACAATCAAGCAAAGAGGAAGGATGTGTGTGATTTGGCAATGGTGTGTCTGTAATTCTATCACATTGATTTGGGCAGCTGGAGGGAATTGGGCTATGCAGAAGGAGGGACCGAAAATCCCTTATGCATGGTTTACAATTTCATCTGGTAAGAGAGCTCTGTGACCTTGCAAGGTCAATACTGTGTTTTGCGCCTGTTCAGTCCAAGGAGGGACACTCAATCAGCTTCTGGGAGGCCGGTAGACATGTAGGAGAATAAAAGGCTGATATCGGATAGTTCAGTGTTTGGGGGTGGGTGGGGTTGAGACGGGGGGGGGGGCACTGATGATATAAACAAAGACGAGAGGACAATGGAAGGGGAACTAGAAAATAGAATAGCATAAAGGTCTGCGGATTGAAGTGTAATTGCCAGCTACTTGATCCTGCCTCCCTTTACCAGAGAGGATCTAGCTTGACATCCCTATCCTGGCTATGTTCAGCAATATTGCCTGAGGGTTGAGTCCTGGCTCTCCATCTCCTTATTTCTTTTGTGTTGTTACATTTTTCTGGTTCGCGTCTGTCTTCGGAGCAGCTAATTTTCTATCCCCTGCTGTTTTTCTGGTTTTTTTTTTTTCATTGTGAAAAATTGTTCAACACTAAGGTTTGTGCTCGAAGGTGTTTGAAAAAAAATCCATCCAGTGTCACTGGCGGTGTATCGATTCACGCGCCTGGCTTCCATGCAGGCAGTTCCCACTTTCCATGTAGTGACAATGGTGTGCATGTGAGAGTTTGGGTGGTTGTCTGTCTCCATATGTTCCTTGTCATTGTCCTGGGTGTTGTCCACATTTTGCCATTCACCTGGGATAGGCCACAGCTTCTTGGAAACATGCATAGGGGAAGCAGTTTACAAAATAGATGGATATTTTATTCAATGTTGAGCTATGCATTGAAAGTATCATAACCACATAATAGCTTCCTCCTCGTTTTTTCATCCACTGGGAAATATCTTTCTGACTATGGGGAATGTGAGGTTCAAAAAGGATCAGGAACCATATGATGCACTTGAAGGGGGAAGCAAACTGTCTGTGAATATCTGGCAGAATGGATGTTTGGGTAGATTCAATTGTTGCGAAGAGATAAAGAGTGGCTGGGGAAGGTGTAATGGATTCAGTGTGGAAATGGGCTGGCAAAGGCTGGAATAAAAATGTTTATGGATGTGAGTGATGAATGGAAAGACAATAGATATCAAGATGTTAGCGATGGCGCAGCAGAGGAAAATAAAAGAGAGTGAAGAGGCTGACAAAGGTTCAGAGGGGAAACTTGGAAGGGGTGGACAGGGCTTAATGAGGATAGATATACGTATGTTTTTGGGATCAGGCTCCATCCAGCTGGATCTATTTGGTCTTAGTTGGCTCAACGGCTGAAGAGTTAATAGATTTGCCTCAAGCCTCCTTTACTCCCTCTCTGCAAAGGGACTGACACACCTACCGAGTAGCAGATAAATGGGCGTGAACTCATGTTAACAATCAAGCCGCCTACGACCATTTGATGGAGTCTGTGAAGTCTGCTCTTGACCACCCAGTAACTTAACACACATTTGAGACTATAGCCAGGCTTCACTTAAATATTTCAGAATGAATAAAAATGGAAGACAGCAGTTGTAATCAATCTTGAACGACAGTGATGAATTGATCTTAGTAGTGTCCTTGGGCTCACTTGAAAGCCCCTTAGTAAATGGTATTATTATTTCTATTTATATTATTATAGTACTTCGTGTAAGCATTAGATACTTTATTAAAACCACATTGTGTGAGGTTTGTATTTCTGTAGAAATACTTATGTTTATCTCTCAACCTCACATGGCTGCTTAATAATAAACAGAATGGGACAGAACAAGGATATTTTTTTTTTTAATGTGTTTTCATTGAATGTGCTATTTTCCTGCAGTGATTGTAAAATACTAGTACACAGTGGTAGATTTACTTATCATAAGGAACTTGTATTGGACAATAGAATGTTTAATCATGCTTAAGGACGATGATGTCAACACATGTATTGGCAGATGAAAAAAAATGTTTCTGTTTGCTGATAATGTGTGTTTTATTTCAAGCAAGAGACTTAACAAGTTGGCGGTGTGTATTTTTTGTTTTGGTTTTGTTTTTTACGCAAAGAGATCATTTATTGGTATTGATTATTTGAGACTTTATTACAAGGCACATCCAGTTTCCTTGTGATCGTCTCCATCCACCACCTGTTCTATAAATGACAAAATGAGAAAATTGGCTGTCTGACAAAATGATGATTGCCTCAGGATAGCTGATGAAGCAGATGGTTTGCTTACGTACAGTATTCAGCATTCAGTGTGAGGCCACAGAAACCTACCTTCTTATTTACCCACAGATTACGTACAGTAAAGAGCTGCCATTTGTCGATTCACTTATTAAGTGGTTAATATAAAGTTAAACCTCAAGCAGCAATAGCTTTTGGGCAGCAGAAGCTCAGTCCGGAAGGAGTACTGATAACTGTCGTTGGTGCATATGTACAGTACCCCTTGAGAGAGCTGCCCTTTTTCTTTATTTGTGGTGACCGGGCTGAGTTTTTTGGTGCAATGTAATACACCAAAACCACAAAAGTATTTTTTGTAAAAGTGACAATTTCCCCACCACATTTAACAAATTCTTAGTTCTTCATCACGTTGAGTCATCCTCACACTCTTCTTAAGCCTACGTGCATAACATCACAGTCCGCTACTCACCTCCGCCCTCCCCACACTCCCCCATACTGCTGCTCTTCTGGTCCAGAGTCTTGTCACCTCACGTCTTTACGACTGCAACTCTAGATCCCATCCTGCTGTCGTTTGTTTGACCATCATTGGGTTACGAGCCGTCCGCCAATCTGCCCCTCCATAATATGATTCATTTGCTCTTTTGTGATACAGACTCAAAGCATACGGTACTGAAAATAATCTGTTGAAATTCCACACTAAAAGGCCTGCGCTAAGATTTTAAATCAGTGTTTTACCTGTTAGGCAGACGTTCCGACCTTGACTCTGGCATATAGCCATTTTTAGTTGTTTTTGTTAATACAACTGGTCAAATGGGTTAAGGATGTCCTGCACATCACATGTGCCTGCCAGATTGTCGGACTCCATCTGAGACAAAATGTGAAGAGCGAAAAATCTATTTTCCTCTGTTCTGTGTGTCTCTTTGTCCCTTTCGGCGTTAATGACCACTAATTTGGTAGAGCATCTGCTGTTGAAAGATATTTCCTCTAGCAGGCTTGGCATGGGGAAGTACTTAGTGCCATCGAATGTGTATTCACCAAATAATGTAAATCCTATTTCTTTATGTATGATACATTTATATACATACACGTGGACAAAATGGTTGGTGCCCCTCGGTTAATAAAAGAAAAACCCACAGTGGTCACAGAAATAACTTGAATCTGATGTAATAATAAATAAGAATTCTTTGAAAATTAACCAGTGAAAGTCAGTCAGTCGTTTTCAAATCATAATATTTTAAAAAGTAAACCCATAAAAGAGGCCTGGACAAAGATGATAATACCCTTAACTCACTGTTGGCTGGTGATATGTTCCAAAGAATTCAGCTTTGGAACAGTGCTGCTGTGATGTCAGATGGCGCATCCAGTAGTTAGCGAGTGATTTCAGCGTGGTAAAACCCACTACACTAACCAGCTGGAAAAGCCTCCATGGCGATCGCTAAGCAACCATTTCGTTGGCAAGCTTGCACCAGAACGTTGTCATCCCTGCGCTCGACCCCATAGTGAGCATGAAGAAAACAAAGTGAATAGGCTTTAACACTTGTTGATTTGCGTACATATTTGTGTGTGTGGTTTGAAGTTTGACATGATTGTGTTTTCTTGTACTTTGCTTTATGGCTGAAAATGACATTTTAGATCAGCTAACAACTGCCTTGGTGTGGGGGTGGTACTGTACTGTATATGTTAATTAGAAAATATAGGAGTCTATCACTGACATATTTTTTGCAAATAGGCTGTTGGAAAAATGTTTCCTTGTTGTGTAATTTCACACTTGATGAGTGTTTTGGGACCTCAGAGACCAAACCATTTGCATACAAGTTAATTTTCCTTAGTACGTCCCCTTGAATTAATTTTAGTTCATTGTTTCACTCAGTGATAGTCTATAGTACTGCATGTGGAATTGTCACAGTGGAAGTTGAAACAAAGTGCTGCTCCCTGTTGACCGAAGGTGGGTGGGTGGCTGACTGAGGAAAAGTATAGCGCTGATATGTGCATTTAGTTGAGTGTAAACGCGCGGGCAGCAAGGTACAGTATGGTCCTTGGTACCATGGGTACAGTGTGGGTAGAAATAAATTGAAGGCTGATGACAGCCTGATGCTTGCCACAGCTTGTTTGCAGGCAGACTCGAAGACTGTATGTATGTATTTGTGTGAATGCAAAAGGAAGAGGGGCTGTAGAAAGAAAAATGGTTGTATATTTGCTGTTTACCACAGTAATAATCTTTGCAACTAACAAAGATTCATGACTGTAATTCGATATACCGTACACGTTGCTGTCATCATTTAGCATCGTTGACAATTCATTGTACCGTAAGTCACGTTATCTGTATTTATGTATTGTGTTTTTATTGTTTCTGTGTTTTGGACACTAACAAATTTACCCAATTTCAACCCTTTCATCTTCTATATTTATAAATTGCTTTTTACTTAAACGGCGTGCAAATGTGGACATACAAAATTTTTAGAGGACAGTGAGCATGATAAAAGTTTTAACTGCAGCCAGTGCCAGCTTGCCCGTGAGGCAATGCACATAAATGTCGTAGCCTTCAGGGGATGCCTCCAAAAAAAATTCCACTTCAGTATAATTTTGTTAAACAGGATACTGTTTTACCATTAACTCTTAAAATTTCAAATCTAACAGAATAAAATGCAAAACACAGCCCATGTTAGAAAGCCCACTTTGTTTAAATGCTTTCTGCCTTTTTTATTTTTTTTATTTTATTGATGGTATCTTTTTTTCCTCAGTTTGAAATGACCTTTTTTTCCTGGTGGTCATTAAACACACTGCCTCATAATCTTGATTAAAATTGAAGTAAATGTTTTGCTTTGGTTCTCTAAAGCCTTCTGCAGTCTACCTTTACTGTTATGTCAAAATAAATGCCTAACAAAGCATTGATGTCCACATCATTATTGGTTAGGTGTTTATTTGAAGCCCACCCCCCTTGTGTGTTGGTGATATGTTATTCTCATACATAGTATACATAGCCTTGGTGGCTGGCTTGACTGACTTATTTAGCGCCTGAAAACATGACATGCGGCACTGCACTGAGAGAAACACATATATGTACGATTGAGCAGAAGGTAATCCAAAGAGTGCCCACTTCACAGATCCGTGACCTTCCTGGACAACTTTATAAGCTCGTGGCGGTCTCCTTGTAGTTCCTTATAAATCCACTTTGTGTGCGCCGACCTTCTGGAAAGCAAATCAGTTTCACCTTCCGTCACATCAATGACCGTGCATCTTTTGTGCCGATTAGGGAGTGAGAGCAGCCACTTCTAATGGCAGCTAATGAACTCACTCGTGTTCACACCCACAACAGTGCAAAATGCTTGTTTTAAACACGGCAAAGCTGTCAGCGAAAATACAACAAAAATGTCTATCCTGCCCCTGCATGAATTTAGATCCCGCCTCATGCCAGACTTGTGTTGGTCATGAAAATAGAGACTTTTAATTTAAAATCAATGATACTGCATGGAGTATTGATTCCATTTTTGTCTTGGTAGTTTTGTTAAACAATTGTGCTATTTCCTGACTAATTCTTTCTTGAGAATGAGAAATGTATAATGCATTCATTTGTTTCCCCCATCCCTAGTCAGTCATGTGGTATGACTGTGGGAAACGATGCAACATGGATAAAATAGGGATGGTGTTTTCTGGCAGGCATATTGTCACCATTTACCTTCTACAATGTTGTGAAGGAATCCTAGATATTAAAACCTGTCACTTCCCCCAGAAATAGTCTACTATGGAGGGGCTGTGAATCCGTGAAGGGTGAAATTGGGTGTGAAGGAGAAAATAGAGAATTGTCAGTATATCCCACTCTATTGACTGCGAGGACATGGTCTAACTGTCTCATTGTGGTTCATTAGATTTGATGGCATAGACGATGAATTGTCTCGGATCACACTGTGATGTGCAAGTTTATTGCTACCATGTGCCATATCTGGATTGGGAAAAATGGTGCTTATCCCTTTTTTGCTGCATCGGGGTGCCTCTGTGTCTTTGTTAAGAATAGTGGGTGGCACTGCGGAATGGCTGCAAAAGATGCTCTCCTTAGCAATATCACCTAAAATGACACATAGAGGTGAAACGCTGTCAGATTATACAACTGAACTGCTCAAGATATACTATGACGACCATATGCGCACACGCAGACACACACACACACACACACACACACACACACACACACACACACACACACACACACACACACACACACACACCATTTAGCACATCTCAGCAAATACTGAGATAACCTATTAGTGTTGTTGATTTGCACAAGCACACAATTATGTCTAACCTGCCTAGACGTTTGTACATATTGCTAAATCTATTTCACCTAAGAAATCTGCATTTACTATACAGCTCAGCATCACACTATCATTCTCTTCTCATATCAATAAAAACAGGTCAGCATACTTCCATCAATCGACTCCGCCCCTCTCTCATCCCACATACCGCCTCCATCCTTGTCAACAATTTGTCACCTCCGCTTTATATTGTTGCAACTCTCTCCTCTTCAGCCTCACTCACAAGTTCCTCCATAACCTTCAAGTACAAGTACAGAGACTCCACTGGCTCTCGGTCAAAGACTATGATTCATGTGTACCTTCATGGCCATTTACCCATCTGTCTGACCTCCTTCAAAAATGAACTTTCAGAGAGGGGGAGTAAAAGTAATAATTAAATAAATAAACTTATAAATAAAAAATAATGAGAAAATGTGGTTGCAAAAGTGTGCATAGAACTGGGGATTTGGCTGTGTTCAGCATGAGACAATCCCATTCAAATTCATGTTAGGAGGGAGTCAATACACAATTGCCGCCATTTGAAATGCTTGTAGCTTTCCAAGAGAAGGTTAGCAGTATTTGGACTGTACATAATACCCTACACCTTGACTAATGCTCCATTTGCAGCTGAAGATAAAAAGCCTCGAAGCAGCATTTATACTACCACCCATGCTTCATTTTAGTAGTTGAGTTTTTTCTTTTTTGTGTGTGTGATACAAGTTGTTTTTTCATCACCCACCACACACAACATTTGGTATTACAGTATAGCCAAGTGAGGTGTCCCTTATTTTCTTCACACCAAAGCACAGTTTCCCACATGCATTTGGAAGATTTCAAGTCTCTTTATTTTTATTTTTTTTTACATATTGGCCATTCATAACCCAGACATGCAGTTCAGCACGAAAAAGACGAAAGGATGATTATTGTTTTATGTACTAAACAGCCACGACTTTCCAAAAATATCTGCAACTCGTTCAATGTTACTCTTGACCTCTTCACATTGGGAGTTTCTTTCATATTGTTCCAATTTTAGAGCGACGTTCAGTTCTTGGTCATGTCATTGTGTTTTATTTAATGCCTTGGGTATTCTTTTAAAACCCTTCCCTTGACTGATAACATTTGAACAATGAGATCTCTCTGTGTGTGGAATCTCCTTATGCAACATAGCTTACGTTATAAGATCTGACTGCAAAAATATCAAGAAAAGCCTACTTGGACATTTGAGCTTCATCCTGGGTTAATACGAGGCACTTGCATTGGTGACTGATGTGTGCACTCCCATCTAGTGTAGTATGTTTGAAGAGTTTGT
Source organism: Syngnathus leptorhynchus (assembly GCF_054491065.1). Classification (NCBI taxonomy): domain Eukaryota; kingdom Metazoa; phylum Chordata; class Actinopteri; order Syngnathiformes; family Syngnathidae; genus Syngnathus; species Syngnathus leptorhynchus. Next base: position 6,703,672 of record NC_141202.1, read on the forward strand.
GTGATGAGTTAATTCTAAAACTTTCTGAATGCTATTTGGAGTCTTACTGTCATCCCCCTCATAGAGATCTTTTTTCAGGATGGTACAAAGGCTCCCAAAAGGGTTGAGGTTAGGGTATAATGGCATGGCTCTTTACATTTAACAGAGAGAATTTTAAGTACAAAAACGTGCAAAAATAAGAAAATACTTATTACTTAAGCGTCATTCGGCATGTGTGTACTGGTTTATGACGGACTAATAGAATAATCAGCCAGATTCGGGCTGATGTTCAATATTTTGAAAAAAAAGCAGATTTAATTGGTAGAGTGATTAATCGTCCGGTCCCTAATTTTTACTGTTGATGGACAGTAAGAGATTCCATAGCATAATATTCAACACCCACACAACAAACCATAAACTGTTTGTTTCGTCTTAGTTTCACAAAGTTCACCAAGATGCCCTTCACACACCCACCGCTATCGACCACATTACCCACACTTCTCTATCATCCCATCCAAACTTTGTGATTGCACACCTCTTTCATTTCCCTACCATAATAAGGCTCGCATCACCCACTCCACCAACTCCTTATCCATTGCTACCACTTTTTCTCTCTCTCTCTGTGAGTCACAATGTAGTCACCATCCCACACGGTGTGGGGAGGGAGACAAGAGCTTGATGTATGAGAGCATTGTAAAGCGTGGGAAGACTAAACTGCATTGCTCAGAGATCTGCATTCGTGTGTGCTTCCATTTGTTTGTATGTGTGCCAAAACGGCCAAGGCTTATAGGTCTCCAATCCCTGGTTGCCTATTAATATGTTCCTTGGGTTTATACCATAGTCTTTATGAGTTTAAAATTCATTGGCTAATACATCGCTAAAGTTACTTGGAGGAAGACTTAGAAAAGAAATAATGACACATTCACTGTAGATGAATGTGGAATCTCCAGCGCGGACCTGCACACAAGAGCGCACAGCGGGGGCGAATTTGAGTCATAGACATAAAGTCTTGGACAGGTATTACATAAACAGCCTGTTTGTGAGGGGCAAAAGAAATATTAACAAATGGTGTAAAAATCAAGTTTGAAAGCATCCATCCATCTATTTTTTATCGCATTCTGGGTGAGCGGCACGTTACATTTTGAGCTGGTCTCCAGTCCGTCGCAGATCAATTTCAAAGCAGCTCTCAGCTAATTTGAAACTCTAACTGCATGAAATTCTGTTGAATGCAATAAAGAAATGGGACCATAATTGATGAAAAAAAATGACCTTTGCAAACAAACTTTGGGAGTTCTGTAACGCTGAATACAATGAAGAAATGGGACCATAATTGATGAAAAAAATGACCTTTGCAAGCATACTTTGGGAGTTCTGTGACTTTGCTTAGTCACTCTGCGCACGCAAGCTTTATCAGCAACAGACGTGTGATTCAAAGAGGACAAAAAACAAAACAAAGCCCCACCAAGTGAGCTGTCAATCCAACTGGTGAAAACAGGGAAATCCGATCCCCATGCTGAACGACCTTAAAGAAAGAGCTTTTTTTTTAATCGCTCCCTCTAAAATAGGACATCCATCTTCGGAATTGAAATGTCTGGTTGGCTGACCTGCACCTGAAACCAAGGAGTATCCGACATGATATATATTGATAGACAGTGTGGTTTGGCACCCAAGGTGTCGCTATGTGAAACAGAGGGCTATGATAACTTGTCCTTTTGTTATAATTCAAAATAATCCTGATTGAGCTATTTGATAAAAGTAGTTATGGATGAATTTAAAAGGAATTTAGTTTTGCTGATATGTTTAAACAAATTTAACAGGATATTCCAGTTCAAATCACAAAGTCTGTGTGGAATTTGAATATTTTATCTGTGCTTGTGCTGGTTTTCATCAGGTAATTCCATTTCTTCCCAGACCACCCACCAAAACAAACTGAATTGTCCGTAGATGCGAATGTGTCTTGAATGGTTGTGTAGACTGTGTGTGCCCTGCGATTGACTGTTGACCAGGCCAGAGTGTGCCTTGCTTCCCAGTCAGCTTGAATAGACTGCAGTTACCCATAACCCTAATGAGAACAAACAGTTTAGAAAATTGGGTGGATGGATTCCTCTCCTCTGTGTAGACACACAATAATGTAACCTTCATTATTGTATGTTACTTTAGTGGAACAAATAATTTGTCAAATGATCAAATCTCTATATATTTATCATGATAACCGTTCATCTACACACAAAATGAACATTTAAAAAAACCTTGTTCAGTTCTTTTTAACAATTAATGCTAAATGCGCTGCAATCGGGTGTAGAACTTGGTTGCAAGATAATCGCAGGACACATTGACACTCAAATTCACACCCATGGGCAATTTGGAGTCTTCACTTAACCCAGTACTTGTCAATTACTTTCTATTATGCTCCCTGGAGTCACAGGCGCCCCCCAAGCATCGCACTACGTACCTCTAAGGGGGCCTGCCCCACTATTTGAGAAGGACTGACCTAATCCAACATACCAACATGTAAGAATATGGTAGGAAGCTCAAGTACCTGGAGAAAATAAAATATGCATATTCCATACAGGAATGCAAGACTGATTCAAGCTCCAAATGTCTAAACTGTGGCCAGACGTGCTAACTACTCGTTCACCATGCTGTCCATGTGCTGAGCTGTTAAAGACATAATTCATTTTGTCGGGGTTGTGGCCTGTATGTTATAAGCAAGCTCAAGTCATTTTTTATTAGCAGTTTGGCAAGTTGAATGATTTCTCAAGTAAAATGAAGGTGCAATAGTCAATGAGCTATAACACACTATAAATACTGTTCATTTGTTTTCTTAAACGGAGATTTGCAAACAAGAATAAACCAACATGAGTTATGAGGTGTCAAATCACTCATCGCTAGCGCACGTCCACTGCCTTGTGAAAAAAGAAAACTTTCAACAGACAACATTAGTGTTATAATAGCATTCTATGAATCATATCCTTTTATGTAACAAGGAGGCCATGTGGCCAGCAGAATACACAGTCATCTGACTTCAACTTCACTTATTAGCCAACATGTTATTGAAGGAAATTAGACAAATACAAATAAAATAAAAAATAGATAAAAAAACAATTGGATTTATAAACACACCGTTGCTTTCAGGTGTATCATACTATAAGACTGGCGTTAACTGCAATACCATCCAGAATGTTGAATTGTTGGATGGGCATAAATACATAGAGGAACTGGTGTGCTGGATTCGCTCATTGTTGAGGTCTCGCGTTGACTAGTCCACAGCCTCTGACCAAACTTGACAGTCTTTATGAAGTCAAAAAATACGATTACAGGCAATAATACTTTGATGTACATTTGTGTGGCCAACACCAGCGAGCGAAAGCAACACTTTTGTCTTCAGCGTTGCTGAATGACATGCACGCTATATTTAGTGAATTTTCAGGTCCCTCGAGCGACTTTTTTGCAAAAAATGCAATGATGCCAAGGATGATCTTCATGTTGGCAAAATTCCTCCATGGTGAAGAAAGGCATACTTTCAAAATAATTTGGGAGCAGCGTAGTGCAGTGACTTGTGGAGGAACTGTGAGGTTGATGTGCTAACCATTGTTTTGCCATGCTGCCCCTGCCCAACTCAATTGGAAAAGAAAATGTTTTTGACAGGTAAAAAAAAAAATAGTGATAATGTGGCTTCACAAGTGGGATGGGATTTAACTCCAAATAAAGTTCAGATTTTACTTGTCATAAAGGGAAACTTGCACTCGTAAAAAGGACTCTGAGGACAATAAAACGGTTGGCAGGTGGTCGACACCTGCAAGACTAGCACAAAAACTGAGCATATACAATACGGCAAATATTATATAAAACTAACAGACACATGTACTATTATGATGGGCATCTCCTCTGCCTTTGACACCAGTATGACGTTGCAGTTTTCAACCTAAATGTGGGCATTCTAAAATCTACTAAATACCATCAGAGAATTAGTCCAAAATTCTATTGAGTCTGTTTGGGCAGGATTCTATTTCGAACCAAAAAATAAATAAATAAATGACACCAATGTTAGTGCCATTAGAGGGCCATTTTAAACGAATACATTAAATTAATATGAAATACAATTGAGGTTAGCAGGTGAGTGTGGTCCTCTCCAAACAATCCATTTTTTCATATAACCCCTTTGGAAAAGCAATTGCCTAACCTTGGTTGAGCAAAAGAAGCCTATGAATATGGTTTACCCTGAACATATGTTGAAGGGTCATAATTAGAATTATTTTTAATGCATATTTACCTACAAAATAAGACACACAAACAACTGTTTATGTACCCCTTCACAATTGCCTGCAACAATGCATGAATGTGGTTTGGTTCTTTTGGTGGTGTGATACGCACGATACATACATAACATATGCAACACATTGAACATTTCCTTTTCATTAATACATCGATTCAATGTTTTTTAATTACTTTTCCTGATCAGGGTCAGGGTGAGCAAGAGCCTATTGCTGTTGACTTAGGCAAGTGGCAAGGTATTGTGACAGGCACTTAATCGCAGGGCACAGATTGTATAGGCGGACAGCCATTTATACTTACAACGAGAATGATGATGAACAATTTAGAATCTTGAAAAGGCCTACCATGTATACAATCATTGTGTGTGAGATCAGAAGTACCCAAACAAGCAGGGGGGAAATAAGCAGTCTTCACACAAGAGGGCTTGTGCGGACACTCTAACCAAGATCCCTAAGTTTCGTACAGTGAAATAAAATTAATTAAAATGCACTGGCTGCAACCACATAAATGAAAATGTGAATGCGGTTGAATCTTTTTATTTTGTGCCCCCCCCCCCCCCCCCCACTTGTACTTCAATTCACTCCCCTCATCTTATCTGTCCTATTATTTTTTTTTCTTCTGTCTGTCCCTGCTTCCCCTCTCTTCTCCTCCCCCCCGCTCTTCCTTTCACTGCCTGTTATCTCCAACATGCAGTTGACTGCTTCTGTCCTCTGGGTGTCAGCACTTGCCTTATCCTCCATTCAACCATAGAGCTTTATGTGAACTAACCACCCCTATTCTGTCAGCATTTTATTTCCAAGTATTTTCTCACTCCACACTGTCATTTTAGTCTTTTCTCTTTGCCGGTAGTTCATGCATAAACTTGCATCAAAACACACTCAGAAATCAATACATGTACAGAAGGTCTGTGTGTGTGTGTGTGCGTGTGTGCGCTTGTGTGCGTTTAAGTGGATGTGAATAGGTGTGTCCGTTGGTGGTGGAGGCAGCAATTTGGTGGCAGATTATTGATTTCAAAGCTGGTTAAAATTTGAGCTGTAACATGAAATAATCGGTTCTTTCATAGCACGTGCTCTAGATGGTAGGAGAAGATGGATGTCAAGAAATGAAATAAAACAGTAGAAATCATAAAAACATGATGCTGCTATATCGAACAACAACTATAACAACAGATATCATATGTTGTCCCAAGTAATAGACCCAGGCATGTTAGCATGGTCTAAAGATATCCATTCATTTTCTGAACCACTTCTGCGAACGAGGGTCACGGGCATGCTGGAGCCATGCACTTGTTGCCAGTCTATCGCAGCGGCATAAAGATGTATGTATTTTTAAATAGAATATCCTGTATATGGTGACTTTGTGATATATAACCCAACATTTAAAGTCCAAAATTGTTTCCCTGATAATGTTGGGTGACTGGAAAACAGAATGAATGTTAAATTACGACAGCGAAATGTAATGTTAATAATAGAATAAATAAAAAAAAATAGCATCAAGCTGCTGTGATGATTTCTAACCCCTGCTTCCACCCTTGTCCTATTTTCTTAGGTAAAGAGCTGCGTATTTCTCGCAGTCAGTCACTTCGTTCAGTGGACAATCGTAAGCAGCTTGATGATGGACAGAAGCCCGACAATGAACAGCAAAATCCTCAGACAGGTAAGAGCTTTAATTTGGGGTGACATTATCCCCACCACCCTGTCCCAAAAAGTACATCTCTTTAACTCTGAATCTCTTCTTGCGTGCCTAATGTGTGCGATTTGGAACTATGTACTACTGTATGTGTTTTGCACAAGACATAATATACATTTGGGTGTGAGTTGAATTCCCGAGTATGATAAACTCAGAACACGGTTGTCTAAATCAGACCATGCCTCACTCTTTGCTGTTGATGATAACTGCCTGTTCATGTGTGTTTATATATATACGTGTATATGTATAACTTCGCCTAAGGAGGAAAAAGACACACTTTTTAGTCCAGCCATCAGGTTGTAAAAATATAGTTATGCTTTATGTATTTTCTCATTGAAACACGTGGCCAAGTGCACTCTAGTAGCAAGGGTAAAAGGAAAAATAATTAATTTAATCTCTCGTCTCCCTGCTCTCTACCTGTGAATATCAAAATTCTTCCTCCGTCATCAGCATTGTCTATGCAGCCATAGTCACTGATGTTGACTTGCATATCCTAAACTAGAGGAGCTAATTTCCCAATAAATTATAAATGGAAAGAATAAACCGTTTCAGCCACATGCCCACACCTATGCAAATTATTGTTTGATTCCTATTCACATACTATACTAGACACTCTTAGCAGTTTGTTTTGAAAGGGGTCACTCTGAGGTTTGCTACGGAATTGGACATTCCGATATGTCGCTCGGGAAAATTTGCACGTTACAGGGGGCTGCTGTTTTGTACTATGGCAAGAAACCACCCTTCATCACACACGTCCTTCAGAGACTAGATCCTGCATGCTAATTAGTTTTGGCCCTCTCCTTTCCTCCTCCTCTTTTTTCTACTTCCCCATTCTTTACCCGCCCTTCCTCCTCAGTAGACTCAACCTCAGGTGAGGAGTGGTCAGCATGGAGTGTGTGTTCTGCTACATGTGGGGAGGGCTGGCAGAGTCGCACGCGTTTCTGTGTCTTCTCCTCGTACAGTACCCAATGTAGTGGGCCACTGCAAGAGCAGAGAACTTGCAATCCTGCTATTTGTCCAGGTAAGTTCCCCTTCCCTGTCCGTTTAGCTAACTCCCTTGCACTTGCCAAGCCCTCTCCTTGATGCTTTCTTGTCATTCGAGTAAACCCAGATTGTTACCCAGGAGACTATATGCCCTCAACGTAGATAGTTTGGGGCCTCAAGCGACAGAGAAAATCTTTCAATAACAAACATCGGATCGCAATTTATGATCATGGAAAAAGTTACAATGTATTTGATCATATTAATGTGGGTGTTATTGTATGTAAATCATACTGTAGCTCCTCTATTTGCAGTGGCCGGCGTGTGGGATGAATGGTCACCATGGAGCTTATGTTCATCAACATGTGGCAGAGGTTTAAGATCTCGAGTACGAACATGCACCCCTCCCCAGTTTGGAGGAGATCCCTGTGAGGGTCCAGAGAAACAGACTAAATTCTGTAATATAGCTCTCTGTCCAGGTGAGAAACACAATGCTTCTAAAATATCTAAGAATGACTTTGAAGTAAACTATATGGCACGGTGGGTGCCACCAAAACTTACTGAAAGACATTTTGTAAAATATTCTTATGCTTTACAAATGTCAATTCTCAGCGGATGGAGAGTGGAATGAGTGGTCAAGTTGGAGTTCCTGCTCATCTTCCTGCGCTAATGGGACCATGCAACGGACAAGAGAGTGTAACGGTCCCTCATTTGGAGGTTCTGAATGCAGAGGAGAGTGGCTGGAAACCGTTGACTGCTTCCTTGGGGAATGCCCTGGTAGGGGAGAGTCCACGATTAAGACCATGCATGCTGTACCCATTTGCAAAGGTTTTAACATTGCAAATATTCTTTCAGTCGATGGCAGATGGCAGCCATGGTCTTTGTGGTCAGGATGTTCCAAGACTTGTGGTGGGGGTAGCCAGCAGAGACACAGAATTTGTTATGGGCCCTTTTTTGGAGGACAGTCTTGCCCTGGAGAACGAGAAGAGATTCGACACTGCAATGAAAAAAGATGCCCGGGTAAATAGAATCTATCTGCGTGATGCTTTTGCAGTTGAATAACATTCAAGAAATGTGAAAAACTAAAATATTTAACCCTGTGTTAAAGAAACTGTTTCAAAACGATATCATTCATTAGTATCCATATTTTTCACTGGTAATGTGTATGTTTTTGTGATGCTATTCTATCAACAACTTGATTCATGTTTTGGTGTCATTAGAACCACATGAAATATGCATCGAGGACAACTACTCCAACGTTGTTTGGAAGATGACTCCTGCTGGCAATACAGCAGCAGTACGATGTCCTCCCAATGCGATGGGTTAGCGTCAGCCGCCGAGACACGTATAAAACATTGTTCCAAATATATGATGAGATTCTAAAACAATAGTTACTTCTGCCTAATTACAGGATTGATTTTGCGTCGATGCATCCTTGACGAGGAGGGTATTGCATACTGGGAGAACCCAACCTATATGAAGTGTATTTCTAATGACTATCGCAGCATACAGACTTTGGTGAGTTTCATATTTGCATTGTATATTTTGAAAACAGCTGAAGCTATAAGAGTTTCTATTATGCGCAAACAGCTGTGCCTACAAATTATGTCCAAGTAGAACATACTCTCCTGTGATTAAGTCAAATTTTAATTATACTTTAATTTAATTTATGGTAAATAGACTGCACTTATACTATATATATATATATATATATATATATATATATATATATATATATATATATATATACCCAAAGTGCTTTACAATACCTCATATTCAACCATTCACACATACATTCACACACCAACGGGAGGCTGCTGCCATGCAAAGCCACAAGTTTAGAATTGAGAGGCAAACACGACCACTGAGCCTATAGACCTAAAACATTGATCCTTGTCATAAAATTTAGACCATCAAGTCTTATTTGTAATCAAAGTATTTGTCTATTAGATTTTAGTACAAGTACATACTTAATGAATGCCGGGTTAACACAAAACATTCCCTTTCCATGTGTTTCCTATTAGAAAATATAAAATATTTTACACTCTCAACCGACCACATTGTGGGATTGTAAGAATCACCATCATTACAATGATTGATTGTGAAAAATATCCATGTTTTTTTTATTATCACATTTGTGTTTGTGTGTTTGTGATTGTTTCAGCAGGCAGGGATATGATCTCAGTGTTTTGGGGTTTGATATAAGACTGAGATTTGGCTCTATGTTCTGGCATAAACACAACACTGCCTGCTGCTCATAAATCTCATTTCACTTATCGTGTTTCCTTCCATCACTTTGACATTTTTCTTTTTATAACTGCACAGTGTAAAAAATATTAAAAATAATAAATATTACATGTTTGCCCTCACACAGTGACACTCTTGATTCAACTGTGTTATGCATTTGCTATTCCTGCTGATCAGTTGTCGTCATTGGACTCATGGGTAATTGGAGGCTATCCGAGGTAATGCGGGCAAGAGGCAGTATATTGGTCTCAGAAACATAAAGTACAAAAAAAAAAAAAGAAGCTACATTTACACCAATGGGCAATCAAGTATGGGTAATTAAGTTTTTGAGGCCTTAAGTATGTGTAATCAGCTCTGCTGGTCCATTGTTGGAAGTGGACAATAGCCTCTTTGGCTGCTTGCCGATTTGATGGGGGAGTGCAGAGTTTGGGCAGGCAGGGACCCAAGTCAGGGTTTTGGCATATGCTCTGGTCGAGAATCTTTTCTAAGACTTGTGAGTCGAAGCAAAATAGGCTAGGAAAAACTGTCCTAGTTTGTTCAGCTGGCTGTTGAGGCTTGACTCAAAATCAGGAGTCTGGCGAGGTTGAGTACAATGAGTTAGAAATCTCCACAGAAAGAATCAAGTTTCCTAAGGCAAACATGACTATTTATACACTTTAAGACACAAGGTGTAACCCAGTATGGCCATGGGGCTGCCAGTTTTTATTTATTTTTTTGCTGAGTGGACATTTTTATAATAGTGTCATGGCAAGGCTAATAAGGGTGACAATATGTGTTGTCATGTTCGCTGTCTCATTGATTTACCTGTTTGGTGAGTACCCACTTCTTAAAGGCGTCCAAGCCCCCAAACACACACACACACACACACACACACACACACACACACACACACACACACACACACACATACGCATTATACACACAGGTTGCAACTGTGTTACACCTACAGTACAGTACTGATTATATTCAATTGAAATTTGGCCTTTGTCTTGCTAACTGACTAAACTAACCCATTTTTAATATGGTCAGACTACATTCATCTAATAAGAATTTTAAAACAAAAGGCCTGCGTTATAATGGGACAAAACATTCGCTGTATCTATTTTTTTCTTTTACAAAATAAAAGTGATCAGTATAGATGGAGAACAGCTAGGGTGCACCCTGAATCTAAGCTGTGAGACACTAAGGACATTTAGAAATAAATAGTTGAGTGAAGTAAAGATTTCAAAGCAACAAACTTTGACAGTTAAGTTTGGCGATTCAACTACACATTTTAAGTTTACTTATATGAAAGTTAAATAATAATCTGGGAGTAATAATTACATTTTGTTGATATATTTCTAACAAAAAGTGTCTTTTTGCCAGACTCGAGATCATTTATCCAAAGCACAACGAGGCCTTATGGGTGATGGAGTCTCTGAAGTGATGACAAAACTGAGGGTGACTTCCAGTGATGGCACCAGCTACAGTGGTGATTTGCAGGCCATCCTGGATGTGCTGAAGAACATGACCGAGATCTTCAGAAGGGCATACTACAGTCCCAGCAGCGCTGACATGAGGGTGATTTATTTTTTGATGTTTTGTTTTCTTAAATAGCTTTTCTTCACTTACATGTTAATACATTCAATACAGTTCCATTCAACAAGATGTTGTCAAAATCAACTTAAGCTAAACACTAACTGCAACTGGGTTTCTCAAATTATAAATACAAATTAATATGGATTTCCCCCTGGCGATCAATAAAGTATCTATCTAGAACAATCACATTTTAATGAGTGGGGTAACATCAAGGCCAGGTTTAGGGCCTAAGTGATCGAAAAGATCTTAATAACAGTTTGCTTCAGCCTGATTTTTCTAAAACTGACATCTTATGATGTTTACTATACATACGTATATTACTAACATCACATAACATTTTTAAATTGATCAATTACTGATTTGTCAAATATTTTCCAAAATTCTGAAAAAAATGTTCCGTGTTTCAGAACTTTGTCCAGTCAGTCAGTAATCTACTAATGGAAGAAAATCGAGTCCGATGGGAAGAAGTGCAACTGGTAAACGTTATCTTTTTGATATTGCATAGAGTACACTAGAAAATAAATGTCACATGATGTGTGTTTTACAGCTGGGCCCAAACGTCAAAGAACTTTTCCGTCTGATTGAGGACTTTGTGGATGTCATTGGTCTGAGAATGAAAGATTTTCAAGACATGTATGAAGTCACTGATAACATAGGTAGGCCTTGACAGTTATTGATTTTCATTGTCATTCTGGTTCTGAATCATTTTGGGCTTGGCTGTTGGTCTATACCTGTTGCAAATAGATTAGACAGTTATTGTTTCTTTTTTGAAAACACTGACAACCAGCCCAACCAACCACCTAACTGAACATAAAGTCAGAGCATCATACTCAGCCACCACCTCTGGAGCAGCGCAAACCACGATATGCTTGGCGGAGCCTTTACTTAACAGAATCCCTAACACTCTATTCCGCATGGAGCGGACAGAGATCAGAAAGACTTGAGTAACCAAGCGGCATACTATGATTTATTTTTCGAAGTGCACAGCATCTCCTTAGCAAATAGTACATTCACTACTGCCATGCTGCTACCTGCAGAAACATTTTACACTCACTGCAAGACAGACAGAACAAACCATTATTTGCAGCTTTCCAACATTCCAATTCATACATTCTTTATCGGTCTGTTGTTTCAAGATGAAAATTTTAATCCAGGGAATTCCAATGTCATGTGTTAAGGTTGTCATTTTTGTTACAGTTTTAAGCGTCCACAAGCGCCCAGTGTTGAGTAACGCAGACATCAGCTTCCCAATGAAAGGCTGGAGGGGCATGGTGGATTGGGCCCGCAACACAGAAGATAGAGTCATCATCCCTAAACACATCCTTCTAACAGGCAAGCCAGGTTGAGTTCTGCACACACACTACACCAACTATATATAGGGTAATTGATTACTTGATTAATAATGGAGGCACAGCTCTACTGAGATAATTATTGCAATTATTGTTGGCTGCACCTCAGAAAGAAAGAAATAGGTCAGTTAAGTGAGAAACAAAAGCATAGTGAAAAGTAAGCTGTATCAATATTGATAGCCATAGGCTTAATTTACAGGCATGACACAAGAAACAGGTACTTGTTAAGAGGTCTTTTTCTGTCCTCTCCATGTTTGAAAACAATGTAACAATAATAAACAGACACGACAAGCACCAGGCTTGGCTGGCCAAATTACGTCGCTTAGAAAATGTAACATTGACGTTGGATGATCAATTTCTCTTGCCAAGACAGCAATGCACTGTGCAATGAGTCTCACACAAACAGAACAGTGTGCGTGTGTGAGCGCAATGCCACCTCCTCCTGAGAGAAGCAAATTTCAATACCTTGCAGTCACAAGTCTGCTGTGACCGGAAAACAGGTGCATTAACAGAAGACAGTGACAGAGACAGCTCAGGGACGTTTGTAACGAGAACTTGTAGCCTGAAGCAGTGAGTTTATGAACACACATCTGTGTCTGTAAAATTTATGACAATGACCTCTTTGTATTTAGATGCCTCTAGTCCAGTGCTTCTCAAAATTTTTATCAGTCTTATTTGAGACACGTTTTAGTGAAGGTCAAAATTGAAATAAAGGCAAGTCAAATAGATTGTATTCATAAACTGTAGCGCAAAAAAAAAAAAAAAAAGTATCAATGTACTCAGATGAGGGACCGGAAGTCTGCTTCTCAAAGATTAATGAAAATAAATTTAAACTCACATACCCTTATGACTGGCATTGAGGAAAGAAATCCAGTGTTGCATGTGCACCCTCATGATGTCAATGAATTAGCAACTTGCTTGTAATAATAGAAATACTGTATTAAAATGAAATGTCGTATTTTCCGGACTATAAACTGCTACTTTTTGCACAAATTTTAAACCCTGTGGTTTATAGTCCAGTGAGTCTTACCTATGGATTTTTCAAGATTTTGACTTCATGACTTTCATAGGGCAATGCTCAGTGTGACTCATATGGAGATGACATTACAAATTTAAATTTGCTAGTATTTCCAGATGGACCACAACTGGTTAACTGCTAATGGGATTATGTTTGGGAGCATCTGGGGACAATGACCAGACTGAGTGAGATGCGGAAAATGTTAGGACATTGGCCAGCTTGTCAGCACAAAGTTTTAGCACTTGTCCTACAACGTTGTCCGGGGGCTCTGCTTTCTGGAGTTGACCCCGTTTAAAATCATCTGTGTGGTCACACAGATTGATGGTTATAGCTGGCGGGGATGAAAATGGAGAGAGGTATTCATCCACATAGGTCCATTTTGCTGCTGACAGTGGCATCTGTGCCATGGAGGTAACTGCTTCAGCCTTCACTGATATTCTTGTGCTCACCCTGGGAGGCTGCTGTCTTGAAAATATCCCAGCCTATATGCCTGAGGCTATCCAACAGAGCTGAGGTTGCGCCTTCTGGCTGGAGCCGGATGTTTTTAATCACAGACCTGTTAGGCTTTCAGTGGCTCGTGTGTTGGTATTAACAAATAAGGTGGCCTGAATGACCGTGGTGGTGTTCATGTTTGTCTTTGTGATGTTTGTACAAATCAGTTGCCTTGTATTCTCTCTCCTGATTTTTAGTTTGAACGTGTAAGATCTTTCTTTCCCCACCGACTGGTCTTGATAAACCAGAATATGACATACCCGACAAAAATAAATAAATAAAAATAAGAAGTGAAGTGAGTGTAAAAGCCAAGATCAGGCAGGCTGAGTCACAGCTTGTCATGAAGTCCAATGTGGCCAGTTCCTAAATGAAGCTGATCTTCACTGACTGCTCCTACAGTGTGACTATTTTTCACATTCTATTAGACAACCCCAATTTATGGAAATATTGTGCATTTTACAGTCAAACTAAAAATTAAGCATGCAGAGCACTACTCAAACAAACCAACCTCATATTGAAGAAATTATTTGAGTCACTGATTTATGTTACCTCCAGGGAAGTTTTTCTTTGGACACAGACAATCTGGCATATATGCATTTCAGATACGTCGGACTAAATTTAGATGAATAGGAAACATAATACATAATCTCCTTTACACACAAAATGCACGACTCACTCGGTTCACCCCGGATGCCCACGAAAGCTCAGCTGTTGCCTCGGAGCTACATTCTCCGCCTGCAGCTTGGCATACCATGAAGCTGCCATGTAGTGTCGTAGTGGAGAGGAGCTGGATGTTTTCAGATGGCTCAGCAGATGGGAGTTGTTTTTTACCCTTGAAACATCTGCGGGAAATAAGTGTTCTTCTTGCCTGAGGTCTCTGTACCTGTGCCACATTTGAGCCGTCTGTCTGTCTGTCAGTCAGTCAGGGGTAGAAAGTTCACAAAATCCCCAGTTAAATATGCATCTTGGTTTTGTGCTCATGGTTTTCCGTTCGACGTGCTCATTCTTAGAAAAATCCATCTTGTATATTTCGATTAAAAGTGAAAACATGGTAGTCAAATGATCTTTTGTTCTATTTGTGCAAGTGGCATATACTAAGGATGGGAAAAACACAAATACTCTTCATTTGGGCAAAAGGTCCAATCAATTTGTGTAGCCAGTTGTTACCACTCATACTTACTTTATAATGGCTCTCTGCAAATATATCAACTTTGTGTTCAGTTTTACAAACCCAGATATTCACCCTGAGTACTTTTGTGGCTAAACTGAGACAAGGTCATTATTTCAATGTAAATACTTTTTGTGATGTTTTTTTTGGGTGGTTTCCTGTGATGTTTTTGCTCATGTAAAATAGGCATTTTGGAACCAGAAAAACTGGAGAACGTTGATCTAATCATTACTCTCCTTTAGAAAAAGTCACTACATAATATGATAAACATAGACCAGTGAGACGTTTCATAATTCATATCCAGGGATAGAGTGATGATGTTTATTATCTACCCGATAAGACATGGATGAGCTGAGCTCATGTATAAAGTAAGATCTTCTATCATTAGTCATGGACACAGTTCTCAACCTTTTGTGTCAAGAAACACCAACACGGTGGCTTTGAAATAAACAAGATGTACTCAATTAAAGATGCTGATCTTGACAAAGTTTCTATGACAATGAAAACCCCTCCATCATGAACATTGTGATTTCCAGTGTTTTGCGCTGAAGGTCTATAAAAACTGGTGGCCTGCTATTATCGACTTTTCAGCCTGTGAGTTTTTCAGCTTTATTTTGACTTTTGGAAACATTTTTGACTTTCGGTATATATTTAAAGGGATCTTGGCAACATACCTGATAAGAATGTGTCCAAGGGATTCTATCAAAGCAAGTAGGCAACATTTTAAACAAAGGCCACAGGTTCAAACAATGACTGTAATACTGAGATTTTAAATTGTGACCCTGACAGATTTTTTTTTTCTTTCCTTATCTCTCTGTTTCTCAGATTCAGATGACTCCTCGACGTTTGTAACAGGTATCATTCTGTACAGAAACTTGGGAAGTGTTCTGAATTTGCAGAGGTAAGACCACTGAATGAAAGTCTACTTCAAAGTTGTGTTGGACTCATTATTTTAAAATAGATTACATTTTGTAGAATTTTCGCACTATGGTTGGGCGGTATTCAAATATGACACAATTTTACAGTTATGTATATCATCACTCATTTCTTCGCATGTCTGTCTAGTATAGGCTGTACTTGTAGCCCAAATCCACGATCGAGGTTCATCTACCTTTTAACCAAGTTTGAAAGGGTTACTAATTACACTTTTGCTGCAAAAGGAGTACGTGAAGGCAGCTGAGATTTACTCAATATTGTGCAACAATGCAATAGTCGACAGTCAGTTATGTTGTCAGTCTTCTTTTTTTAATGATGAAATAGATATTTTGAGACAATATATTTCATATGTGCAGCAGTTCCATTGATGTCTATCCAATAAATAAACTGATTTGTAAAAAAAAAAAAAGTGCACACTGTGACAATTACATCTCCATCTGCCATCTGTTTAAGTCAGTGTTTGCATACGTCATGTTCAAGTACTTTTTAGTTGTAGAATGTATTCTGATTTTGTAGAAACATACAAAATTGTGAAAATTAAACCTTGAATCTCATCAGTCCTCCCATGTTTGTTTGCAGTCTTTGAACTGCTTTCATCTCGCTCAGCTCCTCTTCACACTGCCATTTCATTTCATTCTTATCTTTTTTCATTTTTTGCATTTGATTTGCCCCTCCAGCTAAATGAGATGAGTTTGAGGCAAGAGACTAGATGACATGAAAGATTAAAGTGACTGATTGTGTTTTGGACTGGTGAAAGGGTGATTTTGCTTTAAGCATACACTGATGATGTGCGGAATCAAAAAGGGGAGCAAGATTTCAACGTGTTTGGCCGTTCGGAATCGTTCGGCATACAACCCCCATTAGCAATTCATTTCCTTGTGATTGTCTCTTTCCTCATGATTGATAGATCCTATGAAAAATAGGAATCACAAATGGGGAAGAGGCTGTAAAATAAAATGGCATGAAATGCTATGAAACTATTGGGAAACAATCTGCCACGCTTCAAATGTTAGGAACAAAAAAAAAAATCAAGAAATCGGATTGCTTTACTTGGAACATAAACTCCTATACAAGCATACTAAGAGCTGTATTAAATTATGTCTTATACACTTAAAAATAATTGTGTTTGTTTGTTGCGGTTACCACCACAGTATTATATGGAGTACAGTGGTTTGTATTTTGGTTAGCTAATTTAGCGACATGAGAGGGGCAAAATCTAAAAGCTCAATATTATTGAGGTCAGTTCCACACAAACTACAACCGTGAGAAATGTAATGGAGCATACAGTGTTTTGCCTGCGGTGTTTTTTTTTAATTTGGCTTGGTGCACAAATGGTTGGCGCCCTCAAATTACGCTAAGCATCAATGAACATGCAAAAGTATAATTTTGCAGAGTATTTTTTTTTCTGACCTCATGGTTCCCTCATAATACTTACATTTTCAACAGACATTCAAAGTCCAAGAGATCATCTTTTGTCTGACTGGAATTATCTTCATTTATATACAATCATTATTATATAATTATTAAATGTACGTCCGACTACATCCTCTGCAAGGCGAGCTCTTGCAGTTTGCATGCCAATGTTGTGCACAGACCCCTAGCGTGTCTATTTCTGTTTCTACAATGTCAAGTCAGCATGTGCTTCGTCCATCCTGATTTTAATGCTAGTGATGCCGCCACAATTGCCTGGTAAAATTCATCGTTTCCTCTCACAATGACTAATGTCCCAACTGTAACTGTAAAGTCTGGTAAAATACCAAATGAAAGAAAACGATAAAAAACAACAAACAACAACCTCTGGCTGTTACTTGCGACCACACTAAATGCCAGACTTGCACTGGAAACAAAAATAAGGCCCACTGTGGCATCAGTGCAACAAATCTAGTGTTTTGTAAAATAATGTGATTGCCACAGTGACATTCCCTTGTCTTTTCTTCCTCTTTTCTCCCTGTAGAAATGGCACAGTACTCAACTCCAAGATTGTATCGGTCACCATAAAACCCACTCCTGCTTCTCTTTCTGCTCCAGTTACAGTTGAATTCTCTCACTTGTTAAACGTGAGTGACAAATCAGTGTTTCAGAGCAAGCCAACATGCAGTCAATGCCTTCTTATATCAATTTCACAATTATTTCATCTAACAGGGCACCATCAATCACACATGTATATCCTGGGATGAGAATGAGAGGTAAGATAAGTTTAAATATTTATTCAAACTAGTGAACTAGTTTTTAGCCTATATATTTTATTGTGCTTGTACAGTCAGTATAATCTGAATATGTTCGTTTTGCATTTGCTCATAAAAACTCCATTGTATTCTGGAGAGGCAGGACTTCATCACCAAGTCTTCTAGTTTCACTTTGTCAAGTAATGTTGCGGATCCATGAGGACACATTGACAAATTAAAATACCTCTGCCTGCAATTCAACTCTTTAGCCAAACAGTCAGTTAAAAAAAGAGGACCTGAATCTTTTAAGTCTCTTTCAAGAGATGACCAGAGATCTTCTGTCCGAATGATTTAAATCGGAACAGCCAAAATATTAGTTAAAATGATTTCAATCATTTTGAGGTACCATTGCAGGGCTCCAGACTACCTTGTTTTCTCTTGGAGCACAGTGGCCCCTAACTCAAAATTTTAAGGGCTAAGACTGTTAATTAGAGGTACCAAGTAAATATTCACATTTCCACAGATGTTACTTTTACTACTGATTAAGACATTAACGGTTTGTGCAGACTTTGGGCTCAATATTTATATCTTGCGGACAAACTGTTGTATCCTGAATTTTGTGCCCATGCAAGCCTTGATGCTCTTTTTTGGAAATTTGGTACATCTTTCTACCCCATGCTGGGAGATGTGGTGTACCAAGAGTGTTTCCTCAGACACGCCTGGCGCTCCTGCTAATTTGGTGGCTGAAATTAGACTAAACCTAATGCCTCCTGGAACCACATTTAAATAGATGCAGGTAGTTTAAAGTGATTTGGATGAATTTGATGGCAGTGCAAACAGGCTGGCTCTGAGCTCTGCGGACTGTACATTGGATGTTATCATATTTCATCTATAAACATCACAATAAGGTGTATCAAACCACCTGAATCATAGAAGAAGTGAGATAAATATGATTAAAAATAACTCATCCGAACAGAATTTCCTTTTTTTCGTCATGACCGTTTCCTCCTAGAACATGAGGTACATTGGTGAGAAATTGAACATAAGTCCTCAGTTACTCAATCGCTTCCAACAATAATTAAGTTGCTAGATGTTTTTATCTGGATGAGATAAATTCCCAAAATATTAGCATCACAAATGTTAACAATTTGTCCATCTGGAGCCGCTATTAGCACAGCAAATTACAAGGAAGAGGTTTTGCAGACACAGGCATCTGGTAGGCCTTACAGTATTTCCCTTGTTAAATTTAATTTGCTGGAAGATGTGCAAAAGTGTGAAACTAACATGAAAAAGAAATACAGTGTGATTTTACAGTTTCTGATCCTGCATAGCAAAGCAAATTGACTTCAAGGAACAGAGGTTTTTGCCCAATGACAAGATTTGGAACTTATGAATTATGTCAATCATTTAGCATCTCACCAAAATGTAATGGTAAGATGTAGTGGTAAGATCTTTACAGACCAATCACCCCACAATTCATATGCAATGTATTCTTTTGTACACATTGATTTGCACAAAATATTATCATATATGTAAATAACTTGTCCTCGGACAAGGTAAATAGAGATCCGTTTAAGCTACTTGAAGTGAAGTGAAAGTGTGACCCTTGACTTAAAACAACAAATGCAAAACAAATATTTTCAAAACACAATAGCCTATATTTTCACATGATGTAGTGTTTGTACATTTGGATAATTCCATTATAGGCATTTGCAAAATATAATTTTTATTATTTGATAGAGGGCAATGTCTTTGTTTGTTTGTTTGCATTTTGTTTTCGTTTTTGTTTCTCTTTTGGAAATAAACGTGTCCGCGCAGAAACCTGCAGCGCACCGCCTCAGAGCTTCCATATCACCGCATTCACGTTTCTTGCTGCGCCTTAGATTGCAAATAACGGAGATAAAGTGGATTAGGATGCTGGTGTATATCTCTGGGCTTCTGACTGCTTCCTTTGCCTTTTGCCATCTCTACTTTGACCGCATCGCCTCTTTTTGTGTGTGCGTGTCGATGTAGCTCCTCTCTGCTGGGATCCTGGTCTGCGAGGGGCTGCAAAACCGTTCTCGTCGATTCACACAGAACCAAATGCCTGTGTGACAGACTGTCCACCTTCGCCATTTTAGCACGACTTCATCCCGAAATGGTAAGTGTGAACCTCCCTTGATTTCGTCCAAAGAACGAGTCGCGGAGACTGTCTTAGTGCAGAGTAATGTCCACGCACCAGCCTTTTTTTTTTTTTTTTTTAAACCCAGGGCGTCATTGTCATTACATTATCAACAGATCCTCCCCCTCTCCCCATCTTTGTCACTATCTCTCTGCCTCGCCAAACCAAAGCATGCTGCGTAAAAAGAAAGAATTAACCAGCTTGCTGACCATAAGTAGCTATTATTTACGTCATCAACATAAGATGCGCTTGTGTTTGGGCCGGGGGAGGGGGGCGGCGATTCGCAGTCTTATATGTTGACCACAGGTTATATTTATAAATATTTGAACCTCATTTGCACTGTACATGTTTTTGGTCCATATTTGGTCCATGTTCGTGACTCTATAATATTCTGCATGGTCACCCCCGCAGAATTAAGATGAAGTGCTAAAACAGTTAATTTAATGTATTGCTCAGTCTTGAAACAACACAGTTCCTTCAGAATGTGACTGCAGTCGGACACAGCCAGGCAGAATTGTGTCATCGTGGGCAAACAGCTTCCCAAAAATCACTACTTTAATGTGGACAGTCTTCACATATTGCTATTAGTTATTATTAGACTGTAATTGCTTTAAAAGCTTCCTGTTCGCTGGTTACCCTGGTAACAGCATGGTTTCCCATAAAGAAGTAGGAAGGCATGCTGCAATTTAGACCTCGGCCAATACAACTCAAGAAGAAGGCAGAGTGAATAGACCAGCAACATTTGAGTATATGTTCTCATGTGTTAGAATGGCCATCATTTTAAATCATGACTATAGTCTAAATTTAAGCACGATGAATTAATAATATAAGATACAGTGGAGCCTCGGTTTTCGACCACAATCCGTTCCAGAAGGCTGTTCGAGAAGTGAATCGTTTGAATTCCGTATCATGTTTTTGCATTACAAATAATGGTAAAGAATAATCAGTTCCAAGAAAAAAAAAAACGCTTTTCTAAAGCATTTTTTTTCATTTGCGGATTTTTGTCCGATCGCGCAATTGCATTGCACCGCCGAACGCGCAACCGTAGCGCGTCGCCGACCACGCAACTGCACCGCGCTGGTCGCATTATTGTGACAGAGCGGCCGCTGAAATTTAGAAAATATTTTTAAAGTCCTGATGTATTTTCCAAAATTGAAGTGGACCTCAGTGCGCAGGAAGTTTATTTTTGTCCGATCGCGCAACTGCAGCGCACAGCCGAACGCGCAACCGTAGCGCGCCGCTGACCGCGCACCTGCACTGCGCTGTTCGCACTATTGTGACAGAGTGGTCGCTAAAACTTAGAAAAAAAATTAAAAGTCCCAATGGACTTTCCAAAATTTAAACGGACCTCAGTGCGCAGGGAGCTTAATTTTGTCCGAGCGCGCAACCGCCCACAGCGCGCCGGGCGCTCACTGTCGCATTGCTTTAGGAGCGTCTTTGTGTTTTAGGATGCTTTACTGCTCCCACTTGCTTGCTTTGGAGGCATGATTAGAGTTGATGATGCAATCATCAGAGTAACGAGAACATAATAACGGAGTCAGTTGGCATGCGGGTCCTCTCGGCTCATCTCGCGAGGTTCGACAACCAAATTTCCTCCGACATCCGAAGCAAAAAAATCCCGAATTTTTTGTTCGAATACCGATTTGTTCGAGAACCGGGATGTTCGAAAACCGAGGCTCCACTGTACTTGTGTATGAGCTTGAACCATACTCATACAATTGCAGGTTATATTTTCTGTATGAAAAAAAGGTAATTAGTATGATTTTATTTTGCTTGAAAATACAAGACAAAATGCATCAAGTGTATATGATTTGTAGTTGATGCTATATGATAGTGGCAAGTATCTATGGTGTTGACTAGTGATGCTTAAAATGTGTCCACATAAGGGTTTTTCTGGTAGCATGGTACATTATGATTAAATATTGTTGTAGGAATTTGTGTTGAGCAAATTGTTCCACAGTTTTGTTGTTGATGAGGTCTTATTCCAATAAGTAATAATTACGTGAATTACAATCAAAACACAACTTCCCAAAGGAAAAATATTGTTCAAAATATCTGTTAGAATTTTTTTTTCTTGTCCAGGAATGTGCCAGTTGTACGTGCATATTGTCATGCAGTGCTGTTTACATCCATGCTCCAGTTCAAAGAGTGCCATATATGTATGCTTACTTGCAGAAGATACTGCATCTTTGATAGTTGCATTCACCTTGATTCGTTGTTCATACAGGGCTAAGTGTAGCAAACTAATACTCTCTTGAAGTGCCTGTATTACACTTGACCAACCTTTATGTCTACTTTATTTCGGCTCATTATTGCCATTAGAGACGTTATTGTTTGTACCTGTGACTTCATGGCAATGCCAAGTGTCTGAGCCGGCGAGATTTCTGAGCTAGCAAGTCCAAGACATGGAGGTCCTTTACTTCTGCACCATGCATCCATCCAGAGGTGTTTAATCTGGTTTGTACAATACAATCTTATTGAAGGCGATGCACTGAGGCAACTGGTCATTAATTTGAACAAAGGCACACCTTGGTTTGCCATGCGTATGTATGTGGGTGCCTGTGCAAGCAGATTCTTTGTATGGGCATGTGGCAGATGAGTACTCAGCAATTTTGCTGCAGTCAAAACACGCTTTTGTGCTCAAGATTCCTTATTACATGCTTGTAATTGTCGTGCAAATCTAAAAACATGCTTCCATTAGCAAATGTCAAGTAAAGAAATGTGTACCAGCAAATACAATTGAACAAACTTGCAAGTACGTTTGAATATTTGGAAATACGTTCCAACGTACTTGCAGGTATGTGAAAGAAGAGTTGTGCAATGTATTAACATCGGTGCTAATAATAAATAAAAATGTATTTTATCGCCATTTTCTGCACGGCTCTGTCAGAACTGCCACCAAGCAGTATAATTTGGTCCAGTATTCTTGTTTTACCTGGTTTATTGTTCTTTGTCAGAGGTATACTGGAATATTACGACTATTAGTACTGATTAGTACCACTCTGTTGTACTATTCTGTTTGATTACTGGCCAGTGGAACATTTCAGTGTAGTATTGGTAGTGTAGAGCTAGCCACTTTGCAATTTCTTCCTTCTGATGAAGAAAATCGAATGAAAGAACAAATTAACCCTGGATTAAATTGGTATTGTGACTTTTTTTATCTGCATTTTTTTAATGCAGTCATTCCTTTACTGTTGATTGCCTTCAACTTTGTAAACTCGCTGCTCTGGTCAAATATGATGGGTAGGCAAACTCCCCCTCTTCCCTCTGCTGTTGATGGCCTCTGTGCAATCTATTTTTTATTTTTTTTATATCCATGGGCCCCATGCCAATGATCTGCTGTGAATTTCTTACTAGTTTCTAAATGGCCCAGCCAGTCTGTCTGTAACTAGCCTCCTACGGCCCCAGAATAATAAACACCTTCACTCCTTTTTTCACTTGTACTTTCGATCTTCTTTTGTACCCCTCAGTCATTTTCCCCTCTGATGCCGCATTACATTTCCACTTCCCTTTTTTACAGCATACATAACCTATTACTCTCTTGCTGTTATTTCTCATGCCTTTTTGCTCAGCCCAAATTTGCTGCAGGCATTTTAGATTAAAAAAGGAGAGTGAAAGAAAACATGCACAGCATTTTAAGAGAAGAGCTTTGGAGCCTTGGCTTAGTACAACGAGAATTGTGTGTGTGAATATGCGCGTGTGTGTGTGTGTGTGTGTGTGTGTGTGTGTGTGTGTGTGTGTGTGTGTGTGTGTGTGTGTGTGTGTGTGTGTGTGTGTGTGTGTGTGTGTGCGCGCGCATGTTCAATGGTTGATGTATTGATTTGGATCTTTTTGGTAATTTGGAATATGTTTTTTGGGGGGCTTAGTAACAATAGTGGTGAAAAACACTATAACCAATCACAGATTTGATCAGAAGATGAAGCAACACATCTATTTAAATAACTTGAATGTTTAATCTGTGCTAAATTTAGGTTCCACAGCATATTTTCTTCCTAAATCACTGGCTCAGCCCAGGGGCATAGGTCGTCATTTGAGGCAAACAATTTGTGACCTCAAGCTGAAGCTAACTTGGGTTCTGCAGCAGTACAACAATCCAAAACACAACAGAAAACTCAACTTTTCTAGGAGGGAAAGAAGGAACGAATGAATGAATACGGTTTTAGAGCGGCGGCACAGTGAACTGTACGTCTGCCTCACAGTGCAGAGGTGGTGCGTTTGAGTTCAGCTCTGGCCTTCCTGTTCCATGTTCTCCCCACAACTGTGTAGGTGTCTTCCAGGTACTCCCATTTCCTCCTAAAACATGCATGGTGGGTCGATTGACCATTGCCCATAGGTGTGATGGTGAGTGCGAATGGTTGTTCGTCTTTGTGTGTCCTGCAATGGGCTGGCAACTATTCAGGGTGTCCCCCACCTACTGCCCGAAGTCAAGTAGGATTGGCTCCAGCATGCCCGCGACACCCATGGGGACAAGCGGTAGAGAAAATGGATGGATGGTTTTAGAGTAGCCTTGTCAAATTTGTATTTGATTAAAATGCTGTGACATGACCTTAAAATGCTATTTATAGTTGAAAAATTCTCCAGTGCTGCTGAATTAAAGCAATTCTGCAAGGGAGAATAGACTAAAATATCTCATCAGAGATTTGAAAGACTCATTGTCAGTTACATAAAGTGCCGAGGGTGGCCCAAGGAGTTATTAGGGCCTGATCAGCAGACGCTATTATGAAGCTGGCTGCCTTCTCCACCACTGGGTCTAGTAAGTTTTCCAGGCGAAACCCTATGTAAACGATGCAAAAAAGTATTTTGTCAGACTTTGAGAATAGTGCTTTCATGGCACTGAAAATTGTTGAGGAACCAAAACAGCGTAGCAAGCTGTCAATTGTGAATAAAGAAAAAATTGTGGCAACATCTTTCACTGTCATTGTCCATGTGACCACTGAAGTCCCCCAGCAGAAGTAGGAGCACACTACATCATGCCCTCCAGGGATTCTACAATGGATGTATACACTGAGCTCCTGGTTGGACCATAGGCACGAACAACGGTCAGGACCTGTCCCCTCACCCGAGGTAGAGAAAGGCTACCCTCTCATCCACCATGGTGAACTTAAATCTACAGGCACCAAGCCGAATAGGCTCTTGGTGACCCATGTCCGGGCGAGGGAAAACACTGCTCAAAATAAGTCTCATCATAGGGATCAGAGCCATGCTGTGTGGTCCCTCATCTTGGCTTCTCTTTCACTCTGTAGTTGCCTCCGATTAGAGGTGACAAGCAGGTCTACTGAAAGCGCCCCACTTTGATTCCTGTCTGTTGGGGTTAATAGACTTATGTCCTTGCTGTGGATCATCAATAATGAACACAATGTTCAAATAAAAGAGTATCCTCATGTGCATTTGGAATATTTTTGATAATTGAATGCCTGGATGGATGGACAGTACTTAAATGCTGTATCACAATATGGAGAATACAGTTCATTGATACTTGTGCGTGCATGTTATGAGCTCAAACATGAGTTGAATAGGGAGCAATCACAACCCCACTTTACTGCCAAGTGAAAACAGGGCTAAACAAGGCACCTCTCTTCTGGTGATGTGCCCCAAAAGCAAACAACACTGAAGCACTCCATATGAAAAGGGCAAATAGAAAATAAATAACTCATGTAGTTCTATATTGCTGCACTTCTAAAATAACATGGGCGGGGGTAGGGTATTGAGTGTAGACCAATAAATATTATATTTTTCATTTAAACATGTGAAGTATCAAAACTACCCACAACTGCAACTGCTTTGCAGCAGAAGTTAAGCAGCAGCACAAGCTAAGCTTGCCACATTCTTATTCATAAAAATATTTATAAAGATATTTGCTAGACATTCACAAACATTTTTGATTGCTGCCATCAAAGTTTCAAAATTTCTATGCGACAAGAAAAAACTGTTAATATTTGCATGATAGACATCTTTATTAGGGCTGTCCACTATTTGTGAATGTTGCAGCTTTGGGACCAAAGCAAGGTTCATTGTGTATTCATATAATTCATATAGTGCCAAAAAAAAATGATTTTCATGCTATGCAAGACCTCTATCAAGAAAGCAAGTGAAAACTCTCAACAGACATGTTTCCATTTCACTGCACACATAATGCTTTTCTCCCCCATTTACTTTTAGAGAAGGAAGTGACTGCAGTGCAGATTAATCAGAGGGATTTAATTAACTTGGCCCCAACACACACATCAAACTAGCAGACAAGACAGGCAATAAACTCAGCCAATTATCTCTTGCAAAAGCTAAGGGTTGATGTCCTAGAATAGGCTGGATAGCTTTTAGGGTTAAAAAAATCTGACTTGCAACATGTTTACTCATAGTCTCCTCACACCTGACCAAGGAAATTTCTGAACATGTCACAGTGGACTATTTGAGTGCGTCATCATCTTCAATATTAATTCACCATTTCCAGTTGGAGTGTTCATGCGATCTGTGAGAGGCAAATAAGGGAATGTGTGCATATAGTGGTGCGTGGCTGTGTCGAGCAAATATGGATATATGGTATATAGGCAAGCAAAAATAAGCATCTTGAGTTTAATGAGCATGGGAATTAAGTGCAAAAGTCATCTCTGCATTGCGACACCTGTCACTGTTTGTTTGACTAACAATCCACACCATCGCTGGAAACAAAGACATCACCCATGTCACCTAAATGCGTAAACACTCGGGTTTCCAAAGGCTGCATAGTTACAGTCTTATGTGCACTATTCCTGGATGCAAACAAATTACAGGACAAATACACAGCTCTAATCTGGGCCCTACACACAGTATCACACATTACGTCTTCCTTTGAAACAATTGGGCATTTCTTTAATATTTCCACAAAACTGTTTGCCACTAATGCTGTAGACAATTGAGATGCTATTTTGCAAACTTCAAACTTGTACTTTTGAGGATGCAGTAGGAAACTATTAAAAACCCTTGCAGGCAAAGGGAGAGTAGGTATTCACTCTGCTGTCTATGAAGACCAACAATGCTGCACATAGTACAAAAGACACACACACACACACACACAAAATTGTCGCTCTACAATTATAACTGCTCGATATAATAGTTCCAGCTATAAATTCACAATATAATGCTGTAATGCAACTTGCACATGGACAAGTCATCTGATATCAGCTTCATCATAGGTTGCAGTATATATATATAAAATATATGATTTATTTATTTATTTATTTATTTATTTATTTATTTATTTATTTATTTTTAAAACATTTCATCCTTGTGTTAACACTACTTTTTGGGCACACAGTTTTTGTGGTGTATGAGCTGCAGTATGAGATTAGTTCCTTTACTTTAAATAATAACACGTTTTCTGTGTTCTTTCTTTTTTCAGAACATGGATAAGACACAGCTCCCATCTGTGACGCTAATTGTGGGATGTGGAGTGTCTTCTCTAACATTGTTGCTACTCATCATCATCTATGTGTCAGTCTGGAGGTGAGAAAAAATGTTGCATGAATATCAATAAAGGGGAACTTAACCTAACATGCCAAAACCTTGTTATATTTTAAATCACATCTCAAAGCAATGTGTGACCAATATGAGGAGGAAATGCCAGACTTGTGCTTGTCACTGGGTCTTCAATGTGCTTCTGCGGCTTGTGATTGTTTACTGAATAAATTGTTAACTGCCAATATGTTGTTTCTTCAAACTTCAGTCATCCAATCTGTAACTCCAAACAAATCCATAACAGGAAAGTAGGCAGTTTATCATTGTCAAATATTTGACAGGGTTTTATTCTGAGTACTCACATAGGTACTCATTTCTGCTGCTCATTGGTTAAATGAAATGTGGCACTATTCAGAAAGCTAATACACATTTTTCAACCGTATAAAATGTATTGCTGAAAAGTCACAAACGGAAATAACCAATCAACCAAACACAAATCGTCTTTTCTTTTCTTTTTGTGCTGCACATATAAAACAAATTATACAACAGATTTACAAAGGAAACTATTACTACATACACAAAACAGTGTGAAACAATTTTGAAGCAGGATTATAATTTCAATGTTTCCTCTCATTTTCCTGCAGATATATTCGGTCTGAACGATCTGTCATACTTATCAACTTCTGCCTCTCAATCATTTCCTCCAACGCCCTAATTCTTATTGGACAGACCCAAACAAGAAATAAGGTAAGTCCCACAGTTTGTTTTGAACTTGAAATCAAGAAAGCCAGTATGATCACAGTTCCATATCCCTTTCTTTATTGCTCTTCCAGGTCCTATGCACTGTCATCGCTGCATTTCTTCACTTTTTTTTCCTGTCATCATTCTGTTGGGTCCTGACGGAGGCATGGCAGTCATACATGGCAGTGACGGGTCGTCTACGGAATCGAATAATACGCAAGCGTTTTCTCTGTCTTGGCTGGGGTTAGTCTTATCATCCCTTGTTTCTATTTGAATCATTTTCGTAATCTGCTCCATTCTAATATCCCTTTTGTCTCTCCTAGGTCTCCCTGCCCTTGTTGTTGCAATCTCAGTGGGTTTTACCAAGGCAAAAGGCTATGGAACACCAAGCTAGTAAGAATGGTTTTCTGTAGATGATCTATTGTGTCCTGTATTATTTGACCTTTAATGTTGCTCTGAGAATATTGAGTATGGTTTCATGTTGTTATTGCTTTTTCAATATATGTATATTTTAATTCGCATTTTCCAGTTGTATATGATACTATGCATGTCTCCCTGCTCCTCTCTTGTAGCTGCTGGTTATCTCTGGAAGGAGGTCTTCTCTATGCATTTGTTGGACCAGCTGCCGCTGTTGTCTTGGTATTCTTTCTTCTCTCTCTGTGCTGCTTGCCTTTAACCAGTACTGTATCTTGCTCATTTGCAGTTATTTTGTCAATGGTTTGACTTGACTTGTTGACATGCAAAAAATAACTACTAAATAAATAAGAAAGGAATGTTGCGATGCATCCACGCAGAAAATTAACAGCTTAATTCAATTGCAAAACATTTAAATACAACATCAATGCACAATTTAACAAATGAACGTTAATTTCATCTTTCATAGAGTTCTATTTTCAGTAAATTCCTGTAGAATAGTTTTCAACAAATGATATTGTTTTGAAATCACAAACAGTTTATTAAGCTTCTGGAGTAAGTATAACCAAGTGTAGTGTTCGATTATTTCATGTATTCTGCAGTCATCATCATTATCGGATATGATCAGAGTATTTCTGCATGCTGTCAAAAAGGAAAATGTCTTTCATGTATTAATTGTATGCCTCTTCTTTTGGCAGGTTAACATGGTTATTGGGATTCTCGTTTTTAACAAACTGGTGTCCAAAGACGGCATTACTGATATGAAACTAAAGGAGAGGGCGGGGTATGCCTTATACCACACTTTTACACTGTCACCTATAACCAGCCTGGTGGTGTAGCTCACAAAGGGAATTGCTGAGCCTGATTCATCAACATGTTCCTAAGAGCTACATTTGCCCTTCAAAGGGTTTCTGAAATAGTGGGGATTTATGATGAGTTATTATTGAACATCATCATTTCAATGATGAAATATGATATTTAAAATCGATCTAATATTATAATGTGATAAATGTTCGATTGTAAACCGCTAAAATGTGTGTGAGTATACCATGGAGTCAAATTGTACATTGGTGAATATCATATTCCTATTGAAAAGTGCAAATGTGTTCTCAGAAACGGTTGGTGAATGAAGCCCATTTTCTTTGGATCGAACATTTCAAATTAATTCCAAAATGATCCTGAATTGGTGCCATGGAAATACAATGTAATTAAAGTAATGGATCATGAGACCACCAAAGTACTGTATTATGTAAAAAAAAAAAAAGGCACAAAAGGTGAAGAGTTCCATCTGGTTATCGGTACTGCTCTGAAGATGCTTTAGAAGTAGCCAACTGTTTTGTGGGTTGTTCTGTGATAGTAGTGATTAATTCCATCTGTTTTTCTTCTCATCTCTTTCTAGTAAGGGTAAGCAGGGCTTCATAAAAACCTTCAAAGAAAATTTGAATTTATAACCATTTAGTGGGAAATAAGTAACTATATTTTGGACCACTAAATCAAAATAATGAGTATCCCAAATAAATACTGACACGTGTGGCGAGTAAGAACAACAGACAAACAACAATAGTAGTTCTTGCTTTAAAATATCAGGCTGATAGTCCTAACAATTTTAGACATACATTTACGTTGTATCGGCCTGGTGAATCGTATTAACATGCACATTATCCAAATCTCATAAATGACCCAACTATTTCTATACATGTAGGCCTACATACATTGGACATTATTATCACTGGTGTTGGGCCAAATCCTCATATGTCACAATTTAGTACATTTAATATTTGTTTCCACAAATTTATATAATTGGTCATTCCACAGATGTGGGTGTTATTTTTACAAATTATTGACAAGTTGTCAGTGTTGAAAATGGCTTGCTTACTTTGAAGATGAAAAATGAACATGCTGTTTTTAGGTACTCCAGATAATTTTGATTTTGGAGGTACCACATACAGGACGCTATGTCTTAATATGTTCGTTAAATGTGCACACTGCAATCCAACAGAAATGATGAAAAATAAAAGGAAATGAGTTGTATTAGTTGAATACCAAGTGGTGACTTATAATAGTTGGACATACTGTCACAAATATCCACGTTCTTTGAGATTGTAAAACATCATATTGCATTGAAAACTTAAATAATTTCAGGAAACGTGCACCCTGCTCTCCTTTACATGGCAGTCTATTATGTCCACATGAGCATTGTTGGTACATTCAAATACTTTACTCAGTGATCTCTTTTTTTTAACTGGATCTGTCGTTGCTGTCTGAAATGTCATTTTTGAGTTTGCACAGAATCCCTCCTCTCTCTCACTCAGGGCTTCTTAATCAGGAACACATCAGCCTATGACTGGGGCATTGGTTGCCCATCTCATTCTCTTCTTAAAGTGTTGGTTCTAGTCCTGCCTATTACCACTTCTGGTGAATAAGAATGTAAACACCCCTAGTTCACTTAATATTAGAATTTCTGTCTCCTTATCGTGTAAATCATCCCATGTTAGCTACGTAGAACATAGTAACATGAATTCTTCTATGTCTGGTTAGTCACATCTATAGTGCTTGTAGAGGCTTATAAATTGGCAGTGTTAACTATAGTTGAGGGGCATATTCAGATCTGAAATATAATAATTTGATAGATGCATTGCTTATGGTATATTTGGTAGTTTATAACTTTGAAAGTAGCTCATTAAGGGAACTATTTTTCTCGTGCACAGCTCCAGATGAACTTCATTCATTCATTCATTCATTCATTCATTCATTCATTCATTCATTCATTCATACATTCATTCATTCATTCATTCATTCATTCCCAGCCTTTGTTCTATACTTGGTTGATGCATCTTTTGTGACAACCACAGCCTCAAGTCTTTTGTAATATGATGCCACAAGCTTGGTCTGCCTCTCTTTTGCAGTTTCCTTTTTAGAGCGTCTCACAAGTTCCATCAGATTGGATGGGAATCATCATTGCACAACACGAATTCAAGTGTGGGCTCTTGGCCGTTTAGTCATTCACAGATCTCTCCTGAAGTCACTTCTTTGATATTTTAACTCTAGTCACTGCTATTCTTAAGAATCATGTCCCTCTTGAGACAATAGGTTCCTTGGCAAGGTGGACCCAGAGGAATTTGTGTATGGAGACCACTTCCACTGATGCTCCTCCAATGTTTAGAAAGGCGAGGGGCCATCTGTTCCTCCTGAAATGCACCACCATCTCCTTGGTCTTCTTCACATTGATGCAAATGTTATCTTTGCATATATTTGATCTATTGCATATATTTGTGTTCAGTGCTGGTTCTTTTTATCTAATATGTCACAAATAACTTTGAAAACGTTCCTTCAAAAGCCCCCGGGGGATCCCACTTGCACATGCATGCACTACAGCACAAACAGACAAATGTGCCAAAAGCAAACTGTGACTGAGACACCTGTGCTAAACCTAACTGTTATAGCCGTGTGATCTCCCTGTGCTTTGTGCTGCTGTCATTTGACTGCACGTCTGTGCAGAGTTCACACTTGACTGAAGTGAACCAAATCAAATTAGAGTTTGTTTGCACGCAGCTCAAAGTGGTTTTGGCCCGCGTGTTTGGATTGAGGTAATAGGAAAGAATGCAAACTGATCAGTCTCAGCTGTTTGTTTGTATACCTCAAGGGGCTTGCATTTGATGTGTTATACATTTGTTATTTATTTGTGCAGAATGGAAATATATTTTCAAGTTGATTTACCGTCCATGATGTTACTCAAGATTGAAATTGAAAACATGATTAATTAAGTTAGTTTATTCAGCATCCAATTAAGTCCACAGAAACATTTCAATTAGGCAGATTCTCCCTTGGAGACAGGCTTCATTGGTATCTGTATCCCAAAAGAAAACTAATTTGACCTCACAAAATTAGACAACACTAAAACCATTCAACTCGTGTAATGGTTGAATGTTATGCTGTTGTAAGGTTTATCCCTTCATTTTGACTCGAACACATTGACTGTAGTCATTTGTTAAAATTCTTTTGATTTAAGTTTCCAAAATGCTTTCCTTTGTAGTATGTTTGATCCAGCTACCCACCCACCTTTTACCTTTTGACTTCCATATCCACGTAAATGGTGTGTTTGTGTTTTAATACATTAGCTTTTAGCATATGAAATTGGTGGGGTTCGATACCTTCAACAAGGTTAAGAACCACAGATCTAGAGCCTTTAGGAACTTGGAGTGCATATCATGCACTACTGGGCCTTACTACTCAAGAGATCTTTTTTTTTTTTCCTTTCCGACTTACATCCCTGAGATAAGACAGTTTACCTCCGAGTCAGTTTCCTCATTGGGAGTGATGTCAGTGGACCCGAGGAGGTTTTGAAATATTCTCCTCACCGACCTACAATATTCAAAGTTGAGGTCACCACAGATCAATCTCCATTATACACAGTGTTTAGTGTGCACAGCTTCCACCGCCTCCTGAGCTGTCAGATGGAGAATCAGAATTTCCTCAGATCCATGTTGAAGCCTTTCCCCAAGTTCTATCCAAATTGCTCCCAAGCCTGAATTTCTGCCTCAACAACTGCCGAAGCTGTATTTCACTTGGCCTCTGGCCTCTGTTTCCCATAACCGAATTTTCAGTATGTTAACTGCACAGTGGCATCAGGGTAGTTTGCCCAGAGATACATTCTCAGAATTTGGCTGCTCATGAAAGATGTAGTTGGTGGTATAAATTCACACTCGATATCTTGCTCCAGAGAGTCAACTATTTGTATACAAGGAATTAAAATGCTATTTCCCCAGTAGATGCGCTTTAAATGTGTTGTTGATTTTTGTATGAGATAATCACCAGACGTACGTAAAATTGAATGTGATGTGGCTTTCATGTAATACAAGCAGATGAATGACTAGCTGGTATAATATTGAGCACTCAGTGCAGAGTCCCAAACATCTCAGGCTATCATGTTGTTGTTTTTTCAAGAAAATCAAATATGTGATGACAGTCTTATCCATGCTGCAATCTTCTTCCAAGTCATATTAGATAAAAGCTTGACACACAAACACTCTAAGCTGACTCAAAACCCTGAGAGAGAGATTGTGCGAGACTACTGTGACTCACTGTTGGTGTGACTGTTCTGTTTGTGTGCTTGTATGTACATGTACATATGTATGAATCTGTGTATAGGTGCATTTGTATCTGTTTGTGTTGTTGTTACAGCGTGTTAATTTGACTTTGCAGTCAGATGACAGTGCCACTGTACAATATGACGCTCAAATGTGCCAAGTGTGGAGTTATCTCGTCGGCTGACGTATCCACCACAGCTACCAGTAACGCCATGTTAGTTCCGCTAATTATTTTCCTTAACTCTTCTTGCTTCTATCTTCTCAACTGTACACCTCTCTTGTTCTCCCTCACTCGATTGGTTCTGTTTTCATGATCAGACTCATTTTTACTCAAACCTAGTTTTATATGCATCCAATTCAAGATATATATTTGCCCGTCCAACAGTATTGGAACAGTGACACAAATTCATTTCTTTTTGTTGCTGACAGTTTGTAACATCTGGTTTGACATAAAAAGCTAAACATGAGACGAGAGCCACGTTGAGTTTTTATAAACAGGAATTTTGTAACTTTGAATCTGACATGCAACTTTGATGTTATTGGTGACAAAATGCATTGTTTGTTTGTGTGAACCAAGAGAATGGAATAGATATGTTACACAGACTTTGGTAACCAGCCAGTCACGTTTCACGACTATTGCTCACCTAAAAGATGTACGTGTTCAAACAAAACGCGTGATATTGTAGGTTGTCTAGTCGGATATATAATACCTAGAAGAAAGATATGAAATGATGAGCACTTGTCTCATATTTATCATTGAATGTCAAACCTAAATGTTTCAGTTAGTGATATTCATTACAATTATAAACAACACAAGTATTGGCTTAATTTATACATTATTTTAATTACATGTTTAAGAGGAGTGAAGTTTGGGATTTAAAAAAAATGTTTTATGTGAGTGGTTTTCTTTGTGGTGACTGAAAAGCACATTCATAATCTGTAAGGGACAGATTTTATAAAATAACAGAATTTTATATGAATGTAGATCTGCACTGTACAGAAGTATGTACAGTATGAACTGTGTGAGAATGTGTTGAAGTGTGTGCGTCCCGGTGTGAATGTGTGCATGTGTGGTCGTTGATGGGTATTGTTGTAACTGCATGATCTGAGATTGCAGTGTCGGAAAGTCAAACATAAGTCCCAGTGTGCCATACCTATCCCTAATATGCAATATATGCAAATAATTGGCACATCAGATTTTTTTTTAAATTGTCCCCTCTTGGTTCTTCTTTTTTTTTTTTTTTTTTTTTACAAATGCAAAATAAATGTGAATAGTAGATACTTTAGAGTCATAGCACAACAATTTCTTTGAACGCAAACTAACCCAATAGCACCAATAGGAAAATTTAAAAAATGCTGTTGGAATAATTAGGTTTCGCATCCTAGTTGTTTAACGAGTTTACTTTTTAATCTATCTTCTATGTTCATGACTGACTGTAATTGATACATATACATTGTCAACAGAATATGTATTACTTCCAAAGGGTTTTAAAATTTCAAAAACACTAGCCAGAAGAAAAATCCACTCAAACACAGAGAGAACATGCAAAAACATCACATCATAGCATCAGGCTTGCCAAAAAGTGACAGAAGAAAACAATTAATGCCCTTTTCATCACTAGTTAAACAGTACTACTAAAGGCAAGTCAGAGAGCTTTGATGAAATGACCCAAGATGTCCTTTTTTTATCATGATTATTTTCTGTTGCAAGCATAAATAACCTATTTTTCTTGTAATTTTCCTCTTATATCAAAGTTATGTTGAATGGAACAAGTTGAAAATAATTTAAAAAGGAAAGGGAGACGTCTGTAAAAAGAAGTCAAGTTTTGGTATTTCTTCAACCTATGCCTCTGTCCTGCTTGTCCTTCTCTGGCCATTTTTGTCTGTTATTATTTACATTCTGTCCTGGCCTGATATACCCGTTACCCCTCACTTTTTCTCTTCCTTCTTTTCCCTTTAAAATTATATATATTACAATTTTTCGGAGTCATTTTGAACATACATGCATGGAATATATGTAAATCTAAACATATATGTGAGAGTTGGATGTATGGTTTGCCTTTGGTGGCTGTAGTGCAAAGAATGCGTTGTGATGTGTTTATGCACCGTTGAAGTAGAATGCTCTTTTTAATGAATGAACTATACAGGGGAACTTTGATAAGTGATTTTTATTTTATTTTTTTCAGATCATAGAAATTAAATTTGTTTTTTGAACATTATCAACACTGGGAAAACAGTGGATTTTAATTTATAGCATAAGCATTTTCTTCCTGGGCTATGTTGATGAAAGGTTATCGCTGCTGTCTTTGACTGCTATCCTACTCCCGTTCTGCAGGGCCTCACTGTGGAGCTCCTGTGTGGTTTTGCCCCTTCTGGCTCTCACGTGGATGTCAGCCGTACTTGCCATCACTGATCGGCGCTCTGCACTATTCCAGATTCTTTTTGCTGTCTTTGATTCTATGGAAGGCTTTGTCATTGTCATGGTCCATTGCATCCTGCGAAGAGAGGTATTTTGACATCATCATGGGAGCAACACTATACATTTCCACCATTCCGTTTTTTTTTTTCTACCTACCTTTAAAAGACAATAGTGACGATTTTGCTCTTTAATTGTTCAGGTTCATTGTGTTCACCTACTATGTTGTTATTCCTAAGGGGATGATATCTAAAGGTTTTGCACTCATTCCTTCACCGCACTCTTGCTCCCAAATGTCTCATTAGCATTTAGGAGCCATGGGGTGGCTTTGTCAGGCGCTACAAATTTTTTGGTTCACCCTGAGCACTCATACAACCCATTTGGAAATATCAAGAAGGATGAAATTTAAGCCCATTTACCATTGTACTCCTGATTCTTTGTCATTGAGATGTGAATGATTCAACATTATAAAACGACTTGGATGTTTTATATTATTAAAAGTTATTTCCACCACAGAGAGATGATTCTGAGATACATTTACTCTCTATATTTTAAGAACATTTTATTTTTTAAACTGCTATACTGATTATGATCCACCAATAGGAATTTCATGTAAAGCTCAACACAAGATAAGATACAAAAAAAGATTAGGTGCCAGATATATGCTCTACTTAGATCAACATAAAATATTAACACAAAATAATCTTGATTGTCCTTTGAACTTATATATGAAATTGGGCTCATCCATTGTTTAGTAAATGTTGTCTCTTTAACACATCAGATGTAAAGCCAGGAGCTGTATTGTGTTAAACAGGTACAGGAAGCAGTAAAATGCCGTGTGGTAGATCGCCAGGAAGATGGTAATGGGGATTCTGGTGGCTCTTTCCAGAACGGACATGCTCAGCTTGTGGTATGCATATGAATTTTATATCTGCCATGTTCTCCTTGTTAAGACTAACATTATGTACAGTTTGGACAAATTTGTAATCATTTTTTCTATTTGAATTTCGGTAACTTTAATCATAATCTTCATGATTCCAATCAATGTAAAAATATTTATCTTTAAAAAATAGGGATAATTGTAGACTATTTTCTCAAAATTGAACAAAAGAAAAAAAATGACAATGCTGAATGTATTATTATTGATGTCTTCTCATCTATTGTCACTTCAGTCCGATAATTTGCTTGCCTGCCTACCTCTGCCTGCCTGCCAGTTGGCCAGCTTGTCTACTGTCAATCATTTGATCTATAGTGGATATAAAAAGTCTCCACACTTCTGTTCATATTACAGTTTTAGTCTGTACACACTTTCCATCGTTTAAAATGTCTCTGTTTAACCTTGAATAATGTTCAAATGTTTGAGTAGGCTTTTTCCTGACATTTATGTTGTAACATCTCTTAGCTCAAGTCAAGGTCCACAGAAAGCTTCCACATCATCCAAATGATCTGATTCTTTCAAGCTATATCAGTCAGGAGAAGGGTACAAAATAATTGCTAATATATTAAGTACTGTATACCAGCTTGCAAGATGCAAGCCTTATCTTTCACAGGGGGAAAAAACAGACTTGGAATCCCCCGAACATATGTTTGCCACAATAATTATACTGCTTATGACAAAAAGACCACCACACCTATGGGGAAGCACACAGGGCTGTTTTTCTCCAACTGGAACTTGTGGCTTTAGTCATGTAGTGTTCCAAATACCACTTGGTGTTTGCACATAATCTCCAGGCATCCTCTATTAGAAAGGAAAGAAAATCATAAAAAACTTACTGGAAGACCTCAACTTTGTTAGAGGTTAATCAGAGACACTGCGAACGGTAGCAAATACTCTGTGTCAACTCTCATTAAACATGAATTTGTGCTTGGCAAATTTAGAACACAGCCTTATTCACAGTTATAAATGGGTGTGCAAACTTTCAATTGGGTGTTAGAGGGTATGATCACATTAACAGTGCATAGTTTTAGAATAATTATTTCACAAAAACCTGACATTCGAACAACAGTCTGTGGACTTTTCATATCAACTCCATCTATGGCATCTTATCTGTCTTGTTGATATTTGGAATGAAATATATTTCCTTTTACATTTTGTCACCAGACTGACTTTGAGAAGGATGTTGATATGGCTTGCAGATCAGGTAAATATGTTTAGTCTTGTACTTTGATTCATTTTTGCTCTTTTGGAACTTAACAGTTGAGAGGTGTGGTCACAGTTATTATAACCACATTTTGGGGCCAAATAACCTCTTGTGTTGTGAAAACGTTCTCACAACTAAAACTGTCTTTTTCAACAGAACGTTTTGTGTTCAAACATATTGTCTGGGAAATCTCAGTTAAATATTTTTAGAGAGTTTTGGAATACCATAATGTCTGCATATCACATCAGTGTAACACTGTCGACCTGATTTCAACCAGCAACAAATGATTAGCCATGTTTTTCCCCTACATTTGGCTTTTTGTGGCACTTTTAAATAACTGTCTGTGATTGTATTGGCAAATACCATGAAGTATAACCATACTCACATTCTGAAAATAAAAACCTTTGGCAGTATCCAAGTACATCAGCAGATTGTTAGAGTTTCAATGTCATAATGGTCCGAGCCTGATGTTATTGACTGAGGTGTTGGTGCTAGTACGGAATGCCCTATGTGGTTACCAGGTTTCAACTTCAATTTTACTTTCTGCCATTGATTGTATCAAACTTCAATGTTCCTTGATGAATCTTTTAATCATGTTCACATGTTTTGTTTCCATGTTTCATCTAGGCACTATGAAGCACTCCTCCCTCCAGGGAGAAGAAAAAGCCTCTTCTGGGGCTGTAACCCTTCAAAGGAGCTCTAACTTCAATACCATGCCAGCCAGTATGGCCAAAGTCCACCTCCAGAACATGGCTGACTATAATAGCCACACACTGACTCTCCGCAGAGAGAAATGTACCACTAAAGGAATCAGCACTGAGTTGCCAGGTGCCAAATCCATTTACATCTGCGATAGTGATCTCTTCAAACAACTAGATGGTGAGCTTCCACAAAGGAATGGAGAAGGAAGCAGTTGTGAGGGCACTGTCAAAGCCCCGGGGCTCGTCCATTTACCAACCAACAACATAGGCACCCTAAGGCCCGCCAAGGGCAAAGAAGAGCAACCGACCAAGTATAACATAAGTGCTGAACAGCTACCTCAGACAAGGCTTGTCCACCTGGCTAACCCTGTTGCTGGTGAGCCAGTGCTAGGATTTGGACTGAAGAGCCTGCCTGCTGACCAGGTCAGCGTGTCATGCTCAGAGAGAGAATCACCTGCACATATCCGTCCAAACCTACCAAGAGACTCTCAAGTGGACAGCAGCACCTGCAATGGAGCAGAATCTGGAAACTCTGCTGTGATGACCAAGAGTGAAACTGTTTCCACACTATCTACAAGCTCCCTGGAGGTGAGTACACTGACTTCCGTGTTCTTATCCAAACAGTACACTGTCACCTTCATATTTTAAATTGACATATACCATTAGAGAGATAATTCTGTGTGGATGTCAGTTATTTATTGTGCTGCTACTAACAAAATTTGACCTACAGTTCAACAAAAAAGCAAA
Source organism: Syngnathus leptorhynchus (assembly GCF_054491065.1). NCBI lineage: Eukaryota > Metazoa > Chordata > Actinopteri > Syngnathiformes > Syngnathidae > Syngnathus > Syngnathus leptorhynchus. Next base: position 6,743,388 of record NC_141202.1, read on the forward strand.
AGATGTTTTTTATTGATGGCTAGATGTGTAATGAACAACAGCAATAATCTGAGCAATTTGGAAATTGATGGTTAAACTCATCAAAAGATGCTGGTAAGGTCCCACAGTATACCAGTACTTAGAGGTATGCGATATTGCCAAAATACGATATCACTTTATTACTGATTTTATATCTAAAGATAACATAGTGTATCAAACCATATCAAACTGACATGAAATTGTCCATTTCCGCCCTCCTTTCATTTGTTTACAAAATATATCCTTTGTATTGAAGAAATAATGAAAATAAAATAAAACACAAATATCCATAAATTAAATAAATACCATTCCAAATAAGTTGCTTTACAACTCCTTTTCCGAGGAATACAATAAAATGTCTATGAAACTGAGGATGACTCAAATAAGCATCAGATACATTCACACAATATTACGTCAGCTGTGTATTCATATGCTTGAAAAGAGAAACTCATCCATTGCAGAGCTCCTTGCTCATGTAACCCAGAACACCTCTTGCGAGATGTTTGTCACTTCATTAAAATGTGTATTTGTAGGTAGAAAGAATTTGAGCTGGATGAGCACACTTCAGTAGACTGTAAAATACTTTATGCAGCCTCCATCATCGATCTAACACAACAAAAGTACAGCAAACATTAAGCCTGAAAGCTAAGGAAGACACTTGTCAGATCCACCATACACTGCAAATCGCAGTTGAAGTTTACTGTAAAACTTAAACAAATATTGTATATTTAATCATTATAATATAAATCATATAATAATAATGCTTGCACACAGTATATTGTCAAGCCGCATAGATTGGCTAATTGACATGAGCACTGATGTTATGTAATAATTGTTGAAATATATATGGGTCATTTTTACATAGTTTAATCAATAACGTACAGGCATACACCACGGAATATTGATATACCTCAGAAGTCACAGCATCTATTTTGTTGTCTGCTATTGTGTGAATGTAACATATGGCCGCCGCATTCTGGGAGATCACAGATCCTGCTGGTATGTTGTAACAACATAATGAGGCTTTCTCTGGTGGCATATTATTGGTGAAGACAGATTGAGTCAAGTGACAAGAACAAGAGGGAAAATAAAGAAAAAAAAATAGGAACTCTTCAGAATTTCGTTTTTGTGGCATCACCAGATGCTGGCAGTTTATTGCCTTAATCAGATAACAATAATATTTCTGTTCATGTAAATTTACCTCTGTTTATGAGCCGTGTTACTATTAAATGTATTGTTTTTAGTAGCAACACCCAGAATTTTTGCCAAATCTGTAGGATTTTTGTAATGTATATGGGTCAAAGTTTTAATTAATTTTTGTATGTTGAACATCCTTTTGCCTCATCACATAATATCCACTTTGATTTGTTGGTGTTTTTTATCCATATGTCAACTCAATACATTTCATACGTCCTCAGGTCACAAAGCTCGACTGATCCTTTAAATTAGACAAAAGCATCTTATTTCATGGGCACACAAAACTGCATCCCAAAATATAAGCCAGATTGGCCATAGGAAAACCCTGGATGGTGAAAAGGATAGTTTTGTCCCAGTTTTTAGTGTTGACTGCAGTCGCAAGATGTTGCAACACAGTGAACCGCACACAGTGGCCTCAACATCTGTCGGCTGGTGTCTTTTCACTTCAGGGCAAAACACACTCCCATAATGGCGTGTGAGGCAGCAGCTGCCAGAGCAACTGGGCAGCCTGAAGGTCAGGTTTTCTCTCACTAGTCAATGACAGCTGACTTAAAGGTCATTCGGTCACAATCTGTTAAATGTAAGCTTTTGCCAACGGAGCTGGAATGACCAGCGACAAACCTGGTTTTCTCCCTTCGTGATTCTCTGCTCTCCTGTGAGTGGCCGAAATCCCTTATTGACTTTCCACCAGAATGAAATGTATTCAGGATGCTCAAGCATTTGTCTTCTCACGTGGCACATGATATCTTTACTATAAGTCATTAATCTGTCTGTATCATCTCCCTCCCCCCCAGAGGCGAAAATCACGCTATGCAGAGCTTGACTTTGAGGTAATTTTAGTCTCTTTCATTCATACACAGAGCATCGATTTGTCTCTTTAGTATAATATTATGTAGATGTTTGCATACATTGATTATTCACTGTTTGGTTTGGAAAACATTATACGAGAGATCAGAGATTAATAAATTGAGGGTAACGTGGTATTGATGGCCGTCTGTGCTATTTCCCTTGTGCGTGATGTACAATCTTCCTGTGTAGAAGATAATGCACACCCGGAAACGCCACCAGGACATGTTTCAGGACCTGAACAGGAAGATTCACAGTGCAGACATGGCTGTAGAGTCGCCACCTGTTGATGCCAAAGCTACTAAAAGATGGAGTGTGTCCTCTGCCAGCAGCGACAAGACCAACATAAGTGTAAACAGTTTAAATTTATTCTGTTCTGCTCCCCACCCCCCACGACCTAATAATGTTATCGTTTTAACTAATACAAGCCAAAATCAAAAAATTGGGTGGCATTGACTCTTTTAGGTCCAATTAGCTTTCATCTTAACTTAATCAATTAGTTTGGCATTGAGGAGCTTAACAGGCCCACACAAAGTTCTGACCTCAATCAAAACTCATTTGTAATTAAACTTTTACGGATATACGTATTAGATGGTGACAATACCTAGGTTCTTGTGAGAAAACCTCCAGAGGAAAGGGATGTTAACGCCATGTTTTCCTTCCTTCCAGGCCTGATGGTAGAGTGTAACTTTGCCCATGTAGTGTTCTTTTGGTGGTCCTGCTATAGATTATTGTTGATGAGATGAGAAACTCCAAGCTTGATAGAGAATTTATTATTTCAAACTGGATGTAATTCAGTCAATGTAGAGCAAGAGCTCTGACTGTCAAAATAAACTTTTCTACTGCATCCTCTATAAAGGAAGTGTTTAGGTTACACAACACAATGCAGCATACCTTATTGTGCTTTTGTTCCTTCTAACTGCTTTTCTCCCCCCCCCCCCTCACCACCAAGTGTTTATCATTAGCATTTTAAGTTTTTCTGTTCCCATGCTGTAACAAAACATTGACTGCATGTTGATTATAATTATTTGAGTTATTATCCCTGGGGTGGGGTGATCAAGTTTCTATTTATACAAGTAGAAATCATTGGAAATTCAACCATGGTTTAAAAAAATATCTTGCCAACTTCCCTGCACTTTATAATTCCATTATTAAGGGTAAACAACACCTGTTTTTGTTTACTTTAGTGGGATCACAGTATCAGGCAATAAGTACTGGCCAATTTAAAGTTTTTGTTTACACCGTATTTCATTGACAGCAGTTTACATTTTTCAAACCAGGATGCACGTGGCATCACCTATTGAAACCACAGCTGCATACTAAGTCAAACTCAGACGTGTAAAGACAGACAGTTAAAACCAATAAATAACATTGAAAACAGTCAACACAATAAAACATAAACAATTCCAAGCGTCATGCTGAGTCGAATGCCAAAAAAAGTTTTAAAGATGGACAGAGAGGGAGCTTAGATAACGTTTAAATGAAGGTCGTTCCTAAGGGAGAAACAGGCAATGAAAGATTCTTGATCCCTTGTGAGCCTCTGCTTAGTCATCATTCCCAAGTTGTCAGGGTCGTGAAGAGGCAAAGTAACAGTCTGATACAGCTCTGATTTTTGAAGATGTTAATTTCATCAAAACCTGTTATTTTTATGCCAGCTGTAATGGTGAGAAGCATTTTCTTTTTTTTCAGCAATGTTATTACCCTTGAAATACTCCCATCCAGTTTCTTTCTTCTGGTTAAGTCATAATGACTGATCTTAATTGAGGCCAGTGAGGCCTGCAGTTCTTCGAATGTCACTAAGTTCTTTTGTGACCTCCTGGATAAGTCATTGTTGCACGTTAAAAGCTATTTTGGTTGGTGTCGTTCTGTGAATGTTCACCCTGGTAGCCAATTTTATCCATTTGGGGGTAATTGTTTCCTGAAGTCCCCAAACCGTTGGAAAGGGCTCTTTTGCAGACTGAAAAGATAGAGTTCAATCACTTGGGCCCGGCTGTTGCCCCTCAAATTGAACTGGTTAACGGTGACTGGAAAGAACATTCAATAAACGTAGTACCTTAAACAAACACACCATGTTTAGCTCTCTGGTTGGTTAATTTGTGTAGCTGTCATTCTGTAGAAAAATACGAATTACATGTCTACCCTAGGAAAAGAGATGGAAGAGATAGTCACATGGCTATAGAGGGTCAGAAGGAATTTAGCTTGCCCATGTCTTGGTTCTTGCAATGTTCTTTCTCTTGTGGCCAAGAATATGGGCTATGTAGGAATCCTGGGCACTCAAGCTCATAAATAATGTTGTTTTTTGAATTTTTCAAATTTATGGAAAATGTTTTTCTAAATTTCTACCGTTGCAGCCCACAGTATTTTGTGGCTGTTGAGTTTTGTGCTGTGGAAATTCATCTGTATGTGTGCTGGAGATCTCCACCTCCTTCCTCCTGATTGATGGGCCCTGTACCCAAGCGAATCAACCAATCGGTGCAGTGATTAACCACCACTGATAACCACGATTCAGTTTTCCTTTAAAAGCAGCTTGCTATGACTTTTTCAATACCTATACATCCTGTGTATTTTGTACCAATTTCTTTACTTTTTTGTTAGTGTCCTTTGCCATAGCTATCTTCAATTCATTCATTCATTGAATCATTCAGTTCATTCATGTGTAGTACAAGGACCCTCGCCGTAGCTCTTTTATTCATGTAATTCTTTATCTAATGCCTTTGAATTGCTAAGGTTTACGCGCTAGTCATTCAGCTTTGTACGGTCCTTATATCATCTATTCAAAATACTACTTGAAAATGTATTTATGACAAAAAAAAAAACAAGGTCCATGACCATACCGCGTTAGATAGAAAGTTGCGTAGGATCGACGCGAGTAAAATCTAGATTTAGGTGTATTGTGTGTGTTTCCAGTGCATTGTGCCGTTTCTAAAATCATTGGTACTCGTGTGTGTGTGTGAGTGTGTGCGTGTAGTGCTCTCAAATAAAAATGAAAGGCCTAATCGTCATTTCACAGTTTCTTTTAAAATGAAGTAGCTTATTAATTGCGTACTGGCAGTCATGGATCATTTTGACTTATCCGCAAAATCTGTAGAGGTCAAGATGGCTCATGTCATCAAAATAGGAAACAATAAAAATAATAATAATTAGCAAATGTGTTTTCATTCTGTCATTAGGATAAGCAGCACACCCCAAGTAAGAGGGCATGGGAGGGTGTACAAATCACCCACTCGCCTTCATCCTGGGGAAAAAAAGACCCGGCAAAAGCAGTGATCTCCCCTTTGGAGTTGCAGACGGTGGAGTGGGAGAAGACAAGTGCAACTATTCCTTTGGTAGGCCAGGATATCATGGACCTGCAGACGGAGGTCTGAAAAATAAACCGTTTCTTCAACTTACCTTTCACGTCACTCTTGGACAAATGAGGAACATGTCACAAAAACTGGAGGGGGTCCACTGCAAATGTGAGGAGACAGGAGAGTAAAAAAGTCAAATACAGGACATTGACATTAAAGAACAGGTATCATGAAGTCTTTGTATGTTGTTTTATTTAATGTTTGGACCTTGTTGTCATCAGACATGAACTGCTTCTCCAAATATGGCCAGGAGTGCCATTCTGGCTCACGTGGAAGACAGTTTGGTTGGAGATTTAGTGACTCCATTGTGTATCATACACTCAGACGATGACCTGTTGTCTAGTATGTATGTGATGGTTGTAATGTAATTAGTCATGTCTTCTTTCCATTCAGTGTTACTACATCACTGTTGCACTCGCTCTTTCTCCAAATCAGCACTGGATCAAGATACATTTTTGGTGATAAATTGAAATAGTTTGAGGACAGGCTGCCAAGCACCCAGTCCTACCCTTCTCAAGCCAATCCCTTCCCCTCCACAACTCACCCTTTATCCTTTTGGCTCTGACATTTTTTCCACCCTGACACAGTTGGCAGTGGTGGGAGACAAGAGAAAGGGAATATGGATGAAACCAAAATCAAGTACCCAAATGGAGAAAGGCCTTCTCTGAGATTCTTGCAAACTTTGTTGTCTCATGGGGCCTCGACCTCAATGCCACCACCCCTGAAGATCGGGGGTACCTCACATCTTGGCTGTCACTATATCCAACCATAATGTGGCATTTGTTGACAAAGACAAACAGGCAGACTTACGATAGCTAACATTAAATGTTGAACATTGGTATCAGAAAGAAGTATGTATGTTGAAAAGATGGATATGTGACTCAATATATAAATATATATCATATGATGTGATACACTAAAGGAACATGAAAGCACAAGGCTCATTTGGAGTCATGATGTACAGCATTGTAATTACAGAGTGGATTTCAGCATTTAAATATATTTCATACTCTGCTTGGGAAGAGTCATTATTGAAAAGATCTATTGTGATATATCTCCTTATTTTTCCGTTCCTGTCTTTTCAAGATACTGGACTATATGTGTGTTCTGTATCACAATGTAACCTGCGTGTTTTTATACCACAACCATTTACTCTTGGATCTCCTTGCTGTTGTCCCCTGTCCTCTAATCTGCTCGATCGCCAGCCTTTCTCACAGAGCCCTCCCACACCTCCTGACTTGCCTTTTTATTTTACCTGGGGCCATCTGTTTGTTAATGTACAGTTTTCAGAGCACAAAGTGAATGTGTCTTATTTCTAATTAAAAAAAGCTATATATAGACACAAGCAGTCATCATGATTTTAGTACTTAGCAATGTTAAAGAAATAATGGTGTTCTTATATTGTTTTCTTCAAATGTGATGAGTATGTTTATACATGTATGTATATGGTGATGAAAAAGGTTTGTATTGCAAACACAAGGAGCTTGTTTACCATTTCACAGGTTCTCCTCAGCTTGCCTCATCATTTGTCATGTATAGCTTTTTACCAAGCCATTGCCATTTTTGTGTTTTTTCATCAGTTCAGAGGGCAAAAGTCAAACGTACTCTTCAATAATGTATTCTAAGCACCCCCACGTTTGTCTCCACATTTGTGGAATACCAATCCAGCTGCAAGTATGGTTGTAAGCATCAGGTACGAACTTTACTGTTCTAAACTGCACACAGGTAAGTAAGCCAGTCTGTTGTTGGGATTTTAAATAAAATGGAGGACAAATATACTGTAGTATATAATATTAAAATATTTGAGTCAGTCAATTTTTGTGAACACATACAAACGAGTTATTGTATTTAATCTGAGTTTTTGCCATCTTTGAATGGGAGACCTTTAAACTGGGGAAAAATAACACGGTGTTTATTTTTTAAGTGTGAAGTCGTATGTATCCTCCAGTTGTGATGAGGAAACGTTGCAGCCCCCTCCATCATTTAAGTTGCCCATCTCTACCCTACATTTTCAGATGAGATTAAAGACCATCCAACTAAATCAGAGGATTGAGCGTCACCGTCTGCAGAGCTTAATGAGTAAGTTTTTTTTTTTTTTTTTTTCCTTAGCTGTAATTTCACATTGAGGATGCAACTGGCATTTTTTGAGTTTGTATCGTCTTTAATCCAATGTCCAATAAGGCTGCCATACAGGAACTGAGTAATACCATTTACTCATGTGCCAGCTACACACCAACTAAGGCATTACTATGCACTGTGATCTTGTCAGCTTGGTCAAAAGAGGTCAACAAATCTGACCTGTGTGTCCAGAGGGCAGACATAGAGTACAACACAACCTGGCTCAAGAACTATACTCCTTGATGTGCAAAATCCACTCACTTAGTGACCACACAACAAAACTTGGTGGCATGAAATGCAAGTGGAGCCAATAACAGAGACGTAGGCAAGGCAAACAAATATTTATTTATTTATTTATTCATCTCTGGTACTGCAAATCAACATCTACAAAGTTATTCAGTTAATGGGGGAAAAATATTGTTCTCTTTTAATGCCAGTTGAAAATATAGCCTGAAATTTGAATACATCAAAAATTAGGCACTCTGAACTGTCCTTAGGTATGATTGTGAGTATGGATGCTTGTTTGTCTATTTATACGACCAGTTCAGGATGTATCCCGCCTATTGCCCAAAGTCAGCTAGGAGAGGCTCCAGCAAGCATGTGTAAGGATGAGCAGTTCAGATAATGAATAGATAAAAAAATGATTATATTGTATATTTGTATACAAATAAGAGTTCATTTTCCTTCCAGATTTAGGCTTTAGGGTGTTAAAATAATTGTGCTAATATGTTTTCTTTTTAGTTTAATTCCTACATAATTTAGCTGAATGCCACAAGGCTCTGCAGTCAGAAGAAACTACACTCTCGGCTCATAGGCCTGTCACCGTTCAGCATGTTTGTTCTGGTATTGTAGTGTCTGTATTGGAACCTGAACATTCCATCCCAGTGGAGCATGCGCTCAGGTTAGTGACCAGAATTAAAAGGAGGTCCCAAGCTAATACATTTTGTTTATTTAACCTGTGGGGCAGCTTAGTCTTGAAGTATTTACAGTGGAAGTACGAAGCTGCAGGATTTGAATGCCTTATAATGCCAAACAGTCTTGTTATGCAACAGGAGATTGGGAACCACACATATTTGCAGTTGGGCATTCACAAATTCACATATTCATACTTTTTTGATACCATTAGATCCTCCGTTATTTGCAGAAAACCCCAATTATTTGTTGTGGGTCGCCGCAAACACACATGGCCTCTGGTTGTTCAGTCTTGTTTTGATCATTGGGGTCATGCAATACAGCTAGTGGTATATGTAGTCTTGGTGGACACAGTGGGATGGAATCAGCCAGCATGAGGTTGTTGGAGATTTTTATTTTGAGGGACACAGTGCTGAAAAATAGCACATTTAATGTGATTTCCCATTCTGAGTGGCTGTGAGGTTATGGCCAGGGGTGAGCATGTTTTATCAAATAAGCATAAAGGATGATAACTGATGGAATAGGTAGAAACAAAGAGAAATGCAATAACATGGATGCAGATGACAAGCAGAGAACACATTTTATAAAAATGTAAATACTTGATTCTCCATGTGTCGATATATCTGGTTTGCAACTGATTTTCTTGGCCAGGAGACTTATGAGACAATGTGCTGGCATCGAGACAGGAAATTATTCACACTGTGACACTACAGTAAAAACAGGGAGATGGAAAAAAAAATACACCTGAAACATTTTCAAATTCCATCCAAATATATTTTATGAGCTTTTCTTATCTGAGCTGATATGGATCCCCACTGATATTCTAGTTAGATCACATTGTCATATGCATGAGGGGAGAAAGGGCTCCCACTGCAAATAGATGCACTGGTTGTGTCAAATAAAGGTTATTTATAGAGCTCAGTTCACAAAGATTAAGGACAGCCCCTGGTCTAGACACCCCAACTGGACAAGAAAAAACACTGAGAAAACCATATGGGGGAAGAGAAGCAACAGGATCACAGCTAAAGGGCTTCCCCTTACCAGGGTGAACAGTAGTTGTGTGCTGATCAATCCAAATATCATAAATATCGATACCAAGTCAGAGTTAATCTTGAATCAATACTAGCATGAGGAGCTTGATACTAAGGTTTCAATGTTTCTCCAAACCAGTATACACCATTTCGGTTATGTCATACAGGCGACAGAGCAGCTTAAAGTATGTGCATTTATGGTATGTGGCTTATTTTTTAACTAAAGACTTGGGGATTGTTAAATTGTTTCCACTTTTATTGATTATATTGTTCACCACTTGGAGTAGGGCAATAAAGGGGAAGAATGTTTTGTTTTTGTACAGACTCCCTGAACACACATTGTACTTGAAAACAAATCAGTTTTGCCTCGTAAATGTTTTATATTTGTTGTAAACTAATATTCCAGAACGTGCTCTATTTAAGTAAAAATTAAATGCAGAAATGTTCAATGAATGACCCGTTGATTGAAGGCACATCATTATTTTGACTATTTATTGGCTCTCATGTCACAATTCTGGACTACACTTTCTAATAGCCACCCATATGTTAAAAAATATTAACATGTGGACTATTTATAGAAATGGATGATACCAGCATGCATACCATAGTAATTGTATTAATTAATGACTACACTAATATAGTAATAATTAATTGCAGTACAAATGTATGTCTAGTCATTAATAATGAACAAAACAATATTTTGCATTCATTCATTCATTTGCATTCATCAGTGATACTAAGAGTGAGTTGATCATCTTTACGTGTAATGATATAAATTTCAATACCTCATCAAGCACCCATGCACTTAAAACAAACTGTCAGTCGCTTTTCTAAATGAGTAGTTCGCTTTCAATCATATAATTGTGGCGACGTTACTCTTTGACAGCTCTTGACCATTAGACATAAATATTGTTGGTGAGACCTACTGGCTCAATATCAGCCACGTTAAAGACTTTCTGGTAAATCTTGAGTGAAAACTTTGCTTTCTTTGTTGTTAAATGTTCATTTCTTCGCAGGCGATGGGAGGGTGTAAGGTGCTCCACATCGGCGACTTTGCCTAGCTTCTTCTAATGAAACATGAAATGCAATGTAGACTGTCAGATTCCATCGCTTCCGCTGTTTGCAGCAGGTGTGATCATGCAGCACAGACTTCATTTTGTAAGATGGCAATTGGAAGTTCCCATCAATATGAATGCAGACGTGTAGCTGATTAAAAAGAGACTAATTATGAGACTGCTCTGGGGCAAGCAGTAGATACCACCAACGTTGGTTCTGCATGCAAAGCAAGCAGCCCTTATTACTATCCTGCATAGGATTGTACTATGCATTATTTTGACAGGAATCGGGTGTAGTCATTCAGAACAACTATATGTTTCCTTTTCTAACATTGAAGGCTGAGACCTTAGACAGTATGATTGTCACACAACTTTTTCAAATTATATTTAATATCGTTAGCATTTAAATTTTATTCTACCCAAGCGGTTCAGACACTGGATGGATAGATGGATGGATGGATGGATGGATGGATGGATGGATATTTACTTTAACTATTTGTTTTGATTACTACCGATAACCATTGCCTCTGGGTGGTGACAGTTCAAAGTAATGATGTTCTAATGTGCCGGCTCAATAAAATATCCGACCTAAACTAAGGAAGCAAATACAACATTGCACCAAATGCCACATTACATTTTAACCACAAACTGAATGCATACATTCTGTCAACTGAACCACATTTTGTATCAAAATATATTATAACTGAATGTTAATGGGTGCATTTTAAACCCTAGGTAGTTTAAACAAGGTCTATCTTGCATGAGCCACACGACTAATGGTTCAATATGGGTGTTAAAGAGCTACTTATAGACATTTGAATTTTCATTTCACTCTGTCTTTTCCTGTTCCGGACTCATATATCTAAAGTCTCGTAATTTCATTTCACAGTATGTGTTTTTGCAAGCTCAATAAATCATTTATATACTGAAGTACAAGGTCTTGTACCATAATGGTTGGAAATTAGATGTAGGCCCTTTATAATTAATGCAGTAAATGCATTTTCCGAGCCGTCTGATTGCATTCAGCAAGATTTTTTTTCAGCTCAAAACGTTTTTTTTCCTGTGGTGATTTATTTAATAAACTCTGAAATCATTTGTAAAATCATGAATCATGCTTTATAATTTATAGTTAAAGTGTAGATAAGAAATGATGAATTCAGATAATAGGGTTAGTATTTTGAACAGTTGTAGGCTGCTTGAGTAAATCACAGCTGAGTAAGGACCCCTCTCGTGTGACATAGTGGATGACATAATGTTGGTCCTCCACTCTGACTTTTGGCTTGTCTTGAAAATATTAATATATATATAAAATAAGGATATGCAAATTAATTGTTTTCCTGGATGTCGGATTTCGAAATGTACGGAATTTCTTCTTTTGATTGATTTGACACAGGCTTGGTGGGTAATTTAAATATCCCAAGTGACGCTCATTTGAGAATCAAAACTCTTATGTGCACACCTGAATATTACTGGCATTTTAACAGTAGTGACTTTGTGAATTGATTTTATATCAATCATATCAGCGGCATCCTCAAGAAGTGTTGATATGCAGCATTTCCCACTTTTGAAAATGGCCGCAAATCCTTTGCACGGGCCGGTTGTTCATTGTTGTTGGCAAGTCAGGATTTAAACAGCTAACATGATTCCTTAAGTTGCTGGTGTCTTAGTACATATTTAATTTAGTGTGACAGGCTTTATAACGCATGTGACATATCAAATGTGTGCTTCCCTGTCTGTTTGTTAAATGCAAAATGTATCCAGATGGTTCTCAAAACATAATCAGACAGGTTTGGCGAATGACCTTTGGAGTGAAATTGTCAGAGGGATCTCCCACCTCTATCATTTTGGAGACCTTTTGTGTGAAGGCAGTTCTTCTCTCATTACCAAAGGCCTGGGTTCGTAAGCTCTATTTGAGATTCAATTAGCTTAGATGCACTGCAAAATATCGAGGGGTGTTTTGCTCGGGCAAAGCCTCGAGCAAACTACAAAAGGTCATTCTGCTCACTTCCTCACTGAGAGGTACAGGGAGGTAAATGGGAGAAGAAATGTCACGTTCAATCGACCAAAATGGCATTTCATTGCTTGCACTACATCACACTGACCAGACCTATTTTTCCCTTTCTGAAAATATGTTGCCTGGAGCAGTCGCCTCTTTGAATTTAACACTTAAATGTGTAATTTCATGAAGTGTGTTACTATTATTGTATCAGTGCAGCATTTCTCTAAGATGTAATCTGTATTCACTGATAACACACACACACACACACACACACAAACACGTGGGATAGCATCGGACTGTAAGGAACATAGTCACTTGTACCCAAAAAAAGTAAAATCATTCCTTTGCCTGATAAATCTCTACCCTTTAGACAAGGTATTTAGCATATAAATATTGCATTATGCATGCAAATCAGGTGGCCCTCAAGTTCCCTGGGTAGGACTTTATTGACAATGACCTTGGTGGACGACAGGTGTTGGAGGGGGAATAATAGGTCTCTTGTCACCCACAGGTGACATAAAATTCCAAATTAAACATTAGGATGCCCGGATTCATGTGAACTAAACAAAACGTGAATTACATCGGCAATAAGGTTGACTTTAATTATTAATGTAAATCAAGAGAATGTCATGAAATTTACTATCATAGTAAAAAAACAACCTGGGTTGAATGCAGGATGAAGGGACATAGAGAGGACAGTATGGTGATCACTCTTCTAAACACAGTGATACATTTCAGAGTCTTAATTGGTGTTGGAGAAAAGTGGTGTTTGGATTGACTCTTAGCCTAGATTTGTTCCACAATGTCCCAGTTTTTCAAAAGAGTTCCACGAGCAATGACTGTATGCTGTTGTGAGTTGGTCTGTGATACGTAATCCCAGACCATACCCCAATGCGCTAAACAGGAAGTGCGCACTATAAAGTGTATAGTTTAAAACCGTAAGTCGTGATTTTCAATGCAAATTTTAAAATAAAATACAATTACTTTTGCTGTGAAGGATGAAATAGGATTATCGTTATTTACAGGGGGGAAATGAGTTTTCCTTCTCTGCTTTCTTTCTGAAGTGTCACATAATGAATTTGCTTATTATGGTTCCCTTTTATGTAATGTAGGATTTTACTAGAAATTTAACTGAATAGCATCAATTATTCTCTCGATTTGCCCGAGTAACTTTTCTGCACCAACCTTCTCAGTGATGAAAATGTGCAAGTAAGTTAACTAGCCATAAGCTTTTGATTACCCCGTTCTGAACGAAACGGGTTTGATAAGGATCCCCTCATGGGCCTCTCTTGCTTGATGCACTGAATACCAAAGATAAATTAAATGTATTTTTTCACTGTGAACTGGGTCTTCATATACCATTCTAATCAATTTATCAGGAAGATTCATTATACTTTCAATTTTGCACATCAATTATTCTATCCTCCCAGTGGCGTCTTATCGGCATTTGATTATTAAGGAGAGTCATCAAAATCAAATAATCAGAAAAGGGTATTTTTAAGGGTCACAATGAGTTTTCACTGAACTACTCTGTGATCCTAAATGTAGCTGAACTAGATTAACAAATTGTGTTCCGGTGCAGAAGTGCTTGTTGAAGAACAAGGTAGGGACTAGACGACGCACCCAATTATTAATTGCAATATGAATGAACTCATACATGAATTGCACCGGATAATCAAGCACAATAAGGAAAACAAAACCGTCAAATAATTCAAATTTATATTCAACAAATTTGCAATAACTCTCAACATTGTTCAGTTCTAACACTGAAAATACAAAACAATACACTCACTTTGTCAGTTTGTCTTCCAGAAATTCATCAAATACTTTGTCCTCAGTGTCTGAGTTTCACAGTTGGGCGATTTTGACATCGATTGCGCCCGGATCTCTCTTGTCATTATTTGAGTTGTTCTCATTGCTGTTACTTACTGTAGCTGTTCGGTGATAATTTGAGACTGATACCTTACTCCAGACAGCCACAATCTTTCGGCAGATAGTGCTGTGACTCACCTGTCTGTCTCTCATCCAATGCTCACACGCAGCTCTCAGTTTAACTTTGAACGACCTGTTGACACCAATAACAAGCTGTTGGAGTTCCTTGGCTAATCCACCCGGAATGATGGCAAGCTTCGAAGCAGTTCACTTCGGATGACAGTTTCAGTGAGATGGGTGCTCACTGAGTCGCAGAGATTAGTGGGAAAAGCCAGCAGATCACTTGACGTATACTCTCAGCCAGTCACTCATGTTCTCCTTCTTAATATTATGTTGAAATATAATTCCGCAAGGCTCCTAACTACTGTATCCATAATGATCTGACAATCCATCAACCAAAGCAGCTTCATAGCTTACCAAGGTTATATCATGATATAGGTTTTTCTAATTGTGTGAATATAGCACTATTAAAATAGTATTTCTGCCAATATGTGTAGACAGTTATAAGACAACACGCTCCATGATTCTTAGACATGGAAACAGGTAGTAGTTTTTGTTTGGGGAATTTTAGTTCTCTCCGCCTACCTGGGCGTCCCGGCATATTGAGGGCGTTTCATTTGAGTGCGTACAATTTCTCATAATAAGCAGGAAAAAGATACCGTGAATATCAACATGCAACATCTATAGATTTATGACAGTGTTTACAATTTCGAATGATCAACTCAACTCCACTGCGAGTATATGAAAGTCTCTTGTTGCACAGAAAAACCTTCGGTATAAAAAGTATACAGTTTCACCATGCTACAGGAAAGAACATATGTTACTGCAGCCCACTGGTGAAGAACATGCTGTTGATGACGTATTTAGAATGCATCTGACTGAGTCATTCGTGACCACCAGTACGGCCTTTCTTGGGGTTGCTAGGATACAATGAGGTGGCATAATATGACGTGTCATGTTTGTGTCAGTTATTCGTCAAACTAATGAATTTGATATCATGGATGGACTAGTTTCATTTTAACCCACCTAAACTTGAAAACAGCTCAATTTTGACCCAGACACAATATAAGGGTTAAATACGTTTCAGAAACAGACTCTGACAATGGCATGATATCCCAATTCTCCAAGAGTAGGAGCTGTGCTCACAACTCAGCACTCTGCCACCCTACATCCAGTACCTTACCCCTTGTAAGTCCCCGTGCTGAAAAACAAGCTGTACCCTAATTGCTTCATTGTCTTTCCCCCCTAATGAAAATGAAGATTTCAGACAATGGGAGGAAATTACATTTGCGTAATGGATGGCAGACTTTTTGCCCGGCCCCTTCCCCCTGACCCCCCCCCCCCCCCCCCCCACTACGGCTTACCCTAAGAAAAAAAAGACCTTCTGCTGAAACGTCTGTAATGATGGATTTAGCTTCAGTGATAATTTTCTTAATTAAACAACACACTATTTAATTAAAAGCCAGTATGGTTTAATTATAAAGATTTTTCTGCCTTGTTTCTTTCCTTTAGCACGCCCCTCCTTCTTCCTCGCTCTCCCTCACTGCTGATAAGGAATCCAGCCTGCGGTGTTAGAGCTTGGAAAGACAAATCAGTTGAAACATCTTTGTAATTAATAATGACCTAATGTCTTCACAGCCCGGGCCCATCTTCCTTCATTTGATTTCTCACTTAAGTAGGATAAAATTGTTGTTTTACTTGTCTGCTTTTTCTTCTCTCTGTTTTGTGTTGACATTGCTCTGCTATTGTGACACGATTCATCCAAAGTAAAATGGCTTATGGTCTGATCGTGATTGAGGATTAGATTATTTTGTATCTTCTTAACTCTGAAGTTTCCTGTAAAATATTGAACCTTTGATCAAATCACTTAAAAGATGAAGAATATGTGACACAGGCTGATTATTCAGTATTCTAGTCATGTTTTTTCTTAATGTCACTCGGGCGTTTATATCATTGCGGTTGCGATAAAATTGCAGTTAGGGGCGTTTAACATTGCAAAAATTAATATTATTGTACGATCATATAAGTAACCATATTGGTAAATATTACAGACAATAATAGTAACACTCCTATCAAATTTGATCACTCAAATAGCAATGTTTATCATACATTTTACAGCAAGCACCAACAATAATGTCATTCTCTAGGTATTGCCATAATGACTAACAATAAAACACACAAACATGGGTTGTATTAGTACAGTATTGTGTATTTGCAGTGATCCCTCGCCACTTCACGCTTCACCTTTCGCAAATGCGCTACTTCGGGGGTTTATAAGTGACGGTAGAACAGTGTTTAAATACACGCTGATAGCGCAGGGCGTACCTTTGACCAATGTGCGTTACTGCGGGCGTGACTGAGTTCAAGCGCTGGTGGCAGCAGCCAACCGCGCAAAGGAAGAAGCACCAACCGGCGCAGAAAGAGTTGGGACATGTGACATTATCACATTTTTGTTCTTTTATTTACTGTAAAGGTACAATACATGCACAGAACAATGTGGGAATGGTTATTAAGGGAAGGGCAAAGGTTTCTGTAGTGTAAAAGTATTGGGGAGTGGTCAAAAAGTTTTAATATTGTGTACTGGACCACAATGCAACGGGAGATTTATGCACAACCGTGACTCACTTTGGCTTTGCAATGCATAATCTCTCCCGGGTTAACATAATGTGGTAGTTTTTAAGGGGAACACTTTTCATTGCTTGGCAAGGAAAACCACTCTTTTAATTGACCTGCATTACACCCATTTACCCTAGTGGAAACTACGTGTTCCAAATGTTAATACAATGTGTTAAAATTTCAAAATATTATATGTATGTACCGTTTCTACTTTGCGGATTTTCATTTTTTGCGCGATAAATCATTGTAATAAAAAGTGAGTATAATAATGCCTCTAGTCCTTGCCACAATTAATTATTTAGTAATTAGAAGAAGTTGGGAAAACAAGTCTACTTATCCAGGGTTGCAAATTTACAAAGTTTATCTTATTCAGGTAAACAATTCACTGGCTCAGTGTGAACATGAACAGTAACTGGAATATTCCACCGCAATGTTGATGATGATACAAGTTTATTCTGTGTTGTTTTTAAAATGCTATTTATCTAAGTCAGGTGGATTTCCTGAAAAAGCATATTTAAATTCAGGAAAGCATGTGATCAGATACAAACGTAAATCTCCTCTACTTTTGCATGTGCACTTTTGATGATACATTCACTTCATTAATCTCAAATCAAATGTGCCAACATGCTCAGATGACCTTTGAATGTCAGTCTCTGATATTTACAGGTCAAACAGCCAGACAGGTCTGTCAGACGCTGCACAATTTATATCACCCTTTATTAATTGTCTGACAGCAGCATAAAATAAAAAAAGAAAACCAGATTTTCCAAAAATATTTAATGGCCTGTAATCTGGTACACTGATTCATTAATCATTTTTTTCTTTCATTTGAAAACAATTGTGTTTTAAATGAATTAATTCCTAAATGTAATCTACTAGTTAAATTGTTTTCACTGAGGGTATCGCGATACACCTGATTTGTGTGCCGGCAGTGTGTATTCAGTTCCTCCTTAGTGATGATGAGACTGAGTGTGAATGGTTATTTGTCTCTGTATGTGCCTTGTGCAACTGACTGGTGGCGAGTTCAGCATGTTATTCGTCTTTTGCTCCAAGTCAGCTGGGATACACGACCGTGAACAGAATAAATTGTGATATGTCACACAGTCAGAAGATGAAGGTTGCATCGGTTTATTACGGATAGTCCAGTTCCCTCCCACATCCGTGAAACATGGTTCTGAGGTTAACTGAAGACTCTAAACTAGACTTTGTAAATACCATATATAAAATGTTAAGTCGCTGCATTTGGGTTGTTGTTGATGTTGAGTAGCTGCATTTGCCTCCTGTGTGTGTCTTTTGTATCTATCTTGTGCAATTCTTTTGTCCCTCCGCCCTCTCCAAATCTTTCTAGTCTTTCTGATCTAATTTTTTTTGTATATTCATATGTTGGCGTCTTGTGGCTCGTATCTTTTTTAGATTTAGTGGACATACGCTTCTGCCAGTTTCATTTCGGTGGTATCACTCTTGTTAGTATTCATTCATTTGTAACAAGTCATAGAGGTACCTGAAGGCCAACTGTGACTGTGTTGTGTTTATTTTGTAGAGGCTAAATGATTGAATCTCTTGGGCAGAGATGAAAGGGACACACACACCCTCTTATGTAGATGGCTTCTCTCCTCGGAATAGTGGTACCCTTCCAACCTGGCAACATTGTGAGACAAAGGCTGGTCCATTCAAAACACCAGACAGCTCATACCCAGAAATCTCTTGTTGTAATGCTCAACTGAGTTGTCTTTGAGGCCTAAGATTCAACGCTTAAGGTGCTCTTAGCAAAATATGTCTTTTGTCTATTCCTGCATTCTGCCGAGGCTTAAGTTTAATTACATTACTCCTGTAATTATACTCACCACAGATTCTATAGATAAAATGATGACTTGATTATTTGAAATAATGTATTGTGGGATATTAGTAGAATATTAGAAGAATAAGTCTTATTATATATCTAAAAGAATAATGGGACTACATACAAATATTAGGTGGTGTTGTTTTTCCTTTATGCTTCATAAAACACAGTCCCACAAATCAGAATATTTTATTCATGCCTGAGGAAAATTGGTGCAATTAATTGTAAATGGTAACTTATTATCTCTTATACCCTTGCTGCTTTGATGACATCATTGGTTTTGGAAAGGTTTGATGTTTTTTTTTTCAACCTACATTGTAGTGTAGTGCAATTACTTCTTCCCTGTCATCAGCTTGATTTACATAAATGCTTCAGGCATATCAGCCTCATGTGAATGCAAATCAGCAATGGGCCAAAGGAAGTCTTTGTCCCTCAAACTAAATATTCCTGGTAATTTTAGTGTGGACAAGTCCAGAGACTACATTCTATTAGGCACATGCACCTGTGCAATCTTTGATAAACCAGCTTGAAGTGCAATAGTTTTGCCTCCACCGAAAACAGTCTAGCTCCGCTGGACACGACTTAACATGTCATTGGCATTAAAGGAGATGAATAAATTTGATCAATTCCTTTTTTTTTTTTGCTTACCATTTGTAGCTATTGGTAATAAAACTATCTGCACGTTTGGAAGTGAGCCATGGCATTGTGGTTTTGCCAGTATTGTTCATTCTTTACAGGCAGTATTATGAGAAAGCTCTGTGTTAACTTCCACTACAAGCAGCTGACAGGCAACTTTATCAATGAAACTGAATGAAAGGAGTCAGCAATCCAAACTCAAAGCGTGTCTCAAAGACATTAAGAACTCGATGACTGGTAATTTCTTATCAATGAACTCAGATAAAACTGAAATGATAGTCCTTGGCTCCCAGCACTTCAGAGGCAAGGTCTCAAATGATATACAGTAACTGCTCGAGACGACTTTGCAATAACCTCCAGCAGCACCGTAAGGAATCCTGTCGTTATATTGGATCAGGAGCTACCTTTTAATTCCAAAATAGAAGTGCCAAGAAGCGCTTTTTTTTTCCACTGACGAAATAATATAAAAATCAATAATTTCCTACCGCTTGCAGCCCAAAAAATTATTCATGGTTTTGGGAATTTGTGAGTGGATTACAGCACCTATTTGCAAATGGGTTGCCCAGTTGAGTCAGTAAATACCCTGCAGTGGGTCCAGAAGCTTTCACAAAAGTTCTAACCATAGCCAGGAAAATGATATCTTATTTTTCCTTTACTAACTTCATTTCTCAGGCTTCCCAGGGAATTTGAAATGGGCGCTTTGCACATAATCTTCCGCGCTGACAATAAGCGGTTCAGTCTTCGTTCATTTAATAAGCTCACAGTGATGTAGCGGGTAGGTTTTACCCCATCTTGCCTTAAAAGAAGCAAATATCATCAGTGAATATTTGTAATCTGAATACAGACTTAATTTTCAGTCCTGAGATGTGTTTCTTTAACGAGCCTATTGCTCTTTTTAAGGGAATGTGTCATCATTTGCTGTGTCCAGGGAACCAAGTTCCGTCACAGAGCACACCTAATCACAAACGTTGCGATAAAGTCCGTGGCTGCTTAGAATATTGTTAAAATGGATGGCAAAGTGCAAATTAGACCATCTCAATGTTCATAAAATTATTTTCCTTGTTTTTTGCAATCAAATAATTAAATCTTTTAAAAGGCTCATAGTTGTCTTTTGACTTAAGACTTTGTAAACGTCTCTGTATGTTCCCCATATCTGAAACTGCAAAGGTGCAAAATCCCCAGCGGAAATGACGTCGTTTAGTTCAAAATTCCCATTTGAAATCCTCATTGATGCATACAAGGCACTACATCCAAGCACCATTGAAGTATAGCACTTGTGGGTTACAAGAGCCTTTGGCTATCAAGTTTCTCTCCTGAGGAACTCGCTCTTTATTCGAGTGTAAACAGAACTATGCTTTAAGATAAATCTTATAGTCACAAGTGGAAGTATTGGTCAGAAATGTTTATGTATATATATATATATATATATATATATATATATATATATATATATATATATATATATATATATATATATATATATATATATATATAATCATTAAATAAGAAAACATGACTTTACATAAATCAGGCAAATAAAATGACTACTGAGTTTGATGCCATAGTCATACTAGTTGTTTTTAAAAATGGCTGAAAATGAACAACTTAAAAGAACCCAAGTGCAAGTCTTCATGATGTTTGCATTTCTTCAGCTTCATATGTCAACCTCCAATGGCAGGAACTTGACCTATTTCTGTAAACCCAAGCTTCGAGTCTGCAGAAGGGATAAACAGAGCCAGAGAGGTTAATAATGTGTTTGAGCCAAACTAGGCCAGTTTGAAGAGGGCAAGGAAGTTGAAGGAAACAATGTTGCATATTAAGTGAATCATCTCAAGTTGATCCTCAGTCCTTCATTTTCAACCACTAAGTCCAATACATTTTGATACTGAACTCCAACTCCTGCCTTTTTGACACAGAAAGAGAATGAAGACATTTCTGTAGCTAATGTATTGCTGTTCCAAGGCAAATCACAGTATGACAGTATGTCAGAGAATGTTCAGTAGGCTTAATACATAGGGCTTTAATGAGCGGACTGTTTTCTCCGTGTTGGAGGTTCAACCCTTATCGTGGCTCACACAAATGAAATGATATACAAAATGGGTACTCTCTGTGCCTCGGGCGCTAAGGCGAGAAGTGTGGTCAGACGAGAGAGAATTTAACATAATCTAATGCGACTTGGACCCATGCCTTGCACCACTGTGTCATGCTTGTGTCTCACTTGAAGCATTTGTCTTTCTTTCTTTCTTTCTTTCTTTCTTTCTTTCTTTTTCAATTTTTTCATTTTTTTTATTTGTCTTTCTTTCTGATCCTCATATGCCAATGAAACATATAATGTAAATTATTATTGTTGAGGCTTTTCTATGATGATGATGATGCTACATCAGGTTATACAGTCATAACACTACATCAGGTTATACAGTAATAATGCTTATCTAAATAATTGACAACATAAACACCTGCTGATTTTAAATAGCTGATTGTACAATGCCCCACTGTGGAGAAACTGCTTAGTTGGGTATGGAAAATCCCTTGTCACAAGTTTTGTGGTGAATGGCTACTATGGGGAATATTCTTCTGCTTAAATTAGAAAAGGCACACAGTCGGCAGCTTGGAGCTTGTCAAAAAGCAACAATTCATCTATGACACTCATGAAATGCATAGAGGTGTCGCGCCTGCTTGTGCGGGGGAGACACACGTTGCTAGGCAATGCTGAAACAACGGACGGCTCACTTGCTTTTCTACTAATGCAAACATGCATTCAGTCATGAGCACAGGCCTCTGATTAAATTGCTTTCGTCGTACTTATTAAATACAGAATACAAATGGTCTTAATGGGCTTCAAAGTAGCCTGTTATATGGCAGGGGTGTGTGATACTGATTATGACGGTATTGATCCAATACAGAGTAAATACGTATAGGACCAGTATTGCCGATATCGATACCTTACAATAATTAAGGTAGATGCATCATTTTGACAATTACTGTTTTTGTGACATTTGCCTTTTTATTATCAAATTTTGAAAAGCTAGGATACATAATGCAAAACAATTTTCTAAGTCAGTGATTCACCCTCTAGTAGAAATTCATTGGCCTACTTTTGGGAGTGGGTGTATACTGACTATAAAATTAAAATTACATACTTTGTACAGAAATAGTATAATTAGTGCATATTGTTAGATCAGGTATCTGACTCCTTTTTCTTTCTTACAAAAAACACACTGCAGACATTGATTTAAAATACACCATCTGGCTCAGTTTTGCTTGACTTCACTTTCTGTTGCTTCATGTGAGACAACACATCTGTCCCATGGTCTGAGCGAAATAACTGACGGAGGTGTGAAAATACCTTGCAATAGTGATGGGTGATACCAGATGATTGGAAAATGGATGGATGGACAGTACCAATGCCTTTTGGAGCTCAATTGTGTGACTTTAGTTGTAGTAGATGCCGAGTTAACGCACAGATCAGAGATCTGCCCATTTTCTGCGATGGGTAATTCCTCCATCACTAAAACCATTTCTTTCAGCACACTGGCACCCCTGGTTTCTAATGCATTTTTAGTTGTGACCCCAACAATTCCCACCTTTTTTCTTTACCAATGCTCATTGGTATTCTACCAACTGAAGCTCACTTATTCACAGGGTAACTCAGAAGCTGCATTTATCATTTGCTTCCCGATAAGGCTGGTGCTTGGGCCATGGCGTTGAGTAATCATTGTTTATCTGTGTATTCATCACCCCCTACCGATCTCTCTGAAATGAGGAGGGTCCTTGATCATCCACTCAAGGGCAAGGGCGGGGTTGGCTAAATGTTGGATTTTTAACAAAGTCATTATTAGTTGTCGAGCTGGTGTGACCACTGGCAGGAGACTTCACAGAATAAGCAGAGAAAATGAAGGGCAAGGCATTAGACACAGTTAGCATTTGCTTTTTCACATAATCAAACTGAGAAAACGGGTGAGCCTTGAGGGTCTTTGAGAGACTTTGACATCAATTTTAGTTGACCGCAAGGGGACGCTGCTCGGTAAAACGTTAGGCCCCTGAGTTGAATGAAAACTGCTGTAATACAAGCGTTATTTTTTTCCACTAACGCAACATTCGTCAGAATACTGTGTTCAGGGCTAGGGGAGGCAGACAGAACATATTTTAAATATATTTGGGGTACTTCATGATGGATCAATAGATGGATAGATAGCTAGACCGACAAGTACTTTATTAATCCTGTTGATGAACATACACAAATACATAAACAACAATATACAATGCAAGCAGGAAGCCACAAATCAATCACAGAATTCAAATGATAGAAGTAAATCAATAAACTCCAATAATCCGTCACTGACCCGCAGCGCCCAGTCTGTATCAAGATGAGCTGCCACTGCTGTTTGGCTCCACTAGAGTGGGATGAGGAGGTGATCCGCCACTCCACTACAGTCCCAAGGCTCTTCCCGAGCCTTCTTAACCAGCATGTCTAGCCTCCTGGTGTCCATCTCTGTGATGTTAATCACAATCACATGGTATAAAGCAACACAATGTGAAATGAACCACTTTCCCTCCGGTGGGTTGTGTTGAGATTTATTGTATTAAGCTGTTGTTTGTGTTCATTCAATCGGGCAGTGGAATCTGGCCTAAATCAACTTCACAAAATAAAAAAACTGTCAAGACTTGTTTCTCAACATGTTTCATTTTCTATACTCACCTGAGGCACTGGAACTCCTCAATTGAAAACTCAACAGACGATCAAAAAAGTGTTTAATCAATAATGATAAATCAATAAAGTAACAAAGGGCTTGAAGCCTGCACTACAAAAAAATGAATTTTCCACCAGATTGACTTTTGTTCTGCTTGAAAAAGATGTCACAATATTCTCTCCATTATCCTAGCATTGCTTCCCAAAATGTCATTGTGGTGATGAAAAGAAGCAATATGTTCCAAATTACTTATTATATCTGAACAATACACTTGGTTGTTGAATGGAAGCACAATAGAATTTACAAACAACCTCAGGGGAACGTCTGGACAGATAGGACCCAAGTTCTTGTATATGGGCAGTGTAATTGTAGTACATGCAAATAGGAGCTGCTGTGTAATTTTAGGTGTTAATGGACTGAGGGTGCAGTCAGATAATTCTGTATTGACCTTGGAAAACACATGCGCTCAGATAGAGTCAGTCTATCACTTCATGTAAACAGTTTTATTTTTCTAATATTCTCACATCTTCATGGTTGGGCTGGTGACTAATGGCTGCTCTCCTCAATCATCAAGCTTTGTAAATTGTGTATTGATCAACCAAATAATTCATAGGATATCAATGTGGCAGAAAATGTAGCAGAACCAAATGCAAGTTCAAGATGCAAACTCATGCACCTTTAAAGGTCTGCTTTGATTTTATTAGCACAAAAGTCATTAGAGAGGCACTATGTGCAAACATAAAAGTGTGACAGTTGATAACTACACAGAGACAGAGAGAGAGAGAGAGAGAGAGAGAGAGAGAGAGAGAGAGAGAGAGGAAGCCAAGGATATTGTAATCGCTGCATCTGTTGTTGCTCACTGAGCATGTTTTACAACCACTGCTTTAATTATATTTTATTGGACCTTCTATCGTACATGCAATATAGCCTCTTTACCACTACGACACACCTGCACTGTTTGCCACAGTTCCGGTCAACCCTACCCGTTTCAGTTTGGGATCATTGAGTTGCCACTACAAAAGTAGTCTTGTTTTAGACTTTGCAGGCGATTTATCTGATTTCACCACTTAAGACGATGCATTAAATGTACCGGTCGGATAGATTGATGATTGTGTGATGCGTTGCTGAAAAGCAATATTATCTGGAATAAATTGAGGAATAGTTTGCAAGTTGAATATGAAATACCTATTAATAACTAATATTTCCTACAGCATCTAATTATCCCCAGCCCGTCTAATGAGAACCTTTGCACAATACCCTGAATGATTGCTGTGGAGTAACACTAACCAACCACAGGAAGGAGTCCCCAGTGTGTATCTTCCTCTGGGGGAGGAGTCTGAAGAAATCCTTGCCCCCGGTGGCAGTATTGACTCTGATGCACTGAACTGCTACATCACCACAGACCCCCAAATTTATTGTTTCCGTCTGACTGCAAATGGGGCCTAAGGTCCATAATAGTGAATAGAGCCATTAAATGAGCTGTCACATCTGGAGCTATAAAGCAGTGGCCTCGGATATTTCTGGAGAAATATACATTTTATCATCAAGACGGCACACAAGGATGTGCATGTGTGTATATGTGCAGTTGCAAGGCTAGCTTGAATGGCGGACTGTTTGATGGGCATGGATTCAAGGATTTTTTGGGGTCATACCATCACAGTTTACTCATGATTGTTTCTGGTATTTAATGTTTCACAATTGGAATACAGGAATTATATTCCTGGACAAGTGGAAGACGGAAGTGATTGACTTCTTTCATGATGATTTCGTGTATAAATTATCATTACTTTATAACAATATGCTGTTTATATTGAATTGATGTAGTTTGTGAGTGTCGCGTCAGATGAGTCTGTCTCAGTTACACAGCCGGGAACAGCTGCGTCTCAGTTACATACCCTATATTTCCGTATGAAAACTCATTTGCATTTTTGATTACCCGTTGAAGTTTGGTGGGATATATTCCACCGTAATAGGAAACTTGTACCACCCTAGGTGAAGTGATAGAAATGGGACAATTTTTAATGGCTACACTTTGCTAGTCTCTTGCTTTTTTTGCATTACTTGTTTGGCCAGTTCCGCTACTTTTCATCAGACCTTTTGCTTGTGGATACTACTGTGATTATTTCTCGTTCTCCTTCTTTCATAGGTTTTTACTTTTATGTTTTGGTGTGTACGGGTTGCCTTCCACTATTGTATTCCTTCCACGTCTTTTTAGAAACCAGTCAGGGAAACCAAAATCCTAGTCATAATCAAAAAGAGGGTTATTTTGTTAGGGTCAGTAATTTTCTAAATTTGAATAATCAGTTTTTATTAGAATGTGCGGTAGAAAAAAAAAACAATCACAAGAAACACTGAAAAGAATGGAGGACACCAGAACAGACGGTGTATGAGACGAGTGAAATCTCAAGATTTCTTTTCAGAAATGGGAAACAAATGTGCGGCATAGCATGATTAAATAAATAAACGAATGAATGATTTAATGAATGCATTCAAGTACAAAAAAAAACAATATTGGGGTCATGAAAAATATGGAGGGCAGTCGAGTAACCACCACAGACGAAAGGGCCTATAACAAGAAATGCGATTTCAAACAGGACATTCGACATCGATCAAAGTGCACAGAAATAAGAAATACAAAAATAAATGACTAGATGGAGTAAGCTGATTGGCTATTAGAAGGGGGTCGGGGGGGCAAGAACTGCCAAGACCAAGTGGAGACAATAACCCTACAGGCAGATAAGAGAGGAAAGCTAAAACAGACCAAGACCAAAACCATAACAAAACAGAAATGAGAAATATTGAATATCAACAAAAATGCAGATCGTGACACACTACTATTCCCTTGCTTTCAAAAAGATTTCACATAACAGACTTCGATGGGTCCAAAAAATACTGTGTGTTGAACAAAGTGTAAATCTTGAGTAATACTGGTCGGTACTAAGGAAACAGAGATAACGTCTTCTGCCTTTGGACTGGAAATAGTATTGTGAATGATCTGATAAGGGATGAGGCAGCTATGGAGGAGGTAATTGAGAAGGGGTGGGGAGTATCAGGTGGGGAGGGTGCAAAGATGAAGGTTTGAGGGAAGAAGGGATGAGGTGACACCATTTATGTCTCACACCATTAAGCTGCCAATGAAGCAGAGAAGCAACACTGGAGATTTTTCCCAAAGACTCTTTACTCTCCCTACTTTTCTTTGTTTTCTTAATGCATTCTTTGAGATGACTTTACACTATTTTATTGGCATCTTTGTCTTCAATCAAATAGGCTCAATGTAAGTAAGTACATTTTGGAGTAAAAGAAGGTACACGGGAAGACATGACACATGCGAAACACAGCTGTGAGATACTGCAAAGGCATTTTAAAAATTACACACTGGAAAAATATTCGTTATAAGAGATGGTCAGAGTTTACTAGACAAGACAGAATTATGTGCCTGCATTGTAAAGTGAAGTCCAGGCTTCTATTGTCACATCAGTTACAGTCCATTGAACACATATTTGCTTCTGCTGCAGTTCAGCTGAGAAAGCAGCCACCTCTTCAGACTGCTGCACACAATCGACAGTGAAAAGAAACACAAAGAGGACAACCAAGCCAATTATGAACATTATAGTGGACTGGTTTATGACGGAGTCCTGATGCTTTCGAAATCACACCGCCATTACACAACCAGCCAAGATCACTAGAAATACATGAAAATCAATAATATGTGTGTAATCATTAGGATTCAACGCTTACTTACTCGCTCTTTAAGAATCGCTGTAGGTGTTTCCTATTAAATATGGCCTCCCTTATAGTTTACCTGAAATTTAAGTGCTTTTGATCTTATGCGCTTCAGAGGCTCTAGTGAAAATATCAATGGGTTGTAACTTTCTCTGCAAAGAAAAACATCATCAATCTACAATTTCTAATTCAGCTACTGTCGGTTGAAGACGGAAAGGTGGAAACTGGGTTCATAGGCAGAAAGACGTGTTTATGTGGACATAATTTAATATTTAACATAAAAATGATTATTCATTTATATTAGTTGAAGCAATGAAGTAACTAAGACTGCTTCTGAAACTTTTTATCTCCAATTATGAGTTTGGTTCAACCAACCAAACACTGTAGCTTACCATATTTTCCTCTGTCAGCCTATTTTCCTCCCCAATTCTCTTTTGTCCCCGTATCCCATCTCTCTTCTTTGCTGAGCTGGTGATTTTGTAATCGTAAAATCCCTGATAAAGACAGCTGTAAAAAGCTTCACTTGCTTCTGGTGAGAGCAGTGGAGAATATGCTTGCGCTGCTGGGTTTGGGCTCAATCTATTTAGTCCCTCTGAGCTTCCCCTATTGACCATTATATCACAGTGCATTTGATGATCTTGCTCTTTAAACTGGGGATGCCAGTAAGGCATTTTGACCCTGTGACTTTAGTTTGCAACTTGGAACAATAATTTGATGACTTGCATAACAAACTGGGATTCTAATAAAATTGTGTCCAGTCTTTAGACCAATTTGATGATATTTGCTGTTTATTCTGATCTTGCGTCTGACCTTTTTATATTAGAAAAGTGGAATTGCTTTCCTTCTACCTCCCCTTCAAATGTCAGCATTATTCTTTCCTGTACCTCATCGATTTTTTTTTTTCTCCCTCTGCTCCAATTTCATAGGTCTAGGAGAACAGTACATATTATTTAAATGTTGGAGTAAATAGGGAAATTGAAATCTCCTTTACTACACCCTTAAAACTGCTGGGTTAAAAGTTGGACCCAACTACCTGGGTTGTTTTGCCCAGTTTTACAAAACATCCTTAAATCATTTTTTTGAGGCGGGGGGGAAGTGGTGGAACAACCCAAAGTTGGCTCAAATTTAGCCAACTTCCTGGGTCAGTCCAATTTTTAACCCAAATTGGGTTGTTTTTAACACTGCATTTTTAAGGGTGTATCATCACCACGAACCCACTTGTAAACGATTTTGACTTTCAAAGGAAGCAAACGTTTAACTGTGGCCAAAACAGTAAACAATTGATTGAACTATAAGGTCTGAGCCGTAATGGTAAGTAAGGGAATTGAAGGACACAAAGCAGAGCATTAACCAAATCGACTTATTGTAACTGAATCATTATCACTTCAAGAAGCTACATAAACGATGCAGTTAGTAAAATGGTTGTGAATGATCCAATTACCAAAAGGCACAAGAAATTAATATTGATGTCAAATAATCTACCTGTTAAAAAACCAGAGAAAAATCCGATTCACAGATAGTGTTGCTTTTTCCTTTGGTCTATTTTTGCAATCATTTTTGTGTTTGGTTGGTAATGTTCCTAGTAAATGTCACAGTAGTGTACCGTTGTTTTTGTACCTTGCCAGCCAAGGGTTCCAATGTGAAATCAGAATCAGTGTTTCTCTCAAACTACACATGAATATACTTGCAACATCACATCAATGGATGTAACAGTTGCCTAATTGTACGATAGGCTAAATCGTTAAGGGGAAGAGAGCAATGCCATAGCATCAATCACCAGTCGATTTAGTTTGCAATAAGATTGTGTTCCTCCTCAAGTACACAAAGAACCTGCACAAACTTGACTGCCTCTGTAGTATACTGTATCTCATACTAGGTCAGTTCACCCTTCACATTTTTGGGTTGTTTTCGTTTTCACAAGTTACTTTGCAGCTTGTAGTTTTATTTTCATGCACCCTCACACATTCTTGACAATTCTAAACACGGCTTTTTACTTAGACGTGTCCCTGCTTGTATTATTAATGTGTTGAACAAGGTTCTGGATGTGTGTGCATTTTATTTCATGAAGTAAGACTTTGGATGGCATGATTAAAGAAAAAATACTTATATCGATTGGTTCAGTTTGCTGTCTTTGTTGTAAATGTATTGTTAGTGTGCTCTCTAAATTGTGGGCTGGTCTCTTGGGGTAAAATCAAAGAAAAATTACTGCAGCATTGGCTTGCTGTTGTTCAATCAAAATGGTGGAAATTTAGTTACTCTTTCATCTACAAACAATTATTTTTTTATTCCAGATCACTTTTTTTTTTTACCTCAAGGTGTCAGTTTTGAACTTAAGTGACCAATATGTGAAATCAAAGAACAAGATCAAGTTTAACAAGCTCCCCATTCATACTCGAGACCTTGTAACAATAATGAGTTACGTTCAATATGGACATTTTCACTTTGCGGTGTACTCACTTTTTGTCACAAGTGGTTAATAATAATAATAATAAGAAGAAGAATATGGTTGTTATTATTATTTATAATTTGATAACATCTTAATCCCAATTGTGTGTTTGCGCGGGGAGTTGGTGGTGGCTCAGATGAGGTAAGTTTGTTTCACAAACTTTTCTGGTGGAAAAAAAAGGTTTTCTGTAAGTAGCGTTCAGAGTATAGAATGGCCCTTTGATTGTCTTGATTGAGTCTGTGTTGTTGAAGGACACATTAAAGTCAATAGTTATGTTACACACAACATTTCACCTCTCACTCACATTCTTGGGACCTAAGGAGTTGTTTCAGTGTGCAATACATGTTTGATGACTTTATTGATTTTCCTTTTCCCTGGACTTGCCACTTTGCCTTCCATCTCTTTGTGATCACCCGCACCTCTCGCTCTCCTCCCAAGTGCGATATTTCCAATTGATTCAAGGATACAATTGCAAATGCTCACTTTTGCAGTCTCTCAGTCTTTCGTCTGCTTATTGCCACTGACTGCCATTTGCCCTTTCTCCAAATACTCTGTTCAAAGCTAAAGCCATATTTGCTAAGAATTAGAACAGAGTTTAAAATTAAGATGTGTGAGCAAGTTTTGAAAATGTTGTTTTGAGTTCTTGAAGTTTTCTTTGCCTCTGTTTCTTAAAAATTGTGTCTGAGTTGGTATCAGTTTTTAAAATGATCGTAAATTTAAGGTTTGTAGCTGGGATCTAATCGAGGGTGAAATCTACCTTTTGCTTGAAGTCAATTGGGATAGGCTCATGCTCTATTGGATGGATGGAATATTTAATATTATGTTTCAGAAAGCTTTCCATTTGGCTTTTTTTCAGTGTGACAAGTTGAAGGTTTCTTACTCTAATGGATCCCCGGCCATGTTTTCATCCTGCTATGATGGTGCTCTTCTGACCCTTTGGGTAAGTGATTGGCCCTTCTCTCAATGCCATGTGAGTTAGGAATTTGACATATACATGACTACAGGGCAAAATGTAAAAGCCTTATGAAGTATAGTGTATATAGTGTACAGGTGGTCTTTACATGACAACCAGATCTGAACTGGCATATACTCACTGGGCAGGTAATTTCAGAAGCTGATGCACTGGGATGAATTTTTTTAAAATTAATTCTTTATTTTCCTTTTTTTTTTTAATTGACTGCCCCGCAAACCAGAGAGCGCAGCCCATGAACCAATTTACAATGTAAACACTACATTGTACTAATCAGCACCACGGACAGAGTACACAGTTATCTGGCTCGGGGTCACATCTAAATACCATCACCGACAGACCACAGCTCTTGAAGAGAATCATTTCATTCTTATAGTCGGTGTTAATCGAATTCAATACCTTCAAACCATAACAAGCAGGCAACATGGCGAGGAGGTTATTTTTGGGCAGTCCACAGTCTTGGTTTCATAAAGGAGAATGCGTCATCACTTGTGAAACAAATCACAAATTTATGTTGGGAAAATACAATGCTCGGGCAGATTCATTTATGCAAGAAGCAGATATTAATCAGGAAAGATTTAATGAATGGGACTGCTTTGCTGACAGAACCTCCAACAAAAACAAGTACAACAGTTATTCAAGGTGTCAGTGCAGAACTGCATACCATTGCATTATTATCCTTCATTTCTCCCTATGTAAAAAAAAATGCATTTGCCATGGCATTTAGTGACAGTCATTTATCAGTGAGATTGTCATTACATTTTGATCGACCTGTTGTAAGGTAGAAAACGCAGATAGATTTGTTTCATTAGGTTTGATTTTACTACACGTTGCCGCGGTACTGTACATACGGAGGAGAAGCGAGATGTGCATCATTACTTTTGTCCTGGTAGGACACAAAAACTATATAATCCCTATAATATGAAACCAGTGTTTGTTTACAATCTAAAAGTATTTATGAGTTATCTGTCCCGGAAGTCAAGTACTTTTCTACCTAAACAAAACCAGATTGTAAGATTATTTGATCTTGCCACATAGTCATCACACTTTGATGGAATTCTAATCCTTTTATGTGAAACGTGAGTGCAAAGGAAAAGTGCACATCTCATCTGTTTTGATGCATTGGTATCATGCAAACAGGGACAATAAGGAGCCTGTATATGTAGTTAAGTTTTGTTAGGCTCTGTCAAGATATTGAAACCAAAGCTTTTCACCAAACTGTAAAGTCTTACAGAAAATGTATCCACCTTTTTCAAAAGGAAAAAATGATTTCCTTAACAATACTGTTACAATAATGAAATCTATGACTCACATATTTCCACAGAACGCTCAGCAGCACTAAATCTGAAACGTTCATACAATGTTTTTTTTTTTTTTTTGATTCTGAGAATTAATGACATACTGCAGATTGCTTTAATTCTACTCCCACATCTTTGCTTTTCTAATACAGCCACAGGTCTTTGCTTGCTGTCATGCTCCTTGCTTGGATTGGCAGTTTAATTAACTTCATATCGCTGGGTGCAGCTGTAGAAGCTCTATCTGCACAGGCACTCCCACAAATGTGTGGGAGCCCAAACGTTGCATTAAATGTTCACAAATGGTCTGTAACTATAGAGGAAAATCATGCTCACAAGTCTGGTCTGTGCTGTGGTGTTTAAAAATTAAATTAACCAAAAATCTCAAATGGTGTCAGTGGAATCTTTTACAATAATAGTAAATAAATAAATCAAAGCTAAATGCACTTGCTGAAGCATTCAATCAATACTTAATGTCAACCTTTATTGTAATGATTAATGTTTCAGTCATTAATAAGAGTAATATTTTAAATTAAAAATTGCATTATTGATGAATATAGGATTTAATGTGTAGTGTTAAAGGCTTTTGCTTTACTGCCATATTTTATATTGTAAAGCCAATGGGAATATCATAATTGCAAAGTTGATGTAGTCAGATACTGCTGTGGGCTGTGCCTTGCCAGGCCCCATGGGTGCCAACATGGCATCGAGGCACTCACCATCGGATCCCACCTCCAGCCCTAGCGCCTGATCCATACACAGGCGAAGGAAAATGTTCTGACGAATTAATTGACAATGAATTAAAAAGAGAATAAATTTGAATACCTTTATTTATTTATTTAAATCTTGTGCCTTTCTATTAGCGTAGTTTCATGACCCACCTTGTTTATTATAATTACTTCACATAATTCAAATATAAGAGGACACACTCCAGATGGCACTGACAAGAATCAGTACTTTCTCTTGGCTTCAATTAATTGGAGATGCTTTGCTGCAGGCCATCCTTTCCTTTGACAGGCATTTTAGTAGTTCTTCAGCTGCTGCTGACATATGCCACCCCACAACACACTGCATTATGAGAAAACTAATAGTCTTGTCTTCTTATATGAAGCAGCTGACAGAAGATTTGATATAGGGGGGTCAGGCTGAAAACAAATACAGTACCATAATTACAAGGGTGTAGGCATTCTCAGCTATCTCGGTGGACAAAAAGAATTATCGCTGATAAGAAAAACAATGTACCACACATATAGTTTAGCTATGCGGATAGTAATGCTAAACGTCAGACATCGCATCAAAGTGACACTAAGTTTAAAACAATTGGGACATTTTATTAATTGTCACTTTAGGTATGTCTTGCCGAGTGGGTTGACAATCATTTCAGGGGTATCAGTAGTGCCTTGGAGGAGGGACAGCTAATATAGTTGAGGCCATCTACTTGTATGATTCTGACAGTTCACTCAGCCAATTTATCAGTTTAATTACACGTCTCCTTAGTTATGTGCAGAAGAATTCATTTACCAAGCACTCATAAGGGATTCCACTTAACATATTCTTAATTTGAAATTAACAGATGAGGACACTCACATTCAGTACATCTTCAAACAGTACTACTCTAGAGAGAACTCAGTCCTATGCAGCGGTAATTCATTTAGTAATAAGAAATTCACTGTGGTAGGTTTCTCTGCTGAGGCTGTGCCCAAATGTGCAATCAATTTTAAACAAAATACTGTATATTCTTAATCTTTTTTATGGGTGCAGTTTACGTATGACTTTGAGAAAATTCTGGTCCACCATGCGATGTCTCACAAGTGGGAAGCAGTGGAGCGTCAACACTGAGTGAGGATAGGGAGTTGCTGACCTTGACTCGGGATGTTGTGCGTTGATCAGAAGAAAATTTGGAAGACCTTTATTCCAATAAAACACCTTTATATGAAGAAGCAGAGTTTGGGGACTTAAAGGTGGGCTCTTCTATTTCTGGGGTTGAAGTTGCTCACCAAACTAGTTAAAAACCTCTTTGGTAGAAGGGCCTGTCTAAATGACATCTTCATTTAGTTCCTATAGGCTCTAGATGTCGTGAGGTTGTTGTGGAGTCTTTATTGATCTGCCGTGGTGAAAGAGCTGTCGAAAGGCAAAGCCCTCAGTTTACTGGTTGAGCAATGTTACTACCCTCAGCTACGGTCAAACGTTCTGGATTGTGAGTGAAATGGCAAGATCCTGTTTACAAGCAGCCAAAAGGAGTTTTCTCTGCAGGGTGTCTGGGCTCTCCCTCAGGGTGAGATGCTCAGTCATTCAAGAGGAGTTACGAGTAGCTCCTCTGCATCGAGAGAAGCCGGATGAGGTGGCTAAGGGATCTGGTGCTTCCTGGATGCCTACCTGATGTGATGTTCAGTGAGAACACTGATCATGTTAATGATTTCTCACTATTAGCAGGAAACAGATAATCAATATGCAACACTTTATTGGTATAAATCTCTGCCAGTGTTTGCATTTTCAATTGATCATTTATACAACATCCCTAGAAAATCAATGGCGAGCTATTTTTGGAACCGTCCTACGGGTTACTTATGTGGTCCTTGGGGCCTACCTGGTGCCCCCACAAAACACATTAGTGACTCTTGGTTCAGCAATATCTTATTTTGCTGATTTGGTGGTACCTTATGTTTCATCCTTAACCCTATGCTTGGTGACAGAGAGGTAAAAACATAAGACTTGCCCTCTACTGAGGAAATTAGAGTGGCAACCTCTGTAGAATTGTATACAAATTTGAAAAACTCAATTTGCTCGCTCTTGCATTTGGGTAAACCAACAATGTCTGTCTGAGGTGTGATTTTAGTACTCAAATATAAATTTTGCTTGTTTTTGTTTACACAGAATATTGTCCCCTATGGATATCTTCAAAACAGTCACACACACCGTTCACATCATCACCCACCTTGATCCATTCTCAAGATCTATTCACACATTATCATATTCACTTGACAGTCCTGTAAGTCATATATCGTGGAGATGAAACCCTCAAAGTGGGCTACTAAACTGAATGATTGAATATGCTATCTTCACCATTCAATCTCCCTTCTCATTGCTGTATTGTTTGATGAATAGCTGTCTTGACATACAGTTCCTCAGATCTCATTTGGATTGTAGACTCTATCTTGAGGGCCTGAAGCCATTCCGCTCCATTTCAAATGCACACACATGCATCACATGCATAACATGCACAGACAAACGTGTAATCATGCCTTCAGGCAAGAACAAAGAGTCAAGGTGTAATTCACAAGAGCCTCCTCAGAGTTTTATCTAATGTATCTCATGGGATATAGTATAGTATTTAACGATATACGTCGAAACCAATGCCCAGAAAGGCGATGGCTCAACCAGATATTAACTATCAAAACACAAAGCCATCAAATTGTGAGAACAACCAAATTCTCAGTTCTTTTTGTGGCAGTACACTTGGATTTCATTGGCTGATTTTGATTCCCTTTCAAAATAATTGTTACCGGAAGGAGTTCTGAGATTTTGAGTCCTTTTCAAAATAATTGTTACCGGAAGGAGTTCTGTTTTAACAGCAATATAATCTTAATTTCTCCGAAAACAGTAAATTCGGTTGGTTGTCAGAGTCTCACAGAATGGCGCGGTACACTATTTATTTACTTTGAAAATGACGTTGCTTCGTTTACAAAGTACATTTCTCAGAAGTGCTTTACAAACCTTATATGATTGTGTGCATTAATGGGTGAATAGCCTCCATATTCATGCACACATTTAAACACCAATGGACAAATGCTGCCATGCAAGGTGCTGCCAGGCCAACTGAGAGCAAATTAATGTGTGTATGTGTGTGTATATACGTGTACATATATATATATATATATATATATATATATATATATATATATATATATATATATATATATATATATATATATATATATATGTATATATATATAGATAGATATAATATATATAATATAAACCCCAAACAGCACACATGCATCTTCCTCCAGCAAATAAATGAAATGCTTTACCAAGGGCATGTTCTCCCAGTCAAGAATAAACAGCTGTACTTTATTGTCAAGGTGGATATTTTGAAGATGCTTCCCGTAAGCAGCAGTGTTGCAATTTCAGTAACATAAATCATTTCATTAAGTAGTTGTAAAATCATTTCAGTCTCCCTTTTTGAAAGTTTTACACCTCAAGCTTTATGCCTTTGGGGGCTGGGGACACCTATCTAATGGCCACACAGTATATAGCTAGATAGCTACCAGTCACAGTCAGAGGCTATTCAGGCTGCTTTAACGTGTAATTGGAGTTGGCTTATCACCACAGCGCAGCAAGTCTGTTTGCACCAGGTGAGATAATGTGTATACATGTACATCATGAATGATCACATGTGGTCCGGGCTCTCTTCAGTGCACTGTGAATAAACGCCAACATTTTGTACAAAGACAAAGAGTGCTATATTTTTTTATGACAAGGGCAACTTGCAGTATTTAATCTGCAGCAGAAAAACTGTACAGTAAAAACACACACTATGTCAAATGGCATCTCTTCTCTATCTGCAGAAGAGGTGACATGACCTAAAATGACAAAAACACATGAACGAGGATACTTTGAAAATGGAAAAACTACAAACATTGTTCCTTAGTTTTGGGGAAGACTCTTACATGTAAGGTAAATTTCCCTCAGTGCCTTGCATACACAGAGGGTGTACTAAATAAAAAATATCAAGTGATAGATAAACAGTGTTTTATAGGGACATCAATTATCAGAATCAGCTTTATTGACCAAATTTGTGCATGCCAAACTAGGAATTTGACTCTGGTCGATCTCAGCCTCTGTGCAAAAATTAAGTGACTGACAATATTCAGGTAACTAACAACATTAAGTGTCGAGAGCAGGATGATATAGCACAGTGATGTCTCTGAGTGATGTGAGTTCATCAGAGCGACAGCCTGGGAGAAGAAGCTGTCTGCTGGTTTTGGTGTACAGCGCTCTGTAAAGCCGTGGTTTGAACAGACTGTGACCTGGGTGAGAAGGGTCTGCAGAGATGTTACTTGCATGTTTCCTGGTCCTGGACAGGTATAAGTCTTGGATAGATGGGAGGTTGGTCCCGATTATCTTTTCCACAGACTTGATTGTCCGTTGCAGTCTGTGCTTGTCTTGTTTGGTGGCCGATCCAAACCGGTGGCAAGTTGAACTTCAAGCGCTGTCTCAGAAAGTACAACCTCTGCTGTCAATCAATCACTGAATGGTAATCTTTTTCTCAGTAGTATAATTGCCAAACCCCAATCATCAGTCCCGATATGTCCTAGCTACACTTGCCATTAACGTCAGCCGGACATATTAAATACGTTTGTTAAATGACCTTTATAATGCTGATGGAGATATAGTCACATTTACAAAGACAGTTTCCTTAGTAAACATGATCTAATCTGTAGTGTTTGGGAAATTGGATTCTTTTTCACTATTAAAAAAGTAGTTAGCTAATTCATTGTCACTCATTATCATTTGCATAATGTCTGGGTCAGCTGCCCTTAGCACTAGGATTCTTTATGAAAATGGGCTCATTGCTTGTTAAAGTCAAAATGTGTTTTCAAAAATCAAGTTGTACTGTAATGTGTTGTAGATTGTGGATCCAATTCTATTTTCTTTTCTTTGATCCAGAAAAATGTGGATCAGGAATAAGATGTAGATTAGATGAAGAATCCATAACAGGGAGTAACATTAATTGGTTTCTAAATCTTGTTAAAATCAACATTAGTTCACAATCTATATGAATGCCATTAAATGTGCAACATAAGTATTTCAAGGACCCTTTACTGTGCCACATTTCAGAAAGATTTAAGTGCAGTAAGTAGATGCAAATAACTTGCCACAGACACTGATTTGTAGTATACAGGGAGGTCAAGGATACAGCGCGTCTTATGCTCCTGCAGAGCTTGTTCCATTAACCCACAGCAGAGTGCCTGTAGTTAAAAAGACAATAGACCCTGCAACCCAGCACATTGGCAATTCGATAACACGAGGGAGACACAAAGCAAAGCTTCGATCTAGCAAGAAACCAAGGACTAAGCCTTCCTCCCACCTCGACTTGTCACAGTGATAGTGTCAGTCCTCGGGGCATTTTGTGGATGACTGACTTCAAGATTTTCATCACACACACACACTTACAAGAAATGATCCCCTTAAATTCTGGCTGCATTTAGGAAAGAAATCAAATGAAGCTGTTCAAGGCATTTTCAGGAATTGGATACAGAGTACACAGAGCACAATCATGATCCCAACACCAGTATCAATATCAGTGCATACTTTATGTCTGTAGTCTTACTCAGACTGTGGAAATACTTTATTGTAAATTTGAATGACATTACTTTGTTTTCCGACGAAAATTTGTGGTGAACAAAATGTGTGATATGCTCTAGTCATTGGAGGAAATGAGGAAAAGCCTTTTACCGTATTTTGAAAATCCCCCCACACACTTTAAAGGGAATGGGAGGAGCCGCTCCAATTCCATTGGTTGTTCACACCCACAAATGGCCCAGACTGAACGTTTCTATTATCAAAACAAAGCATAGCCCGACCATGCACACAGTTAGTCTGCACTTTGTACCAGACTCATGCTGGGCACGAACATAGAGCCACTCTGACACTTGTGAGAATAATATAGTGATTAAAAAAAGCATAAAGTAGTCAGACAAATAATTTTCTGTATATGAATTTCCATGCCACGCTGCAGCTCCCTCTAAAAGTAGGTTAAAATTGCAATAAAAATAAAACTAAACATTTCATAGAATTCATACAGAGGCACGTCTAATCAATTCAATTGTAAATGGTTTACATTTTTAATTGCATTTTTACTCAGAATTGTTTTCATCGTGCATCATTTACTCATTCACGTTATAATTATGCTTTATGTCGTCATTTTATTATTTGAGCTATGCTCCTTCACAGAATGACACGTTGACATAAACTCCACTTAAAAACTTGATAATAATAATAAATACAATCATGGATAAATAAAATAAACCAACATAAATCTAGTCATACATTCAAGTTATTATTTAGTGCCATTTGCTAAGTGTTCATATTTGTTGCACACAATGACAAGGTTTTTAAATCGAGCAATAGGAACCTATCCTATCGCTTTATTGGCTTTCAATTAATATTTTGTGCCATAAACTAATGTGTATGTTAGTCTTCCACAGTGGATGCAAATTAGTATTTAGACACTATGACATACCAAAAAAGACTGTTTCACCTGAATTTTTACTGTGGATGGCAAAACATTTGTTTCATGTTTACAGATGGTATACTCCATACTGCATAACTACATTTGTCAGCAGCATGGGTGAATAGCTCAGGCCAATGACGGTACAATTATGTTAAGTCATATGCAATCACACGGAAACCAATGTCCTCTCAGGCAAGGACATTGAGATGAAATGTGATGAATGAGATGAAAAACACCAAGTGACGCCAAGATCTATTTTGTGAGCATCCAGAAATTGTGTGAGCAACAATTTATTCAGTGCATGTTTGCTTTGTGCACTAAAGGTACCCTGCCCTGTTTACCAAATTCTCCTTCTTTAAATCCACCAACACAAAGTCCTTCCAGTCAACCTGACAAACCTTCAGAAAATAGTTGAAATGTTGCAACATTCCCCTCTGTGTGAAAAACAAGGGTGCGGTGTTTATCAGACTCTTGTGGTGAGTAGCCACCAAATTGCAAGAACACTGCAGCTTTTTAAAGAATGGGAAGTGGATTGTTTAAACTCACTGTGTATTTGAGGGGGGGAAAAAGGCAGTCGCAGTGCTGCCTTTTCTTGACATTCCATTAAAGAGACTGGTAGCACCTTCCAAGCAGAGGGTAAGAGGGCTGTGAGAGGAGGAGGAAGATGCTTGAAAAGGAATGAGTGTACTCAAGAGAAACATACTGCCATCTAGTGAAAGTGCAGCAAAATAGAGAAAGCTTAGCATTCATATTTTATTCAATTGTTTTATTTGAATTATTTTGTCAAATACTGTTTTAAAATGGATGATGTATTATTACTGCATTTAGTGAGTGTATAGTCATTTGCACACGAAGGACTAAATCTTACATCAAGAGTCTCTATTCATCGCCTCATCTGTGTGAAAAAAACTACCAACTGCTTTCAAACAGACAAGTTCAACACCTGGAGCTTATCTTTAGAAGAATGTCAAACTAATGTACCCCTGCTTCAATTTAACTGCACAAGCATAGAAGATTAACAGAGGCCAAAAGCTGTGTGCGGTGCAGGTTTTATGAAAAAAAATACTTGCATCTATCACCTGTGTTTAGGGGTGGGGGGGTCTGCAATTTAAGTAGCCCATGACATACAGGGAATGAGAATGGGATGGATGTAGTGTACATGCTCTTCAGTATGATGTAAACTTGAAGCCAAAAGCTGCATCTGGGTGGTGGTTGAAGGCATGGACCTTGGCGGTCCTATCTCGGACTATGGAAGTCGTCGTATCAAGAGACATGGAATGTCACCTCTCTCGCTGGGAAGGAGCTTGAATTGGTGTGTGAGGTCGAGAAGTGTTGGCTAGATATAGACAAAGATGCAGACTCGCCTTGATACACCAGTCCCCTTGAAAGGGTTTGGATTCTCTTAGATATTCACTGTGGGCATATCTATATCCCCCCCTTGCTCATTGTTTGTTGGCACTCGCCCAACTGTATAGGAGGGTAGTCTCCCTCCATCTTTGCTGGGTGGACAGACTGTGACTTTTATTTGTGCCTTGGCACTTGTAACAGATGTCAACTCTGGTTGTGCAAAAAGTGCGTTTGTGAGATCTCATTTTTCAGAAACCTTGAGAGTATTGCCTATTCAATGGGCTGACAGATTTTAATCTGTTAGTCAGTGCGCTCGTTGCTGCCGTGCTCCTAATGGGAATCTGAGATTCTTAGGTATGTTGGGAAGAGCAAGGATGCACAGGTCAGCTGGCCTGGGAATACCTTGGAATCTCTGTCGAAGCAGTGGGCGAAGTGGCTGGGAATCAGAAGTATGGGGTTCTGTGATTAGTCCAACGCCCAACCCAGCAGCAACACGATCACATATAAGGTGAATAAGATGGAAGGGTGGATGAAGAATTTTCTAATATAAAAACTTCAATTTCATTGAACCGTGTATATTTGTAATTTTTGTACATGTGCGTTATGTTTCACTTGACAGTTTGAAATTGTGACCTTACTCCACTAAAAAGCACAAAACAGTAAAACCAAAGCCAAGTCAAAAGCCAAAGAAAAACATGTGTTTTAAGATGACTTTAAAAATGACAGGGATATTATTGAGGTGACCAAAGCTGTATTGTTTAAAAAATATATGGTTAATTTATCGTTATTAAGATTAAATTGATTAAATTCTAAGTAGGTGATGGTGGGGGGTTTTCTTCCAGAGGTGACATTTTTCAGAGTTCATTGATTTAAGTGTATTTTTCTTTGTTCTGTTGAGTGACATTTTACATTTTGCAGAGTAGCTATTCCAGACAGGTTTTGCTTCAGGGTCGAAGGCTAATACAATGAGTCATGGATACAAATTGAACACATAAGCATCTCAGCTTGCAGCCAAGGTCAATAAACCCTTGCAACTTCACTCTCTATCTGCACACATCAACAATGAACCTCCCCACAAAGCTTACAGATCTAGTCGTTTTGATGACAAAATTCAACTTTTCGCACTTTTCTGCTATTTCACAGATATATTTGTAACATTTCCTGCTTCTGGAACAAAATAAGAATAGGCAACAATCTTCAAAGCCTGTTTTTAAAGAATTAGCCGCATTTTCATGTATAATTGTCCAGAGTTACATGTGCATTTTTCGTACTATACATGAAAATTTGCATCAAAGTATTTTAATTAGATTACATTGTTTGTGAATCTTTATGACTTTACATAATTCAGATTTTATTTTAACATCACATAATCCGCACACAGATAGTTGTTACAACTCCCCACACATTTGTGCTCAAAATCTTGCATCATTAGCCATGCTGCAGTAGCTCTCTCGGTTTTCTTTGCGGACCGTACACCTGATTTATTGCACTTACACATCTTAATTAATGCCAACCTGGCTTGGCTCTCTTACAGTCCATAAGGAAATCATTTTTTGTCTCATTGTAATTGCATACAATCACAATATAATAACTGTGTAAATCATTGCTAATTTGCCTAAGGGAGCACCTGGTTCAAGTAAAACTATACTAAAAGAGTTCTGTTGATAAAAGATGTATGAAGACCAGAGCACTGCTGTGTGCAATCACACGTAAAAAAACAGTGGCGTAGCTTCATCGATTATTTAAATCTTCCAACCAGATGATTGTGATTAGTCAAGAGTCAAAGGTAATCTGTTGTCTTTAGTAAAACAGTAGCGCTTCACTGACGTCCATGCAGGCAGCGTCACTCACTAATTGTCTGCCTTTTTTTTCCAGTGTCATCTGGCATGGGCTACAGATTACTGCTATACTGGGAGTCTGCATTGAGTTAGCAAGGGCATCCTGTGTAAAAAGTGTGCCAAAACTATCACGCAAGTGACTTAATGTGACACCTGAACAGGGTAAGTTGGTTCTTGTTCCTAAAAAATGTTGGCAATAAAATTTGTTTTAAAACACAACTATATGGATTACCTGGAAATCCATTTCTTGATAGCTTTAACACAACTAACTCTGCGGCCCTGTGGTTGGGGACCTCCGCTTTAACATATCAGCATGGGTACACGATTGACGTCCAATCAACAACTAAATAATTATCATCAATTCACTTTGTCAAATGAACTATATTTTTGGTGACCAGGATTATGCATAAAAAATGTCCTGACAAATAAGCAAATAAATAAGGAATGAAGATATCATATAAATTAAACTAATAAAATAAATGATGTGTCTGACTTCAACAATGCAAGATGTCACCATAAGAATTTAAGCAAAATGTTTAATTTAGTAATTGTAGTCTTTACTAGCCTATTGTGCCACCACGTCTCCCTTGCGCCCCTTACACCCATACACCATCAGTCTTTTTGACTGAAGGTCTGTGTTTTTCCATGATCATGGAAGATCAATGTTGACTCCATGGTGTAATCATCTAAGGAATAAGATTAGCATAATTTAGCGTCAATTGAGTTGTCTCGCTGGCTGCAGTGGGGAAGGGTGATTAAGGTTGATTTTCCCAGCAGGCGCTGTTGGAATGGATGACAGAAGCTATGTGAAAGACAGAGGCAAAACGAGGATAAAATGTGTAATTTTACAATACACTTTCCATAGATGCCATTTTTGCCTTGATTTCCCTCTTTCCTCCACAGGATGAGCCGTAATTTCAGCCAGTTCAAGTAGGTCCTGACATGATAGAAGCAAAAATGTCGGCCATGTAAAACCAACATGAGCTGGCTGCCCCTTTTCGACACTACTTATCCTTTGCATAATCGTCTCGGCTGGAGGCTATCCAAGCTGACTTCGCCAGGGTTCAAATTAACTCTGCAGCTAATGCGATGTTCATTTGGTCAAGTGTGGATGCTCTCATTCAAACCCTAGTGAACATCCTATAACCCAGCAAGTACACGGTTTCACGGCCCAAGACCCACCTATTCAAGCAATCTCGTTCTGCTTGCAAATGTACTCTGGTTTGGTGTGGTTCACTTCATTTGTGAGGTAGGAATGGAACAAAGACATGATGTAGTATTAAAGTGACATGTAAGTGCACGTGTCAGAAAAGCTTTTTCCTCTTTGGGGCAAAAAAAAAAAAACATCGGTATGTGTGGGTGTGTTGCATTTTGTACATTTTAGAATGCTTCTGTGACATCTTCACTCATCATCTTTTTTTATACCGCTTAACGTGTTCAGGGTCAGAGTGAGCAAGAGCCTAATACATCTAACTAACAAATAAGAAGTCGGTTGCACGGATCATTTTCAACTGTTTAAGATAGTCTACTTTAATTATTATGGGGTAGTGAATTTCACGAGTGTTACATGACAAGAAAACTAGACATGGCACACTATTTTTGTGCCCAGTGCCAGATAGGCTTGTGATATGACGTAATTCTGCACTGGGGCAGACTCGACCAAGAGTTGTTGATTTTGCAGATGCATGCAACTTGATGCAGTTAAAAGCAGGCAATTTGCTTAGTTGTGGGCATAAACACAGCTAACCTGATTGTTCATCAAGTTTATCAATCACTTCATAATCATTCTGCAAGAGGTGCACAGGTCTTGACTTGGCGAATGCAGAGCCTGATTTGCTGCAGTCTAATCAGTAG
Organism: Syngnathus leptorhynchus; assembly: GCF_054491065.1. Taxonomy (NCBI): domain Eukaryota; kingdom Metazoa; phylum Chordata; class Actinopteri; order Syngnathiformes; family Syngnathidae; genus Syngnathus; species Syngnathus leptorhynchus. The sequence goes on from NC_141202.1 coordinate 6,788,336, forward strand.
ATTCAAGTACCTAAAGAAATTGCAAGCAGACCTCCATGGGTCGATGATGAAATGTTGGCCAGGCCGCTCACAGATTATCGTTGGGAAGTGGGCAGTTAAAGACAACCTTCCAGCCTGATAGTACATCCTGACAAACGCTGTCATCAAACCTCAACCCAAAAATTCCAACCTAAGTGCCAATATGATTTCTAACTACCGCCCTATCGTCAACCTCTGTTATCAAGGGTTTGGGAAAAAGCAGTTGCTGTACAACTAATTCCACCATCATCCAATGTGTTTTCTGTTGTGGCCATAGTACAGAAACAGCTTTGGTCAGTCACAAATGACCTGGTGATGGCTGCTGAGCCTGATTTTCCGTCACTCCTCAGCGTTGTAGAGCTCACTGCAGCATTTCTCGCCATTGATCACCATAGCCTCCTTCACAGACGCCACTCCACTATTGGACTCTGCTTTGCCTTTGTTCACGTCATATCTCACTATCTCACTGACAGAACCGTTTGTTTTCATGGGAGGAGCAATGTCAGCCACTCTCCCTGTCACCTGTGCTTTCACTGAAACATCAGTCCTTGGCTCTAACCTTTTCACCCTGTGCATGCTCCCTCTTGGTCGTGTCATTAGGGCTTGGGATTTCATTCCATTGCTATGGCACCCAACTTTATCTCCGAACCAACCCACTCATGTCTACAACCTTCCCTTCATCTGCACTTACAGTACCTCCTGCCTGAATTGAAGGAGATAAAGGTGTGGATAAAGGTCCTCCATAAATAGCTCAAACACAGAAGCCATCCTAGTACCCCGCATGAAACCCTAACATCCATCCGGCAAAATCGCTTTAGACTACCTATGCCAATAGTTAGACATGGTTCCAGGGGTGTAGTTTTGCCATCTCTCAGCCACAAAACTGTCAGGTGCATATGTCAAAGGAAATGCCCTTGGTACATGTAAAGGCTTATCAAGGTACAGAACTGTCTGCCAAATTCCCCCAACCCGCTGAACGAGGCTTGCTCGGTACAAAAATCAAGATGATCCAATTCTTATACTTAAGTGTAGTGAATGTCAAACTTGTCTCTAACTTAGCCTGTAAGAATATGAGCGGACATGGTGCAAAAAAAAAGTGTGGTGTTATTTTAAACAGCTTGATAATGTTAGAGCAAGGTGCCAAGTCTGTGACAAAATAGTTTTACACAGCAGCAACACAAGCAATTTGTTCAAACACCTCAAGAAAATACAGTACACCCCAAGAACCACAGTGAGCTTGAAAAAAGACAAAGTGCATCATATTTAAATCTCCTGTGCCATTATCATGATATTCAATTGTTGATTACTACAGACAGTGCTTTTACTGTTGTTTGCTAGTCTTTAGATGTCACTGGCTTCCCTAATAATTGGACTTAGCACCACGCTGGAGCTAAAACACCCCCAAAATCAGTACGGTGCCTCATAGTGAAGCCAACCGTTGGTCACACATGAACACTTCCTATTACTTTTTGTATGTTTATTTTACTTTTATTATAATATGTCTCATCATCCCTGTGTTTCATTTCTTAGAGTGTCACTCCCGTTTTAAATTGTAATCAATTTAAAAAAAAAGTGTTGTAAGGTGTAAGATATGTAATTAAAACAAGAGTGCTGTTATTATTTGACAAAAATAAACATATTTGGAATTTGGGCATATTTAGTGTCAAAAAGGTCTACCGGTGAGTGGGCCTATCTGAGTTAAGGGAGGATGACAGCAGTTGTGGTGATGAATGACAGCCAGTAAAAGAAGGATTAGCCAATTCTGGCAGTACTGACAGAGAGTTTGATCATGAGGAGAATGTGCCAATCTGACAGAGCTCAAGGACGCAAAAAAAAAGGTTGCTTAAACAAAGGTTGATCCATCTCTTGGTGAAAGTACTGAATGACAGAATTTGACTCTCTCCTCTCTCGCGCTCTCTCTCTTTTTCTCCCTCTTTCTCTTGCACTGATTGGGTGAAGCAGGTGACTGGTGATATCTTTAACTTTTATTTCAGTGCAGCAATGCAGAGTACCTGTCGTCAAACAAATACTTGCAAGATTATTTACATGTAATTTATTTTTATATATTTAAATTGCAAATCCATACATTGGTTATTCTGTTCAGGGCTGAAGCCAAGAGTGAAAAAGTATACTACATATCCTGCCAAATTTCTGGAAATGATTGGAGGCTATTTTTATAGTATATCAGCTAGCCACACATTGTAGTTTCTGTATCTTGTCACATAAAATGTGCCTTAAAGTACACTGCGATGTAAAAGTCTGAGGAGACCATTAGCTATTTTTTTATAATGACCCATTTTCACCGCAGGCAGTATAACTTGTAAACAATTAACTTATAGAACACAGCAGGTTTACCCACTGAATCCAAAATTAATGTTCACAAAACTGTTGAGAGCAAGCAGCAAGCTACTGCACTGAGTGGCCCCTTTCTACTTCAGGAAACCTTGAGGGTTTGAGTGAATTATTTTGGGGTTGACATTTTTTTTCCCCAATGCATTTCAATGGATGTCAATTATACGTGGACTTTTACAACCCCCCCTCCCAAAAAAATGATCTAAAAATGCTCATAAACCTCCAATTTAGGTTGATCTATTCTCAAAGTTTTGTCTGTCTCACATCCAATAAAGGCTATAATGCGCATTCTACTGCTAGTGCTTTCCGAAAATGGAATTGCCCAAGTGTCACATGTCCCCCTTTATAGCATGTTGCGCTTCTGAGGTATGAAGATGACATCATATACATTTTCTGTAGAAAGTATCGGCCAGTTCACATATTGTACACTGCAGATGCTGTAACATTTGGCTCATACCATCAGTGTGACAGACAGATGCCAGGGGTAATTAGATCCAACCGATTGAGGTGGGTTCTGCTGTCTGCCTGAAATACACCTCTGCAGTTCTCAGATGTCATCCATGAAATGAGACAGACACTCCAAATGAGTGAACAGCTCAGGCTAATATCCCATCACAAATGCTGTTTACTCCGGGTGTCTGGATTAAGCTCAGATCTCCGTGACTGTGCCTGGCTGGATTATCAGAGAGAGGAAACACTGCCAAAAAGGAATCTCTTTAAAAATAAGGAGCGGTTCCCAAAACTCAATTGAGAGAATGCTTTATATTTTAATATTCACTCATTTATGTCTGGACTCTTTCTGAGAGTGCAATTGGGGAGGCCCCAAAATATTTTGACCAACTTAACCAAGAGATAACACTCAATAGCACATTGAGAATACTTCTATTTATGGCAACCTACGGTAGTTTTATGGGAATTTGCCACTGTGCTTAATTCTGTAAGTATTAGATTACATTTCTCGTTCGATATTGATACAACTGCTATGCTGCAACACGAAAGTTCGATGGGGTATGATCTTGAGTTAATTACTATAGACAACCAACCGCAAGACTAAATCAAGAAGCATCAAGGGAAACAGCAACCAAATTCTATATCAGTATAAAATATGTACAGGAGATGTAATTTTAACAAGTTGGATATTTTGATTCCATAGTACTTTAAGCATTGACATGTTAGTCATTGAAATTTCAATAACTGCAGAAAATGTGACCTTTAATTATTTCAAAATAATTTCCCCCAGATGCTCTTTGTGGCATGTGATCATATAAAAAAAACATTCATCACTTTTTAGCTTTAATAAAAGGACAAATAAAATTGCTGCTTTTGACTGTCATGAATCTATATACATTACCATTCAAAAGTTTGGGATTTTGACTGCCCAATTTAATCTTCAGATTTAACGCCGAAATGTTATTAGAAAAATAGAAGGCTGAAGGATGTAGCCCTGCAAAACAAACAACAACTGAAAAAGAAAACATAGCAACCAATGTAAAAAACATGAAAGCATGTGGTTAATAACTCAAGCACAGTTAGACTTGACGCAACATACTAATACTGAATGCAACATGGGCATAGCTCATGGGCATGCATAATTTTCATGGTATTTTCATTTTCCAATTAGATATTAATTGGAACATGTATTCGTACCATACACAATAACTAGCGAATGAGTATAATAGACATTTGTGTACCTTTTGGCCACTACTGCATAGGACAAAAATGTTCACATTTTGAATTAATACAGTAAGTGACTGTGTGTTTACCATCACATTGCTGTAAATGTTGCTGATGTGCTGTGTGTTGCCGTATTACAGTCATAGTGATGAAAACCTCACACACCCGGATTTATTCGTGTATGCGTCAAATGTTGGAGGCACTGCTGGGATGATTGACTCTTATCTCTAGGTTACTCACGCAGGCGCACACTGCGCTTAGTTAAGAGGATGTGAGCGTGCAGCAGCGGGTGTGTGGTGACATCAGAGAGAATGGATTTGGAATTGGCAGAGATCGGGTCCCACAAATTATCACTTTCACAGCTTGACCAGCTAAACCAAGTATGCGTCGAGGATAAAATCCCAAATAAAAATTTCACAACATGGTAAGCACTAATCAGTAACATTAGCAAATCTATGAACAGTGTTAAACATTTCGAAGAATATAAAAGTTGGACATGCTACCTGAAAAAAAATATTGAAACTAACTCAGCAAATGCACGGTATGGAAAATATTGTGGATGTTTAAAATGCAACATAGACACAGCTGTGCAGCAAGCGAGGAAGTGAGTTTATCAGAGAAATGCTCAAAGCTCCAATTAAACAATCAAGCGCTGCAAGACCAAGTGAGCAAGCTGAGTGAGAGAGTTGAGGGCTATATCAGCGCCTCACCAAACCATGAGGTGTCAACAGGCTTCCTAAAGTAACAATAAAAAGAGAATTTAACATTGGTGGATAGAATAGAGAAAAAGGCAAAAAGACAGACCATATTAATGCAGAAGACTGACAGAGGCATTAGCAAAGGGAACAATAAATACAGGTTTGAGGTTGCACATTCAAGACATGAAAATTACATTTAAATTAAATTGTGTTTCATTATTTGATTGAATTTTCAGCAGGATACTCGAATACTAAAATATTTAACAACTGTACGTGTACAACCCCTGCTTCAGGTCCCTGGGATTAACCTGCTAAAAGAAGCAAAAAATAAATAAATAAACGTTACTCAAAATGATATATACTAAATTTCTCCTCATATAAAGTAACCCTACACTGAAATATGAACATCAAAGTATCTGAGTTCAAGTCCATCAACCTGCTCTGAGAGTCTTGGTGTTTGGCTCAGCAAATCCAATCCTTCCTTGACAGAAATGGCCATCCATGTCCTAGGAGATGTGTATAATGGGCAACCACCGTCACCAATGGTGGACTTGTTCACAGCTGCATAAAGATGGATTGTGAGAAAAACAAACAAATTGCTGCACCATGTAGTGTTTCAAATCATCGGCAGCAGGAGATGAAAATTGGACCACCTCAGTGCGCGCCACCCAAAGCTGCTGAACAACAATAGAGTTCTGAGCATAATCAGCCGTTGCGTGGTGCTGTGTGCATTTATCAGCTATTGGGTGTACGTCAGCTCTGCACAAGTCACTCAGTCAGACATGGTAGTATTGCCCGGTAATTGTAACTGACCACTGTACATGTTATTGAAAAAACCTCAAGTCTTAAAAAAACGCATTCATGGAAGGTAGCCACTGACTCAAATTTACAAGCATAAAATACTGTTCATTTGAAGTTGCTGTTCTCAATACATATAATTGTGCTGTTCGCATTAAACGGATTCCCACTCATTAATATTTGGATGGAAAAAAAAATCATACCCCTGACAGTCATCAGTTGACTACTCATGAACTACACAATGAATTAACCTAAGGCTCCTGATCTACACGATAGATAATAAGCTTAAAAAAAGAGCATTGTGGTTTAAAGTGCAAAAGTGAGCCATAGTCTTTTATTCTGCTGGAGCGAAAAGCTAAACAAAATCCCATACATATAAATTCATCAATCTTATGTGACATTTAAGCAATACAACATTGACTTCTTGCTTTAGTGCCTTCTTGTTTCAAACTAGTCTTATTCTGTTTGCCAATATTTTATTCTGCGTAGTAGTCATTAATGCCAGAATGCTGTTATTATGGCAGAAGGGAAAAGCTGACAGCATGACAGTGTCGCTCTGTTTTAGCCTTTCGATCCGTCAGCATGTAACATAAAGTGGCAGGCAAAGCTGACTGCAAAAATCAAAGGCTCCTTTAGCTTCCACATTTTTCAAATTGCACTATTTGAGTGGCTTAGGGAAACTTCAAAGCTTCAGAGAAGAGGATTTTTTTAATTTCAGATAAGGCCCCTGAGCTGAATGTGAACTGCTGGGAGTGTAGACGCTCACATCCTAATCAATGTGACCAGCTGAATTCAAGACCGAGGAACTCATCTTGTGAGTCCTGCTTTTTTTTTCTCCCTCATGTTTTTCCTTCTCTTTGTAATTTGTATAACAATATAATTTTGCGTTGAGGCTGTCAAAGAGCCTTGATTTAAAAGCTCTTGTGCAAAATTCATTTGATTAGTTAAGCTGCAGTAGTATCATCAGGTCTATTGATTTCCGCATTATTCTGTTGTCATTATCAAGCCAAGATAAGCTCCTCTAAGACTACCTTCAGCAGAGAAGTATGCATTAGATACTTAACGCCAGTTTGTCCCAGTCCCGTGTGTCTCTTCATTTTACCTCCTCTCCTATGTATGTGAATTACCGCATTACCGAAGCACAATTTTTCGTAGAGCTTATTCCTTCCAATATTAACATAAAATGACAGACTATGTATGTCAGAGTCACATGGCAAATCGAGGCGGAGTCTCTAGTCGGTTCATCATTCATCATGTACGATTTATGTTTGTCTCTAATCCATGTGTGAAATTTGAGTCATCTCTGGATTAAGTCGGGCAGGGTAAAACAGTTTAGGATAAAAAAGCTTCCACTTCCCCGAATATCATTAAAGTGGCATGCAGATAATTGTCAGTAACAAAGAACAATGATTGAGTCACTGTGGAATTCTGCTAAAACAATGTTGGATTCTGTAGTTTGTGCTAGTGCTTTTGTCCGTTTCAATTATAGATTGAATACCATGGTTGTCAAGATGGTGTCCGTCTTGTAATGTGGATAAGTAGATACCAACTGGGAGAGCAGGAGAGCTTGCACACATTTTATATCCAAGATGTTACAATACAGTTGTGGTGAATTGCAGTGTAGTTGGACTATGTCACAACATCTCATGTTGTGGAAATGTTAGAAAGATTTAGAAGTTTTAAAGAGTTGTGTTCTAACTTTGTCACACACAAAAAATTCAAATGTTAATAATACATTTGCATTACAGTGCACTTTCACTTATGCAGTCCTGCATTTGAGTATCACGATGGTGATTATGCTAACAATAATAATAATAACAATAATAATAATAATAATAATAATAATAATAATAATTAATGGTAATGTGGAAAGCAGATAAATATAAAAAAAGAAAAGACAAGTATGTCTGTAATTAAGTGATTTATCAAAGTCAAAATTATAGTCAAAGTCTGTTTTATTGTCAATTTCTTCACATGTACCAGACATACAAAGGATATGAAATGATGTGATACAGTGATAAGACAGACCTGACAAAGATTTCAATGATGACAGATTTCAATGATGATACGCTGTCTCCTTTCCACAATTGTACAAGAGATTTCTGACACACCAACACATATATTCTGAATGGAAAAAATGCACTTATCAAAATTATAGACTAGCAGTAAATAGGAAGAACAGCACTGAATGCCAGGTGCCAAGAAGACAGGCAAACTCATGTCCGCATACTTTGTGATGTTTGACATTTAAAAACATGTTATAGGAGAAAGATTATGAGAGATCAAGGATGTTTTCCTCAAAATTCACATCCAAATCAATTCTTTGAGCAAGAACCATTAATTCCATTGGACTCCAAATATATAGTCCAAATATGTTTGTGCGAAAGCAGCCTCTTAACAGTTTGTCCCTCAGTAAACAAATGAAATTGGCAAGAAGCCATATATAGGCATTAGGCTTAGTGCTGTTAACAATGGCTAAATGCACTGCAATATATTTGTCCAAACCGGATAGAGCTAATGCAGTAAAACTAAACAGCCCATAATATAAAATACCATCAATTTTGTGTTGAAGAGAGGATTTAATCTATTAAACTTGGGGCTCAAACATCATTCACGTGAGCAAACGCCACAGGTCTGTCTGCATGTTTCAACCACAGTTAACACAGAAACAAAACAAAACAAAAAAATGCACGTATAATATGTTTTTGTCATTGATGAGTTTAACATGTTGCACTTGCTGTAAAATAGTCTTATGACTGCCATTTATTATTGTAGGTCAATTGTTGTTGCTGCATATTCTGAGGGTTTGGTGCAGCCGCATCATTGAGGATGATGATGGATGCAATCACAGCTCAGTACATTCAGAAGACAATTACAGGAGGAGATAAGAGGAGAACAGACTTGCAATGTTGGATTTGTATTTAAAATTTAATTGGATTTTAAATCAGTTTCAGCAAAAGTACAGCTCAGCGATAAACTGTGTACACAGCAATGTGGTCACTTGGCTGTTGGATTTGGCAGACTATGATTTATTCTTGATTGCCAGTCATGGCAGCCTTAAGTCATCTCAGTCATGGGCATTGTTTAAAGAAGGAATAGAAGCACACATGAGACAGTAAATCTTGAATGTGCACAGCATCATTTGATCGATTTGGGTTACCTTGTAGATGCTATTGTTATTGATACAAAGGTAGGATGGGGTTGGGGCGATTGAATTAGATCACAGTGGATCACAGCATATAAAGTCTTGTCTTAATTTGCTTTTTAACCCCACCCCACCCCTATTTGAATGAGCATCACACATTTTATTTTTTACTTGGAATAATTTATTTCAGGTGCTCACTTAACCCTGCACTGCAATTAGAACATTGTTTATTTTATTTATAAGCGACTGATTTGAGAACGCCATAATTCTAGTTTTGTACGACTTTGGATATATGCAAACGAGATCCACTTTATGGCACATTTTTTTTCAGTCCTACCCAAAAACCAATGTAATGTATTTTCATGTCGGGTGTTGGCTTGATTTGCCGCCGTATTCTATATTTCCTGCGGCTGCTTAACTTGTTTCATTACGCCTAAGTGTCCAAAACAGCCCTGTAGCAATCATAATCCTATAGTCTGTGAAAGTCTTTACTCCAAAGAAAAATCCATTCCTGTGCTTTCAAAGTCTAAATTTCAACGGTGGAAGCATGTAGCTGCAGGCAGGCCTGAAGCCCACACAGCATCCATTACAGTGGAGCAATCGTGCAGTTCTCTCCACGGACAGAAAACATATTTACTTTGTTCTGCAGCAGCTTACAACTGGGGAAGTTCTTAACCTTGGCGTAACTGACACTTCACATTCCTATATTTTTTGGAAAATGAAATCAATCGCAGTAGGTTGTGTAATTTATGAGTCGCTCAGATTAATTCCCTGTGAAAATAATGGTTGGCTAATGAATAATAGTTTGGAGTAGTAATTTTTCTCCATGCAGTGTTATTGTTTTGAGAAAGAATTGCAGAATATTTGTGGTTACATATCCTGCTACCCTGCTATTACTGAACCACCACTCGGCGCGACCGTTTGAACCAACAATTTTGGGTAAATTCTAGCAGTTGCAGTTTGACAAATTGCATTGGAAATTCACCCACATTTACTTCCGTTGGGACCAAGTATTCCAGATTAAAGTGCAACGCTAAATTGCAAAGATTCTTTGCATACGCCATCCAATGTTAGAAGTGCAACATTCAATTTATTTCACCATGAACAAAGGGAATGCGAGGGCCTGTTCATTGTTGCTTGTGCTTTGACTTTTTTTGTTGTTGTTCCACACCCATCACATAAAGCAATTATCCTGGGTCCATTTGGTTTAAAAGGTCAGTTCAGTTGGATAGTGCAACTATAGAATGACATCTCTTTATGAGTGCTTTTTGAATAGTCTATTTAGAGAACATAATTTAAAACACATTTAGCCTCCAGCACAAATGTGGCTGCTGTCTAAGTGCATTCCTGCCAGGTCATATCTCATTAGCAGAACACATTCAACAGACTATTTTATTGTTGTCTAGTCCACTTTTGACATTAATAGTAAAGTTTCCCAGCAATTGCTATCTTGGATTCACAAGGGAAGAAAAAAAGATCTCTTTTTTTTTTTTATTGATTAACCTTGTGATTAACCAATGTTGGTTTTCTTACACTGGTTCATTGATGTTTGTCTTTCCATCAGCCATTATTCTATTCTTTGAACATAAATTACAAGAAAAAGTATGGGTGGTTTGTGTTGATTTAAAAAAAAAAAAAGAAAGGGTTGTGTGCTTCGCTGCATATTGTCCCGATCTCTCAGAATGAAACAATGTTGGTTTATGTGGGTATTTATCATGTTTTTTTTAGACTTCAGATTGTGCCTGATGTTACCAATGAAATTAAGTGAAGCAGCCTTCTGAAAATGTCTGCTTTGTTCAATGAGCCGAGGGACAGCTAAACGCTTTAAATAATTAATTAACCAAACCATGAAGAATTTGATGATAAAATTTCCCGTTAGGCTTTCGGTACACAATAAGGTTGATTATAGATGACTACAATTTCCCTCATTGAACAAGCCATTTTCAACACATTTTGATCAAAGCCTAAGGAATTTTTGATTCCTCACCCCTCTACTCCCACCTCGCTCAGCAGCCTTAATGGAGTAATAAGGTGACATTGTAAAGATGTGCAATATGCAGTAAGTGCCCGCCATTTTCATACTCTTTCTCACACTCTATTTAACAATCCAGGCAGTTGAAAAAAAGTCTCAACGTGCCATTTGTTAAATATGCTGTCCTTGAGCACACCATAATGCCATTCTCATGTATTATGCAAACAGTGCTAATACATTATAGATAGCAATTTCAATAACCAAACAATGGTTTTGCATACACTTGATTGCCATTCAAAACCAAATGTTGAACAAATGCAAAAGGTATTATTATGATTGGATACAATTACCATATACCACATGATGGATTTGGATGTCCCTCCAAAATTGATGTAAATATAAATGAGTTAATGAATATAAAATGTATTATAAAAGTTCCTTATATTGTCTCCATAGGGTCCCTCTCTTCTTTAAACTTAAGTCATAAGGTTTCACAGCATTTTCTCTTTCGGGGTGCGCTGGAATGTCCTACTATCTACAGAAATTAGTGTCTCGCTCTGTAAAATGTTTAAATCTCAAAGTAAACATTTGTGTCAGTAAGCTGTAGTAGTGATGGCCGATCGCAAAGAATTTACGCTAACAAAATTCAAAAATTGAAGCCGATCATTGCAGTTAAGTGTCTCAATCGCAGTTTTATGACATCAAGCGACAAAACGCTTGTTGACATTAAGCATTCCGGTCTTTGCGATGCTTTGGGGGTATTGGTTTGTTTGGCTGTGTCCAACCTTTTTTTTTTTTTTAATGAAATGCGACCAAATTACTGTGCAGATACTGATAATCCTCAGACCTTTTGAGATTGCTCATTGCCCCATGTCTGGAGCAACAAAGTTCAGAAAATAACTTGTCGCTGGCCCCTTTATTAAGTCATCCGACGCACCTCGCTACATTACCAGTGAGCTGGATGAGCCAATTATTTTTTGGGATGGTAGTTGGAGTAAAAAGTTGAAGAATAACTGATCTGTAGAAATGATGCATATTAAATGTAGACAATTTTAATATAAATCGATTTTACACCTAATAAATTCATTAGTACACTTGGGGAGCCAATCGGGAACCAAAAGAATTGACTATTTTAGGAAGGCGAGTCTCAAGAACTGGCTTTCAAAAAACAACCAAAAAATTCCCCATTCCCAAATATTTGCACACCGATGCAGCAGAATTGTGCAATGTTAGTTCAGCATTGAGTCAATTTACATGACTGTTGAAATGAGGTGTTGGTGAGTAGAAGAATAAGCCAACCAAGGATAAAATGGAAAAGATATGAGTGACCAACAAGAGGGAACAAAATAAAGTTAGAATATTGGATGAGACACGCTAAGAGGAAAGAAACAGAAGCAATACAGCGCGGTCTGCTCGTGAGTGCATTTTAATCAGCTGAGAAAGCACCAGAGAATTAGATAAAATGTCTTCTGAAAAGTGGGGAAGTGTAGGTGGGATTTATGGTACATTGTTCCCGACCAGAAACGAGTGCTCTTTAAATTTTAGCCCACTGAAGTCATTCATCACACACGCTCAAAGGAGTAATTTCTTTGCTAGTGCAAGATGTTAAGACTTTTTTCAGACTTAAAACACAAAATTCTGCAACTATTTATTTTCTCTAAGTCATGTCCTCGATGGGGTTGCATTGAGGCCAGCTGATTTACGGCAAGAGGGACGGTACAGCATAGACTCGTCACCAGCCAATTGTAGGGCACAAGTAGACAACCACACCAATGTACCATGTTGACTCTTTAATGAACTTAAAGCCATGGTGTTGTCCATCGTGGTTATTTTTGAACCAAACTTCTAAGAGGGGGTCAAATGAACCAAAGCAATTTGAAGGATCTTTGCAATTTTTGTAGTACTGGATTATATGGAAAAAGGGGTCTAGTTTGAGGTTTATGCAAATAGTTTTTTTGGGAGAGATGTGAACTTTGGTTAATAAGCTATATTGTTGCGCCAAACACTAAGATTGTTTGGCCAAATGATCTTCGACTTTAAAGAATGTAATTTCTGTTGAAAAAAAAAAAAAAATGAGCCAACAACTGTACAGATTTATTTATTTTTTTACTCTTTATTACACCGGTGAGGTTCCCCTGCTTCCCCTACTGCACATCCCTGCCAATAAGATTTACACATTATTTACCAGCAAATAAAATTGCAACAATGAAAATATTAATCTAATATATATTTAATTACTTGAGGGAAATATGATATTAGAAACCAACATTTCACAAGTACAGACTTTAACGTGATATTGAGTCATCTTTAGAATAGGACACCTCGACAAGATGACAAAAGCTTATTTCGTGCAGGTTGTTATCAAGCAAATAGGAACCAACTAAGAGTATTACATTGCATTCATCAAAACAAAAACAAAAAAAACATCTTGGTGGCAAACTTGATTTATTTTTTAATTGTTTTGTAAAAATAACCAGCCGGTAATTGACAATGCAGTATATTTATGGAGAAAATGCTACAATTGAAATCAAGGTACGTTAAAATACCAATTACCTTTTGCCAGAGTGCTGTGATTAAGAGCAAAGATATCTCTTTGTGTTCTTGTGCTTTGCTTTTGCTTGAGGACAACAGTCCTGATGAGAATGTAATATTATCTATGGAACAAATTCAAAACAACTGCCTGACACAACGATTGCCCCCACCCCCCAAAAAAAGAAGCTTTATGTATATTACAGATGACTGGTTGAATACCAAATATGTTGATGTTACAATCAGTCTGAATCTGACTTGTTCCCCACAGGATGGCATATTCATGTCTAGTGTCTGACAGCTGAGCTGGATCCCTGTGGCTAGTATGCAGTGGGCCCAACCCAATCCGAGCACTGCAGAGTAATAAAAACCTGCAGCATGCATTCCCATCTGACCTATCGCAGAGGATAGGTGCCTAATAAAAGAGATATAACTAGCCTGTCATCAAAACAGCGTGGAAACAACTGTAGACCACATTCTTATTTTATGTTATATGCAGCAAAATGAAATCTACTTTTGAATTGCACTCAGGGCCAAACAAAAAAAAAATCTTCTGCATGTGCTTTTATTGCACCCGCAGTTCCATTATATCAGCCAAGGTTGTTATATCTGTGATTTACACATGTAAATAATGCAACAACTGGAAATGGCATACTCAGGAAATAAGTCAAATAAAAATTTAAAACAAGTCCCACTAATTAGCACCGGTGTCCTCAATAAGGGATGATCTGAAGAAAGTAAAGGTGTCTATGCTACAGTATGTATTTTATCATGTTTTTGTTTTTTTTTGAAATCCAAAATATTTTTTAACCAGGCTCAATCGCATTTTTACTTGGGACGGACTTCATACTGAGAACAAATCCCTTAATAAAACATTTTACTGTTGAATGAACTATTTGGCCCTGACCTTGAAGGAAACCTGACCAAAAAAAAACAAAAAAACCATTTGCTTCGTACGTACACACTTGCAAGCCTTCGGTGCTCAGTGAGATACAGCCTGGGAAACTTGTTCATGACCCAAGTGTTCCATCAACGTCTTGTCTTTGGCTGGGTGCAAATAATCCCAAATAATCCTCTTTCCCAGTGACAAAGATTGCCATGCTTCTGTGCTCCACGTTGTCAGCTTCCTTTTCCGCTTACACACCCAAAAAAAAAACAGCAATGCAATTAATACCTGGGAAGCTAGAAGAAAGAACAGTTCAGCACTAATTCCTCAAGGAAGGACAATTTACTTACATTTCCTGAAAAATACACACAAAAAAACAGTAACGCAATTAATACCTGGGGATCTAGAAGAAAGAAGAGTTGAATACTACTTTCTTAAAGAAGGACAATTTACTTACATTTCCTGAAAATGCACAGAAAAACAGCAATGCAATTAATACCTGGGGAGCTAGAAGAAAGATCAGTTGAGCACTACTTCCTTAAAGAAGGACAATTTACTAGATACATGACAGATGCAAGATAAAGCCGACAGCAGGAGTCACCAGGTAGCCCGCAAAGATCACTTGAGTAGCCTGCAGGCTTGTTCAATAAAGAGCTCAGCAGTGATGGGACATTTTTGATTTCCCAGGAATGTTCCAGTAGAACTGTACACTGGCAGATGTTTGTAGAACTAAAATGTATATTGATATTGCTCTGTTTCTCAATTATTATGAGAAATGCTTGACATGGTCACTTTCTTCTCTGAAATGAATATTATTAATGCTAAGAATAACATATAATCGTAACTATTGGATTCCATTGGACGACTGGATTGTTTTTTTTAGACTGTTGATACTGATATTTGACTTAATAAAATTCAGATAACCAATTAAATCGTCGATTAATTAAAAAATATATATAATGGATAAAATAACCTTTGCTTTGCTGCTTTTATATAAATATATTCTGCCTAGAAAAAATTGCTCCTATCAACAAAATAAATGTGCCCACATTTTTGAGTGTGTCACATTAATGTTCCCTGGCCTTGACGTATGTAAAGAAAAACTAAGAGTGGAATGCCCATCAAAGAGCCACTAAATAGCTCAACTGGCAATTTTAGCTTTCCATAGTAAAATGTTACTTAAAGCAGTATAAAAATGACATTGCTGCCATTAAGGAGCCTACAGGACCTCGATCAGACCAAAGTGCTTGGAAAAGCACATCCAATTAATCTGAGAGCATTACAAGGTTTGACAGTCAGTGGCTGTTTTTGACAGAAAGTGCCTTGGAGCATTGAATGAAGCAGTTTGCAAAAAGACTGCTGGCCATCGCTGCCCAGCTCTGCTCTTAGGAGTCACAGGAAGTCTTTCAGACATGACGCTATTAAGAAACGTGTCTGACTGACTACTCTATAGTGGCAGGCAGTACATACAATATAATACATTATGTGTAATTATGTTCCTCAATGCTGTGCTAATAATTACCATAGATTTTCTTTTTGCTGCTTGCTGTGTTTCATTTAATCATTGTAATTTCCCATCAAATATTGCTCTTGTAACAGAAGTTGTATTTATTTTTCCGTGCAATAGTGTGTGTGTGTGTGTGTGTGTGTGTGTGTGTGTGTGTGTGTGTGTGTGTGTGTGTGTGTGTGTGTGTGTGTGTGTGTGTTTCTATGATATCTGGCAGTGTGATCGATGTTCATCACTGCTTTACCAAAAGGCCAGTGATCTTCTCAGTGGGTGAATTGCCTGATTGTGGAATGGAATTGTCATTAGTCGATGTCCAGTCAGCATAGGTCTCTCATTTGTGTCGCCTCCTGGCCAATCATATGCCCATTAGTCTTCATTTTGCCTTTTATGGCTTAGACCTGCTCGGTTCAATCAGCTACTGCTCTCATTTTGCCACGTTGCTTTTATCTATACAATCAAAAACCCAGGGCTGTCTTCCCTCCAGCCAATAACTTCTCCATTACTCACCGTTAAAGGCACACGTGTACTTCCAACAAAAACAACCTCCAATGGCCCTGACCTTAGCGAAGGTTAAAGAATCCTAGACATTTCTGACTGTCTCATTCGATAAATCAAATTGTGACCAGTCATTGATGGTGTAGTGGTACATCGGTGCAGGCAGTGTTGGCTCGATCAGTTCACACACCCTCATCCCTTTATTGTGGCCATCGTTGTGATAGTTGCACACAACCACACAAAACAAATAACTTTTTTTTTTTTTTAAACAAAAACAAATGGCACACTGTATAAATAGTATTGTCAAACATAAACAGAATGTATTAAATCATTGAGTTCAAGTCAATGAGAGGTTGAGTCTCAAAAATGCCAGTTCACGCCAAGTCCACTTGAGTCCAAGCCATATGATTCGTATCCCCCAACCGCGCACCTCTCCCAATATTGTGGCTGGGCAGAAGATGTTTCTCTTTTCTTACCTCGGTTCACACAGTAAGAAACTGTATGGCTTGATTTACAACTAAAGTTGGCACATTCCTTGGACCTGATAACAGCGGGGAAAGTTCTTCAAGCGGTTCTTCCAGAGCTCTATTAATAGCAGAACAGTGCCAGGTCTGTTGAAGCAGTCAACTGTGATCCCAATACCTAAGAAGGGCTCTGCAGAGGTCCTATATGACCATTGGCTTTAAGATTCCTAGAGACGAGGACCCTGGAGTGGATTGTCAAGAGCTTTAAAATGGAATTGTAGGCCCTATGATTGACCCTCTGCAATTCACTTACAGGTCTGGTAGGGGTGTGGATTTTCATTATAGACACCATCCACAGTCGCCAAACACAATTGCCAGCCTCTTGTTTGCCGATTTTTCATTTGCTTTCAACACCGTGCTGCCCGACATTCTTGCACTTCCATCTAGACCATCATTTTGTTTTGTGGATTTAGAGCTAAATATAAATAAAACTGAGGACACCATTGTGACTTTTTCAGAGACAAATGGCAGAGGCAGTAATCTCTACAATAAAGAATGAGCCTGTGAGGCTCGTTGATGAGTATAAATATCGGGGAACCATCTTCAGTCAACTGCTTACAATTCCAAATAACACTGGAGAGCTTTTGAAAAATTGCCATCAAAGGCAATATCTTCTAAAGAAATTAAGGACTTTTGATGTCAGCAAAAACAATATGGTGGCATTTTATCAAGCCTTTGCGAATATTCTTCCATTTTCATATAATAGTTGGTTGCATACTGTCTTTGTCCTTTACCAATCACGGTTGAACAGAGTTACAAATCTATGTTCTAAAATCATCAGTCAGCTACGAAGATCTTTTCCTGCGTTTTGTGACCAGCAGGCTATGAGAGATGCCCACAGGCTTCTCAGAGACCCTGCTCATGTTTTCATTACACCATTTGAGTGGCTTTCCTTCGGGCGTAGGCTAAGCTGTGTTGGTTGTAGGACTTAAAGAAAGACGTCTACATTTATTTTTTCAGTATTTCCTCTGTCAAACTCCGACCCCTTCTTTCTCCAACATGGTGTTATCACAGTTCTTAAAGCATGAGTTACGTATTTAGGATTAATTGAATTTAACGTTTTTATGAATTTTTATTTGTGACTGCAATTATGATACTCTCTGTGCCTCTAATTACTCTCTAAGGATAGATATGTGATTGATTGATTGATGATTGATTAATTATGTAATTGATTGATTGAACCAAATAACGATTTGACTCGACTTCCTTGAAATGTTGGTTTTCTTCAGATAAAATTCATGAATTTCCTTTCAGCGGAAAAATTTATCCCATTCTTTGAAATGTATTTTTTGATTCACTTAAAATCAGCAATAGATAAACTATTGTTTGTATTGGCAACTTCTTTTCTCAGTGACACAGCACCCATGTTGAAATGAAAAGCAATTCTTCAAATGTAATTTTTCTGAATGTTTTCCTGTTCGCTACAAAGATCGAGGGGAAAGATAAACTGTCCCTTATTGTCACTGCTGTATTACTGTTTCTTCCTAACACTCCTCATTATGGCTTTATTTGGATGAGAGGAGCAATCATTTGTGTCTGAGCTCTGTTTTCTTGGCCTGTGGAAGAGTTGCTCTGGGGGGACTCAACCAGCCATTCACGATAAATGGGATGTGGCATGGCAATCTGTGGAAAGAAGCTCAGGTCATAATATGTGCCCTCATACATAAATTACGTAGTTAATGCACAGCTAATCTTCCAGACAGACATAGTTTCGCCCGCTGGTAATACATATAGGCAGTGCGTCTGCAAGATTGACAACAGAATCTGTATTGGCAGTTTAATGAACATTTGCAATTGTCTCTTCAGGCATTTTGTAAATCTCTTTTGTGAGGTATACAAAATGTAATTGCATGGAAATTTTGTTGAGTTTTGTTGAGTCTTGCTACCTTCAATTTTATCCTCAGAAACTGAAACCATGCATGCTCTTCTGGGTTTAGGTCAGTGACTCACTGTGAGGTTGCCATTAAGAATACAGCTGAACCTGTATTTTTTGATTCTACGCAACTTTCGGTCTAACGCGGTTTGGTCACTGATTTAGTAAAGTAGTATCATATATATTTAGTGAAGTAGTATCTTATATGGATATACAAAGACCGTACGAAGCTAAATGACTAGC
The DNA here is from genome assembly GCF_054491065.1 of Syngnathus leptorhynchus. NCBI lineage: Eukaryota > Metazoa > Chordata > Actinopteri > Syngnathiformes > Syngnathidae > Syngnathus > Syngnathus leptorhynchus. Next base: position 6,807,050 of record NC_141202.1, read on the forward strand.
ACATAAACCTTAGCGCTAGTGTTTTAATTTGCGTGACTAATTTAAAGGCGTTTGATAAGACGTCGGAACAGCACTTCGTTGTGTGACCACAAAGACGGAGATCGTAAAGGCTGTTTGATTTTTATGACTGCTTATGCTAATGGGATAGGCCATCCGTACATGAACACTACTCCGATTGGTAAAATAATGTTTTTTAAGAATTATATCATATTTTAATTTTAACCCAGAAGAATTACATTATCCTCAAATGCAAACACACGTATCTTAGTACGTATTTCTCTAGTCCAATTTCATTTCATTGTACAGAGGTGTGAACTAGGGATGGGAATCTTCACCATCAAAGCGAAACGATACTCATCTCGATACACTGCCAATGATTCGATGCATTCACGATTCATGAAATTGCCAATGTTAAGATGCGATACGATTCTCCCATCTCCTGCGATACGGTGTGATACAGTACGATTCCATTTTAAAACAATGCGATCCAGTGCAATACGATATGATGCAACTGCATCTTACAGGTCGTATTGATTTTCCGATGCATATCGGTGAATCTTCCCAACCCTAGTGTGAATGTATTGTGAATGGCTGTTTGTATGTGTTTCGCATGACTAACTACCCACCAGTCCAGCATTATTCTAAAAACAACTGGGATAGGGTCAAGTTACTTACAACCCTAATAAGGAAATAAAGTATAGAAAGTGAATGGATAGATGATAATTTACCAACAATATAAATGATGTAGCTTTTACTGTATATATTACAGTAGCTAAACTGGACACCTCAACAACTAATGTGGCGTTTGACTGTTCAATGAATGAACAACACATTCAACAACAATTTTATTTGGTCGTAATATTTCACTGGCGGTTTTACGGCTTATTCTGCCAGCTTCAAAAAGCCATCACGTTGCTTTAATGAGTCTCGTGAACAAACCCATTTTGTTGCGTGACAAAGGGAGTATGCTGCACGAGGCTGTAGTAAAGACTGTTGACCTTGAAAACTAAGGATTTATTAAAAAATTGTAACTGTACCCAATTCTCTGCTCTCCATAGGCACTCTGCATGTACGTACATGTCCATCACTGAACCAAATATCAATCTCGATACATGGCCAATGATGCATATAAAGAGTCTGATTTCATGGAATTCCAGAAGTGGAGGTTAGTGGCGCTGAAAGTTCTTGATCCAAAAGTCGACATGTGGTTTGGGAAAACGGACAGAGGAGCATCTTGGTTAACATTTTTCATTGGCACTCACTATTGAGAATAAGGAAATGAAGAAATTTAGGCTTTGATTATGTTCTCATTTTTGAGTGCCGGGTTTGTTTTTCTTTAATGACAATAATAAATTAAATCTCCGTACATAGTGCCTATAAAAGCCTTTGCTTTCAACTCAATTCAACCCAACCTATTAAGAGAAATAGTGGATCATCTTGGTGTGGCCAATCTCACACTCACAGCACATCACAAACCAAACACATTGTTAGGACGCAAGACTCCCATCATGACGTGCTTATCTGCAGCATTGGGACACCACAAGGAACTGTTCTAGCGCCTGTCTGATTCACCATTACACAGCGGCTACAGCACTCCTAACCTGTCATCTGCAGAAATTCTCTGACGATTCTGCCATTTTTGAATTCATCAAAGATTACAGAGAATTTACAGAGGGCTTTGTGGAATGTTGAAAAATGAAAGGCTCAATATTAACTTTGAAAGGAGCTGCTGGTGGATTTTTAGCATGGGCTACCACTCTCCATCTGCACTAAATAAAAAGTCAGTCAGCTAACCATAAAGGTGTCTCAACCTCTAAGTACCTGGGTGCCCACATTAACAATAAACTCGGCTAGCATGCCAACATGGATGTTGGCTTCAGCCGATCAGAGGAGACTATTCCGACTCAGGAGGATGAGAGCCTTTGGTGTTCAGGGGATGCTCATGAAGACCTTTTATGACTGGTTGCAAATGTTATCTTTTACGGAGTGGTCTGCTGGTGGCACATCTGCTTGAGACAAAAAGAGGCCATCTCTGTCTTGGGATGGATGTTTCCTGTAGTCAATGCACACAGTGAGCGTCAGGATGATAAGGGCTAAGCTATCATCCATGCTGGACAACTCTGCCCACCCTCTCCAGGACACTCTGACAGCACTGGTTCTTTTAGCAACAGACTTTTCCACTCACGCTGTCTGAAGGAGATAATTTTACAGCTCCTTCCAGCCTGAAGCTTTTAGAGTCGACAACCCAAACAATGGATTGTTTATGCAAGGATAATGGTTTTTCTGCAACATGCTTCTTTTTGCATGATGATGAATTCCAATGCAATAATGTCAAACTCAACTCTATATTTATGGCCTCTTCATAAGAAAATCACTATGTGAACCCCACTTCAATTGTACAGTATGTTAACATCCCTGAGCACATACAATGTGTCGATTTTCTGTGTTCTCCTTGCATGCGATTTTTTATTTCCTGTATTCACTGTTATTGCTGAACTGATACAAATTTCCCCAATATGGGACAAATCTTATCTTACGTTCTCTTTTTTTAGGTCCAACCACATTTGACTTTGTCTCAGGACTTTCTACATCCGGCAAGGAAAACTGGATGCCTGCGTGGTGCATGCATCCTCCATCTTCACTCAGTGGTGCCCGGTGCTTTGTGAATTAGGTTCAAATTGTGACTTAAATCAGTGGGGAGATTGTCATTTTGACGATCTTCGTAGAAGCCTCCTACAGCCGGAAAGCAAGTCCCTGTGGATCTCCCCAGGTACGATACACATCTGATTCAGGTACAAGGTGCCAACCGGTCACCTGCCAGGACTCAGGTTTACACGGCCGGTAAAGAAGATAACATTTGAGCAAAACAAGCATGACTGTTGTCAAGATCGGAAAAAAAAAATCATTTTCACAAAAAGACGTGGTGTTCCAGATGTCAAAATTTAGTCAGTCGTTTGGATCTGAGTCATCCCTACAGTACCACACAATTAAATTTTGGGTTCGTTCCATCAACCAAGTTACTTATCCATGTCAAGATATAAGGTGATAGATACATTATTTTCTTCAGAGCCCCAATAAAGGCAGTAGGGCAGGTAGTGGACACATTCTCTACCACAGTCCCCACAGTGTAGTAGAAACCATTATCTTAACAAATAGATTTTATTAAGCTTCATTCATCTTAGCCTATATTTGTCATTGCAGATGTCTTTTGCATTGGTGCTAAATGGAGACATTTATAAAATTTAGCTGAATCACATCAGAACCATAATATTAGAGGCGACTGTCTGTATGATAGTTGGCTTGTATACTTCCGCTGTCACAACACCTGACTCACCCTGCACAACGGCCCTTGGTTATCAATCATCTGATTTGACTCATTTGCACCTGACGTTATACTAGTAACAACTTTGCACTCTTCAAAGTCAACTTTGTTTAGATTTTGGCTCTGTACGTCTATATGGGTCAGTTTATGCTCTTGAGACAAACTTCTATTTAAGCTTCTGTGATAAGAGCATGCAGTTTATTACCCTCCACAACATCTACCAAAGATTTGTGGCAAGATACCAGAAAGGTAAATGTGAAGATATTTTGTCTCATCTAGAATGTGATGAAATATGTTTTGTGGTTTAACCCATCCTTGAGCATCAGTAGGCAGCAACAAAATCAGGTTTAAAGACTGAATGAAGATCTTGTGACAGGATCTTGATCACTGAAATAGACATTATATTGTGTATAGTTGATGAACAGTCAATTAAAAGAGGTTGATTTATTCTGTAAATGATGCTGTTTTTTGACATTTTAAAGTGTAAATGGCAAATATGAAACCATACTGGGTGGTGACCTCAACAGCAGAAGCTGGGTCTAAGGATGTGAAATCAAATGCAACCTCTCTGACACAGAAGAAGCCTGAGCTGGTGTGCAAGGTTGAGATGTTTCATTATAAAATTACATGCAGGATCGTGATAGTTGCGCTCAACCCGAAACACAGCTTGTGCTTCGGTTTCAGTCCTCTACAGAGAGGTTAGAGACTCTGTTAAACTCTGCAGTACGTTGCCCCATTCCTATTGACCTTGGCTCTTTGGGGTTCATGCCAGTGGAGCAAAGGGTTATCCTATTTAAAAGTTAGCCTGTCGGTATAAGGATGGGTCCTGCCTGTTATTTGTGCCTAATTACCAAACAACTCACAGTATTCACCCTTCTTGGAGACCTTGAAGAAGGAACTGCAGAGCACTGACCCTGAGGTCTCCCTCAAACTGCTCACATGGGCACAGCCCCATAGTTTTGTGGCCAGTGGAAAGTGTTGGTCCGAGCTTGAATGACACCCTGTGTAAGACCTCACTTTGAGCTAAATAATGCAGTCATATTTCCTCATTTGATGATTTTTTACTCTGTGAATACATTTACAAACTGTTGATTGTTCTTCTGTTTAATGATGAAGTGATGATACTGTGGCTACTTTTGCTGTGGGAAAAAGGACTGGTGCCTGGTCAATTGTTCCTTTACCTTTCTCTCCCTCGCTTGCTTTTTGAAAGAAAATCGGTGATGCAGTTCAATCATTAGTTTGAAAATGTCATTCCTCAGTTCCCTTCTTCGGTACTGCATTGGTTGACTGGCAGATGAGGCAAAGGCACTTCCATACGTGTCTTAAGTAGATAGCTGATAGATGCACCTTAAAATGTATTCTATGTTGTGTAATGATAACACAATCGAAAACCACTTCCTATAGCATTTCCTGGTCGCCTGACCTTTTCATATTTTGTTTGAAGAATATAATTTAGAATTATCAGTTGCAATAGAGTATATTAATATGTTTGTCTTGTGTAGACTTAACAGCCACTTCACATTGCTATAAAAATGTTTTGAAGGCTCAAACTTTGTTCAGTGCATTTGCTTTGGCAATGTTTTGTGGCATATACTAAAAGAAATATTATAAATTAGCTTGTCATGACGTTTTTTTTATATAATTACATAAAAGCAGTTATTCCCAAATAGTTGTCAACAAGTGCCGGCTAATAACACGCATGGTTGTTTACCCCAAGTCCTTAAAGGCAGACAAAGGCACTGATTTACATCCTGCACCGTTTTCCTCTTGTGTACATATTTAATGGCCTCGAATGAAGATAAAAAAAGAAAAGAAAAAAAAATCTAATTGAGGGGACTCTAGAGGTTGGCTCTGATGTTTCACTTTGCGAGTCCATGCTTAACAAATGACAGGTTTTCTCTGTGGTTCATAAGAGGATGGTTTGAGGAGGGTGCTGGAGAGAGGAGGGGGGCATCTCTTTGACAGAATTGTAAAGCGGCAGAATGAACAGATGTCTCCCAATGATTAATGTTCCTCCCCGCTTTGCCTCAGAGGTGCTGCATGCCCATGCATCTCTAACCCTACACCAGCGCTCTATAAAGCTAATTTCTTTAACTTGCCGCTTTCTCTGTCTTTTTACAGATGTTCCTCTTCCCGATTGGTCAATATCAATTAGAGCAGCCTTACCATTTGGGTGTTTTGGTAACTAATGCACAGGACACGAAGGACATTACAAATACATATTTTTACTATGTGGTGAAAGGGTTTAAATGGAAATTTCCCTGCACTGGAACATGGCAAGAATACAGACTGCAAGGTGTGTTGAAGGACTGAAAGCGAGTGTAAAAAGAATCAGAAACACCAGTTTTTCTCTGAAGTTGAAAACAATTCCAATTTACCAAAATCTTCATATGTTTGATGAAGGGAGATTGTGCTAAATTCTCAATTGTATTATTTGCAGCCTGGAACACAATTTAATGTTAATTTTCCACAGTACAGCATCTATAATTTAAAAACATATTTATTCACACTTGGACGTGTATTTCCAAACGTATATTTTAAGATCTCCCCTCATCCTAATTGTATTTACTGTTATCATGGTAGTGTCAGCGATATAGAACAACAGTGACCCCTGCTGCAGCCGTTTGAGAAGGGGGAAACCCACAAACTGTCTGGTGGGAAATAGCCCATTAAATTCTAGCACTGCAAGGTAATGACTACCAGGCATATGGTAAAGGGCTCACATTAAATATTTACACTCTTGGTTAATATTTTATAGAGTAATTTTGTATTTAATTGGAATTCATACTTGATATAAATACATAACTAAGTGGGACATACTGTTCTCAAATTGACAATGGCCCCAACTCCCCTAATACAAACACATACACACACGCACACACATACATTCGCACAAACTTGGGAAGTATTTTAAATTGCAAATTTCCCTTTTGTGGACTCAACTATTATCCTACCTTAAATATGACATACACTGCACATTAAGCATGTGTGGTGCTTATTACAGTTAACACCCACAGCCATACATGGGCAATAAGAACTGTGAGCCGCCCTGCTGTTATGCTGTTTTTTTTGTTGCCGTTTATCGCTGCTGCTCAGTTTTGTGTTCTCATGTAGGGTATTATGTCAAAACCATAATTTGCATCTATCACAATTGACAGTTCAAAACATAAAGTTCATCAAAAGGCCTTTAAAATTCTCAGATATGCATATTTACTTCACAGTGAATTAACATGTATAGAAAATGGATGGATGGATTGAAATACGCATTTGGTTATTTTCACAGCAATGTGTCGTCTGAAATTTGGTGTAGGATGGACAATAATTTACATTGAAATGCATTTAATTTTATTTTCCTGTACACAGTGAACACAACACAACAACACGGGACAAAGCAGGAAGCTGAACTACAATGATGGAATGTGAGAGTAGCATTTTCCTTCTCAGGGTGGAATTAAAAAACACTTGGTTTGGTAGAAGAAAGATTTCCTCAGTCTGTCAGTGAAGCCAGGTTGTGACAGTAGCCTGACACCGAAGCTGTTCTTCTGCCTGCAGATGGAGCTGTGCAGTAGATGCTCTGAATAGCCCTTGATGGACAGAAGCTCGTTCAGCGTCTTCCTTTGTGCTACAGATGTCAGGCTGTCCATCTCTGTTCCCACGACAGCCTTGCGTGCCTCCTTGCTTTAACAAGGCAAGAAGCCTCCTTTATATTGTTGCTGCACACCACCAACACAACAAAATTGTGTACATTAGTGCGTTCGCCACCAGAGACTGGTGAGAACGTTTGCAGAATTTTTTTACAGATTTGAAAGGAAGCCAGTCTTCAGCTGTTCACTGGGCTACACGCCCAACTATTTGGCAACAAGACAGAAGAAGAAGTTTTATTAGTACGGCAACCTAATTATTTTACAAAAGCATCAATTTAAATGACCATAAGCACATCTCAAGGCTCCTAAGACAAGAGCTGACTTGCCCTGAATTAGCACAATTGATCCAGCCGTGTCCAACGTTATCCAACCTCTTCGCCCTCTGCCTCTTACTCTGGTTGAACTGCAAAAACTCTGTCGACATCGTCAAGCAGATTGACACATCCGCAAACTATAACTGTAATCATAACTTGCATTGCATTTATTTCAGAATATCCTTCTTTGAGATGAAGCTCGAAAAACCTGACTTCACTTTCCTTGGGAGCACTTCACCTTCAAGATTAAGTACAACATAGTCACGTCTCTTCTCATTCCTTCTTGAGTTATCTGCATCTTTTACAATCACTCCTTAACCTTGATTACCAACCTGTACTGGATTTGCTTCCTTCACCCATGTAGTACTCATTTTTGCAATATGACTAGAGCTCACTACTTTAACCTGTCCACTTTCTTCCAATCCTGTCTGCTGCCATTCTTTGCATCATCTAAAAGTTTACATTTCGAGTTTCTGTTCAAACCCTCTCCATTTGAATCTCCATTCTTTTTCATTTTTTCCCCCCAAATAGGTGGCAGACTAGTAGGACTCATTGAGAGGATTACTTCGTCTTATCCAAAGCTCAAAAAGATCCTAAACACCTACCTCTCTTGATCTTGCTCCTTAAATTCTCTTGCTACTTATGGTTTTCTTTTTCCCCTCATCTAAAAACTATCTGTTCTTTTTTCCCCCCCACTTGTTCTCCTCCTGCCTTGGCATGTTATCACCACTTTCACAACTATCCAAATCTCCCCACTCGGGTTTGTTCACAATGCATCTGTGCTTACCCGTCAGTGTGTTCCTTGTTTCAGGTTTCCTTATTCACTCTCAATTCCCAATACCACCTCAAATTTGGTGCTTTCGCACCTCTTGGTGAGACGAGAATGCAAATAGTCTCTAGCATTGCCTCACCACCTGACATCTGAATTTTAGCTTATTTGACACCCCCACCCCACCCCCTTGCTTGGAGATGGCACTGAAATTTTGCTTTTAAAGTTTGGGATAGCACCCGAGAAAGACTGCTACTTCTCCAGAGGCATTGTTTTGGGGATCTTGCTTGTGGACTGATGCTGTGGACTGATGATTAAACGATCACTGTACTTTACAGCATCTATTATGTGTTTGATATTGCCCATTCAGCAGCTTGTATATTTGTGGTTGAAGGGTAAACAGAGGCTTTCTTGTCTTTGTCTGAGACATACTGCCTCAAGAAGACCAAGTTTTCAACATCAAGAAATGCTATTACTCAAAAAGTGTCAACTCGTCTGAGGAGCAGCATGTAATCTACCAAACTGCGAAGGAAGGAAGAACATACATCACCCACTGCAGATTTTAATACGCTAAATCAAAAACCGGAGGTTAGATGCTACAGAAAGTGCACTTGTGTCTTCGTGAAGGTCACACCAATTATGTTTGATGGAAGTGCAACCTCATAAGCCACTTTCTATAAGAGGTGTCTCTTATGAATATAAATCAGAATAAGAAGTCGGTGTGTGGTAGGATGAAGGTAACTGTCCAGTTTTAACAGTAGTGACAATGCTTCCAATGTCAGTGTGACAGAAGAGGACAGAGATTCCATTAGCAGGGGGCTGGTACACATTTAAATGTGAGCTACACCATGAACATTTCCAGATGATACATGTCCTTTGTGAAATTAATGTTAATGGTTCTTAAAAAAGGAGTACTGCATTATTCATACATAAGTTGTTTAATTGCCTGCATAATAAAGGTAATATTTGTGACTTTTTTTGTTGAAAAAACACCACACAATCATTGGGCATCTAAAACAGGGAGGAAACTGAGGTTCTGATTAAAGCAGTCATATCAGACAACATTATGTATAGATTGGGGGGGGGGGGGGGGGGCACAATAATAATTGAAGAAAAATATAAGATAATTTGGTGCTTATAATATATGCATAATATTTGGTAATTTGCATAATTTCACCCGTGGTTACATTCTGTGCTTTGACCTAAACAAAACCAATCAAGCAAAGAAAACATTTTCTGCATGCCTCCTTTTCTCCTAATGCATATCCTTGGTCAAATGTTGAAGGATTTTGTAGGACATAACGATATAGGGATGCAAGTGAAAACAGAATTTATATGGATCCTCTCTGACCTCTAAAAGAGAGAAAGCGAGGAAAGATTCCGGCAGTTTATTAGATTACTTCTGATGTCTCGCGATTTAAAAAAAAAAAAAAAAAAAAGCCTGCTCCATAGCTCGACACTGGCACCAAGGGGAATAAATAAAGCATTGCCAAAGCGTTGTGTCAAACGTTAATCAAAAAGAATTGGAACATGTTACACTACTTGATTTTGAGCAACATCATATACTGACAGAATGTTGTAATCTCAAATGTGTGCACGAAAATAATGCTGTGTGCTAATTATTAGATCGTAGTAGTTCCATAATTCCATTCATGAAAACCTTTCAGTTCATTGGTAGTCATCCTCTGAGACGCGATTCTTTGTAGCCAATCGCAGCAAACCTAGTGTGTCGGGGAAACTATAGATATAGAAATTCTCACTCCGCGACATATATTGACGTCAAGGTACCGCCATCTTGCAGCAGTCATTTGCTCAGCGCAGTGGCTGTTCTGCATGTGGTTAACTTTTTCACATAATTTTTTTTGTTTATTGTTTCGTCCAGGTTTCCAATTTTGGGTGAGAATAAAAGTTATTTCTTGGATTCTGATGAATGAGTTAATGTTAAGTCGTAAAACGCCACATGCCAGTGAATATTGATCAAATTAAAAGCCACATATGAAGTATTTGGTGCCTGTCCAAATAGTGGTGTGTGTGTGTGAAGGGGGCGATGAGAAGTAAGAAGTTCGTGTACGTTGTAAGAGGCCTTTTCTGAAGGTCAGCCTATTTACTTGCATTGGTTTGGATGCGGATTTGCCACACTCAATATGGCGGATGGGTTGACGATCAAAGAAAACGGGCTATCCCAACCCACGCAGCGTTGTATTTCTATGGCGGGAACTATCAAAGACTCAAAGTGTCCAGGAAGGATATCAGCTTTTTTGTTTATATGTGGCAGACCTGTCGCATGTTTTAAGTGAGTTAAATTACATGCATGAACGTGCTTACTGAAATAGAAGTATAGCATAGTGAATAAATTACTCATCGACAGTGTGAATGGAGCGTAACCAACAATTTGCTGAGCGTCAATGAAAGCATCTGATCCAGGAGGATTTCCTTTCTAAACACAGTACCGTCTGCAAGATCAACTAAAAGCTAGCACATATTTTTAGAACATAAAAGAACAAAAAGCAATTTTTGTTACTATTTCCCTTGTGGTTGCAGTGTTGCGTGTCGAGCAACGTGCAGGTACCATTGTTTGCTTTTGTGCTATTCCACGATCTTATGCCAGCGACCTTAAGTGACAGCAGATCAAAATACAGTAAATGCTCTTCCAAAATTCATCTGCGGTTCCATCGTCAAACGTTTTGTGACATTTTTGTTTGGTGGTGTGCATTGAGAGGTTTTGTAATGAAAAATTGTGCATGGGCTCATTGAAGTTTGAGAAACACAAGCACAATGTAGGAAAGCATACCAACATGAGAAAAGTCACACAAATATGATGACAAATGCAAACTCTGAGGTTTACATACACATTTGTATTCTCATTCTCATTGCCAGGACTTCAGAGAGGTTTAGAGCATCATAATGTTTCGTAATAAGGCCAAAGAAAAGCTGGATGAACTGTTCTCGAAGGAGGTAAGTAGGTCTGCTCATAAAATACTATTGTAATGTCATTCTAAAAACAGCAACAACAAAAAAACCTCAATCATATGGTTTCATAATTCTTCAATGTCTGATACGCAAGATTTTTACTTGGGGCACAGATGCACATCCTTGAATTTTAAATTTTGGGTGTGCAAGCACATTTAAAAATCCACACTATAAATTGAAAGTAAATATTCAAATTCCCTCTTTCTTTTATTTTTCTATAAAATGGCATGCCATTTTTATCAACAGGGATAAAATACCACAGTAGCCCAAAAAGCATACATCGTGTAAACTTACAAATCAGATGAGTAAAAATAAACTATCAACAGCAAGGTATGTATTTCTCACTGACTCAACGATTGCTTTTCAGTTTGCTTTAGATGACTCTGTGGATTTACATGAACAGCTGCCACCATCAAAAAGTAGTCTTCAACCCTTGAAAGGTACCCTGTCATCATGGAAAGGTAATAAATGCAGCCAGGTAGCAATTTACAATGAACCGATGTCACTGCTTCGTTCTAAAACTGGAATTGACACCTCTCCAAGAAAGCAAGAATCACATGAGCTCATCTCCAAAACTTATCAACATACTGTATTGTTTGCTTATTCTTTTGACAGGTCTAACCTCAAGTGAGGGATTGGACACTTTGGTGGAAGAAGAGGAAAAAGCCAATTTTTTTGGAGAACTCGAAGCACGTGCTTCATCAAATATTGATTATTCTCAGTTGAACAAAGAGGTTGACAATACAAGTTATACTACATATCTCAGGTATGGATAGTAGCATTTCATATAGCGTTTCTATATCTTAGATTTGCTTTACATTGACAAACCACTTACCCCCCCCCAGTACTGAAGCAAAAATGATAAAAATACATTAAAATCCAAGAGGCGGTTAACAAACGACCTCTCCCCCGTAACAGTCTTGCTACATTCGGGTTCCGCTGTATTTTAATAACCGGTACATTAACATGTAAGTGATAAGGTTTATGAATAATTTTACTCATTTCCATTTTACATGTGTCATTGCCATCTTAAAGATACTCATGTGCCAAATTAGAATTAACTTTAATTCATGATCTGTTCAGAGAATGAATATATAATTTGGGATATAACTGTAGGCTATATTGTAATGAGAAATGGTGATCATCCCTGCAGGATTGCAGAGGAGCTACCTGATCTGAATGATGATGACCAAAACGAGATTGGAGGTTCTCCATGTAAGCGGGATGGATGTATTTGGCTTCTTATTTGTCTTTATCTTTGTGTTTACATCACATATTTCCTTTTTCCACATTCCTAGGTTTGCCACAGTGCAACAAGGATTTTGAAGATGAGGATTCTGAAGTCATGGTTCGTAATTTTTATGTCATACATTTTTTTCTAAATGGTGGCCCGGTTGGGTTGGCACAGTACCAGCTGTGCTCTCCATTAACCCAATGGACCCTCTTGGGTCCTGGTGGCATATTGGAAGATTGCTTGTCTGGCTTCCACTGTCAGGTCACATGTTTCTAAGAATCAGAATCTCGAGTTTCTCCAGATTGCATATGTCATCGGTGTATAAATCAGCTGGATGCTGTCATCATTGTGTGAATGTGTTACGTTGCAACTCTCCAAAGGCTTATTTGATTTCATAGATGACAATGCTACTCATCTTTCTCTCATTATAAGCACATTGCCTGTTTTTCATCAAATGAAAATTGTATGAGGAAATAATGTTTAATCCTTTGGGCTCTTTGTATTTTTCAGAAGTTAAAAATGTCTCCAGTTGTTACAAAAGGTAAGGCAAAAGAAAGTTACACAGTGGATTCAACACCATCTAGTAAACTGTTTTTGTTTTTGCATAAAAACATCAACATTTCATGTTTTATGTTATCTCTGACATATCAAATCCATTTAACATCGTTTTTATTTTCTTAAGATAATGCATTCAATGCCTCCCAAGGACAGATTGAAGGCAAAATGAAAGAAGTACCACAAGTAACAAGTTCTCAGGACATAGGTAAAACTGCATGCATAATATGAGATTTAAACAAATATATATATTAGGTCTTATTGCCTGGATTGTGGTCATATCTTTACATATTTGCTTTTTGGCAGACCTGTTCTATGTACAGAGTGCAGGATCAGAGATGGATGCCCTTCACAATGCCTATCGGCAGATTAATACTGGAGAGGAGTCAGATGACCTTAAACAACATCATCTGTCACTGGAATGGAATGAGAGTGACAATGGACCGCTTGCTTTGTCCTCCAAATGTCAGCAAGCCACAAAGTCACCTGAATGTGCCACTACCAATGAGTCTGGTATCTATCGTATTATGAACTGTACTTATCTTAATATCTTAACTGTTTGACAGTAGAATTATGATGCAACAGTTGCATTGCAGATTATTGACCAATAGAATGAATTATTCCAAAAAAAAAAAACATTATTTAATGATATACCTTTTTAATGTTAGCACTCTATAATATATCTCAGGAAATAAAATACAATAATGACATAATTGAATATAATAATTGTTATAATTATTGGTGTTGAGAGCCACATTTAAAGTGAAAACATTGTTTTGCAATAGTTGCTCAGTGTCAATTAAGTGCTATTAGTCCTTATGTCTTTAATAACAATGTGTGATATTATATCATGTATATCTCTGCTGTATCTAGAATTACCTACTGCTGAAGAATTGATGCGACCTATCCGACCATCCAGGTCAGTGACAAAACTGTTCTCAGCAATCAGGCACTCTGTTGTATTCATTAACAATGCTCCTCATTGACAAGCTATTACTGACATAAAACAGTTGTCTGACTCAAATACAGGATATGATTACCTAAAGGAAGACTATAAATCAAAATGTGATTACTATATAATGCAGTTTATTACCACTTCTGAGTTTTAGTATTTGCATATAGTGTGGGCTCTTGAATCCGCAAGCTACACCAAGATCATTGTTTGTGCTCTGCCTGTATGTGCTCACTGGCCCATCTTTTTGTGGTTATGCTTAATTGTGCCATTACAATGTGTTGAATATTTTTCATATGTTTTGATTTGGTTATTAATACACAGTAATTGTTTGTTTGTCACATCGTTTAGTGAGCATGACGAGGAGCCCAGCCGTCCATTAGACAGAACTTTTGAAGTATTGACCAAAACTGAGAAACACCATCAGCAAGCAGAGAAGGCTGAGTCAAAGAAGCTCAAAGGAGTGAAGACATTAAAAACCTCTCAATGCAACCAGCCAGAACATTCTAACTTTGGCTTGACACGGCGTATTAGAGAAGAAGTGGAGAGACTGATGCAGGAGCAAAACATTTCCACTCCCTCCGCCACGCCTCAGCTTGGCAAAGAAAAGAAAGAACCTGTGAGATGGTCATTCAAATTCAAAAGTTCCATCGTAAATATTTTGTAAAATCCTCATGTGATCAAGTTGTACTTGCTCGTCGCATTTAGTCTGAGTTCAACTAAATCTAAACACCTTCTCTGTATTTTCTCGTAGCAACCCCTCCGCCATACTAGCAATCCTCCCTCAACATTGCCGGTAAGGAAGCCCCTGGTGGCAACGCCAACAGTCCAGAAAGTTGAGGGTAAAAGATCTCCAAGACTGAATAAAAGTGCTGCTGCAACCAAACCTTCAGTCTCCAGAGCAACAAAGCCGAGCCCCAAAATTGTGAAAAACAAAGAAAAAGATGGCAACAAAACAGGTTTACACACAAGACTTTAAATCCTAAAGTCTCATTCTGAGGAAACTGTAGATGATCGATGACCATAAACGCTGTACTTTTTATATTTTGCAGACCAAGGTCAGAAAATGAGCAGTGAGCTCGTGGTGTCTGTCCAGTCGTTGGTGAATGTTCTTCAAAAGCAGGTGGCCACAAACAGTTGCCAGGAAGTAACAGATGTACGATTTTTGCCGTCCTGTCGTTGTCATACAAATGTCTAAATCTACTCCTTAATTTATCCTCACATGAAGGGTGAAGAGTTGCATTTCCACACCAACGCTCCAACTAGTGCTGTAAGATATGCTTGCATAAAACAATTAGAACAGTCTTGTTGCAATGCTGTGAGAATGGAATGAAAGTGATGAATTAGTCACCGGAATACTCCTTAATTTAATTCTTGCTTGTTTGACATGCTTCATAACATGCATCATAATCAGGAGATGCTTTCAGTGAAATCATTGCAAAATCAAGACTGAAAATGAGATTGATTTATTTTTCCTTCAGGTATGATAGTATTTGCATTCTACCATTTCTCAACACGTTTTCTTTTTTTTTATGTCCAGAAAAGCAATTCCCAGATAGAGGAGCTAAGAGGTCAGCTGACCCAGCGGGACAAGGAACTGCAATTAATGAAGGAACAAAAAGAGGAGCTCCAACAGCAAAACTATGTTCTGCAGAGCAAGGTTGAAACATGGACAAAACACAATGTATTTCTGAGAAAACCTGTCAGGGTTTGTGTTTTATAGAACACTGATAATAAGCTTAACTTTTACAAATAGAGCTATTGTGATGGACCAAAAAGCTCCAGTCTCATCAAGCCATAAACACCTCCAGCGTTCCTTTTATGGTTACCAAGAACAGCAAAGAAAGGCTGATGGAGACTTCATCAAGCCAGTTTCATATGATTTGTTTTCTATTTTGTTCATCATTCTCCGGGAGACCCTGTTAGAGATAGCTCAAATCTTGCATGCTGCCTTTTAAAAAAATATATGTAAATGGTAAATATCTATTAATAATAGGTGTGTTTGAAAATGTTTTAACCACAAACTGTGATCTTTTTCCGACATTGTAGTTGCATAGTGCAGAAGAAGCCAGTAAAAAGTTTCAACTGACAAAGACGGCCGATCCTACAACTGAGAAAACTCTGCAACAGATTAATAAAGAAATAAAAGACCAGGAGATGATCATTCAAGGTTACCAACAAGTAAGCATTCTTGAATGTCATTTTTCTTTCTTTATTCTTGGAGTCCCAATATTTGGTTTTAAATTTGTATCTACGTTCATTGTTTGCTGGCATGCAGAAACATGTTAGTGCTCTCAGAATCCATTCTTTGTTTGTCTGATATGCACAGAAAGCTTAACTTTCGGGTGACATTTTACAGGAGAATGAGAAGCTGTACTTGCAGCTGAAAACTCACCGGGCAAAGAGTACGGCCGACGTGCAAGCCATGTTTCATGAAAACCAAAGACTTCAAAGTGAGCTGGTTTTCACAAGGTACGTGATGTGTGGGGCATTGGCAATGCCGCAGTGGCGACTTTTAAAAGGTGAACAATTTAAAAGGTGTTGGTTTTTTTTGTTTTTTGTTTTTTTTAAACTGCAGTGCCCTTTTGCAAATGTTTTTTTTTTTTTTTTCTTCAACCATTGCGTCTATTGAATATTAAACGACCATGTTTTCCACCTCATTCAGAGAGCAGCTCAGTAAATCTTCAAGCTCTTTGGACCATCGTATTAAAGAGTTATTGGCTGACATTAATATATCTCAGGCAAGTGTCACTATCACACATTTACTTTAGATTCCTGAAAGAGCATTAAAATGTTTCTTGCAAGTAGATAAATGAGGCCAAACTGTCGGAAGACCTTCACAAACTGAAACAGGAGAACCAGGCTCTGCATCTGGACATGGAACTAATCAGGAAAGAGAGAGATATGGCTAAAGCGCAGACTATCTCCAACTCTGGTAGGACTGACATCAAACAACAGAAATTATTATATCATATTTATTTTGAATTATAAAATCCTTAGATTAATCTATAAATATCTATTTTGTGTTGGTACAATTTTTTTTTAATATGCCAGTCAATGTACCGGAAGAAACGTACAAAGAAGAAGTCGCTGCACTTAAGAAACAGCTCCAGTGGTTTTCAGAAAACCAGGAAGTGTTGTCCAGAAGAGATGCAGAGCGACTGAAGGCTGCTACAACAGAGATTGATCTACTTAAAGATCAGGTCAGTTTCTGTCAAGCAACTGAGATGATTAAAGAAGCCAAGAACTAATGACTTATAGTAAAAGTGACAATAAAGCTATTATTTTTAATTGCATTTTCAGGTAGAGAATATGAAAGCACAGATGGTTAAAAGAACTAGTGTGGTACAATCAAAAGAGAAAACAACGGACTTTAAAAGGATGAAAGACTTGGAACTACAGGTTTGTCTGTCATAAGCCAGTTTGTTACAATCTTTTCTATCAGACTTAGGCATGTTAATTGCTCAAAAGTCTCTTTGATATGAGCAGGTAAAACAGCTGGAGCAAATACTAAGATCCAGGAACCCAAACTCATTGCCAGCTCTCATCGCCGCTGCAGCCACTGCAGATGCTCAAGGAGATGGGGCCACTGGGAGGAAGACCAACGACATCAACACCCTGCTTGAACGTAGGATACAACATATTGAGGAAGAGATGGAGAGACATGATGAAGAGGCCAAACAAAACCTACGCTCTATGGAGAAACAGTTCCAGGACACCAAGGTATAACTCATATGGCTTGAGAGCTTGGCAGTAGTATTTTGTTTTTAATATCTACAAAGTAGTGTCACCATATTGAATCGAAGCGTAATCTCACTGAATCGAAATACATGGAACTATTCCACTTGTACTGTCTTTGATTCATATCACACGAGTCGTTCGATACCTGTGTCCTACCATTTAGTTGCGCTACGAGCATCAGATATCTGAATTGGAGCAGCAGCTGAAGTGCCAAAAAGATGTGGAAGTACCATCAGTGACTGAATCATGGATGTCGCAAGTTGAAAGGATGAAGGTTGAGCTAGAGCAAGTAAAGGAAGCCTACGAGCAGAAGGAAATCTTTCTTCAGGATCAGATTGAAACTCTCAAGAAACAAGTCAAACAAAAGGTTAGTTTTATTTCATGATTGTGCCTGTGAGTGTAATTGAGCGAATAAGTGAGAAGTCATATATATATTCCTTGCAGACCCTGCACAGCCCGACCCGACACCAGCGACAAGCTGAGGAAGCACAAAGTGCCCGCATAACTCGACTCAACCAAGAGTTGGCTACTAAAACTCAAACGATTCACGAGTTGACCCGTACTGTGGAGAGGCTGCAGAAAGAGAGGAGGAACATGCTCTCCAGCCAAAAAGACTCACAAAGCAAGGAGACCAAACAAGTATCCCCGGTCAAATCAGCCTTACCTTCAGAGGAACAAATCTTCCCTCCTACTGAGTGTGAAAAAACCTACCAGCCCACAGCCTTTACAGGTACGCTTGTGAGAAATGACAAGAAAGGTTTCTGTGTAGTCCGAGCAGCTATTGCGTGCAAGTGAGAAATGCAACTAATATTGTAACTTTAAGAATGATAACCATTTTATTGGGGGGGGGGGGCACATTATTTACAACATTTACAATGTGAAATGCAACATGTGACCCATCTTTTGTTTTGTAATTACATCGGACAGGGAGTCACATCACAGAGGTGCTAAAGGAGAATGACGCTCTTCGAGAGGATATGAAGCAGCTCGAGATTCAATATGAGCAGCAAAAGGAGGCACTGAAATCGCATGTCGTACAAGCTCAGGAGGACCTGTGCAAGTGCGTGTAAGACTTTCGAGCTCTGCAATAGCATCGGACTGACTGACTGAATGAATATGCATTGATGTGTTCAGGCAAAGGGATCACTTTTTGGAGCAGATTTCTTCTCTACAGGCAGAAAACCTCAAGGCATTGGACCACTTGCGTGTCACTCACGCCATGGAACACTCTTCTTCAAAGGTTGCGCAACTTACAAATGAACTGAACACTCAGGAGGTGATCATTTAAGTCTCTGAAGAATCAATGATCATGTCCTTTTACTCATTTATGCATTTTCATTCTTCTACAGATCATGGTGAAGCTTTTGCAAGATCAGCTGAAAGAGATGCATGGGGCCAAAGAAGCCCTTGCAATATCCTTAACTCGAGAGGCAGCTTTGGAGACTCAGGTCGTTTAATCTACCCCTCCTTGACATAGTTTTCAGTTCAAGTAGCACCCAGAGTGATATAGAACCTGGGGAAATGTAATAAATGTGATCTGTTGTGTTTTTTGTTTTTGGAATACAGTTAGGCAAACTGTTAAAGGAACTGAAGGAAGCCAAAGAAGCACAGAATCCAGAGGTAAAACTCCTTTGTACCCTGGAGGCAAAGATCCTCACCATGGAGCTGAGACACCAAGACAGAGAACAGCAGTTGAACCAGGTAGGTTGGGTTGAGACAAAAAATGCCATGGTGCAAATTAGTGAGTTGATGATTGAGAATTGTTCTTCATCAACAAAAAAGTACCGGTGTCTGAACTGTGACCAAATTCTTCCTACAGATCATTGGAGGTTTGTGGCTCACGGGCGATCAGCAGTCACAAGTGGATCATTGGAGATGCCTTGCAGTGGATAAAGCCAGAGAGCTGGAAGCTTTCCGCTTGGAATTGGACTCCATTTTGGATATCATAAAACATCTGCAAAGACAGGGCATGATCTTCCCTTCTCCAGATTCGTGAGCCCCAACAGAGATCACACCATCAGTCACTGTGGCTTGACAAGAAAGACAAATCACAAGGATTCTTTTGGTCAAAACTCCACTTATTTATTTGTAGCACATGTACAGAAAAATTAAAAATCTTATAATATACAATACTCCAGTTCAGTGGTTTGATATCATTCATGTTTTATTGGGCACCAACTTGCAGTTTTATTATTAGGGTTCAGTGAGGGAATGAGTCCTGACGAGTCAATGAGTGAACTACCTTCCTTCCCGTGCATCATCGAACGCGTTGCGGCTTCTTGCGTGAACAATTCAGAGAATGAACGTGATCCAGAATGGAGATAAACGATTTGCTAAGGAGAAAAACTACACACTGAAAGACCACTTCTTTTGTGCTCGTTTTCTCCAATCTAACGACTAACTTTACTGCATGAAAGGATGTGCCGTTATGCAACAGCGGGGAGATTAGCGAGGCTTCTCTTTGGGTAATCTTTATTTGATAACACTTACAGTAGTTGTTTTTAAATAACGTGTATGCATATACATGCCTAAATATTGTTATCCAATAGATCTACTACTATTTCACATTAGATTGCTGTTTTGAAATTTACTTTTATTATTATTGTTTTAATAAACATTGATGTTACAACTTGTCTGGTGTTTTATTCCTTGTTTTACATCTTCATTTTTCTCCATCCTCCCAGCGCCGTGTGCTGTCCGGAGAGAGGTACCTGTTACATTCACGTAAACAATGATGAGCAGATCTACGTTTGCTCATATCATTACAACTCAGTCATAAATTTGTATGAGACTCAGACCGTATGAAATAACATTCAATAGTGTAGTGGATAAAGCTTTTGCCTTAAGCGCGGCAGAACTGAGTTATGATGCAAACTTTGGCTTTTAAAGTCTGCTTCTTGTGGGACTCGAACCATGGTCTCCCGAGCAGCGGGTAAAGTTATAAACCACTTGGCCATTTTGCCAGCGGAACGCCGCACATGTTTTTGGGTAGTGTACATCTGAATGTCAATAATGAAAATCTAGCTTAAAGATAGCTTCGTGTGGGGCTCGAACCATGACCTACAGAATACCGGGTCAAGTTATAAACTATTCTACCATTATGCCGGGAAATGTCGGCACTTTCATTAGGTAGTGTATACTACATAGAGGCCGTCTGGTCGAAAAGGAAAAACGGACATGTTCATTTTACGCTGGGTTACATACGAGTGAATGGGGGCACTGCCATCTTGCGGTAGCTTGGCATCATTACATGAACCGCTTCATAAAGCATGAACCGCAGCCTTACACATTAAACCTGTGTTCGAACTCTGCTTCGATCGCCAAGCCATACTGGTCGATCGCGGGATATTAAAATGCGCTAACAACACAATACAAACACGCTCGCTCGCGAGTTTCCCTCAATTGTCAAAACAGCCTGAGTATTGCGATGTACGAGCTTTGGTCGGTGTTTTGAACGCACCGCAGATTTTGGAAAGTTACGGCTAGTTAAAATACCGTCAAAGGTGCGTTCAAACGCCGACTATGGCTCGTACATCGCCATACTCGAGCTGTCGATCGCCAATTCACAGCTGGTCGATCGCGGGCTATAAACCTATTATTTCTTTTTTTCTTAGCACTTGATGCTTGTGCAAACAACGGCGCTAAAAACACAAACACGCTCGCTCGCAAGTTCCCTCCAATTGTCAAAACAGCTCGAGTATGGTGATGTACGAGCTTTGGTCGGCGTTTTGAACGCACCGCAGCTTTTGGAAAGTCACGGGTAGTTTAAATACCACCAAATAAATCCGACATTTGAGTGTCTGGATAGGTCCAACTGGCTGAAATACTACGTCCGAGTGACGTCACAAATAAACCAGCCAATCAGAAAGTGGGGGTGAGGGCGGGTGTGGCACTTTTCACTTTCATTTAAGCTTTGACCATGATTTTTCCCTAATGAAGTGGCCTGTGATTAGGTACACCTGAAAATGGCGGTGTTCCTAATGGAGTGTCCGAATGACGTCACAGATCAACCAGCCAATCAGAAAGTGGGGGGTTGTTTGGGTGTGGCACTTTTCACTTTCATTTAAGCTTTGACCATGATTTTTCCCTAATGAAGTGGCCTGTGATTAGGAACACCTAAAAATGGCAGTCTCCCTAACGGAGTGTCCGGGTGACGTCACGGACGAACCAGCCAATCAGAACGTGATGGTGAGGACGGGTTAGGGCAGGCGTAGCCAATACGTCATCGCGATCGACCGGTGGATCACCAAGCCACTACTGGTCGATCGCGAGATATTAAAATGTTTTTTTGTTTGTTTGTTTTTGTACTTGATGCGTGTGCAAACAACTGCGCAAACAACACAACACAAACATGCTCGCTCGCGAGTTCCCCTCAATTGTCAAAACAGCCCGAGTATTGCGATGTACGAGCTTTCGTCGGTGTTTTGAACGCACCGCAGATTTTGGAAAGTTACGGCTAGTTAAAATACCGTCAAAGGTGCGTTCAAACGCCAACTATGGCTCGTACATCGCCCTACTCGAGCTGTCGATCGCCAATTCACAGCTGGTCGATCGCGGGCTATTAAACTATTATTTATTTTTTTCTTAGCACTTGATGCTTGTGCAAACAACGGCGCTAAAAACACAAACACGCTCGCTCACGAGTTCCCTCCAATTGTCAAAACAGCTCGAGTATGGTGATGTACGAGCTTTGGTCGGCGTTTTGAATGCACCGCAGCTTTTGGAAAGTCACGGGTAGTTTAAATACCACCAAATAAATCCGACATTTGAGTGTCTGGATAGGTCCAACTGGCTGAAATACTACGTCCGAGTGACGTCACAAATAAACCAGCCAATCAGAAAGTGGGGGTGAGGGCGGGTGTGGCACTTTTCACTTTCATTTAAGCTTTGACCATGATTTTTCCCTAATGAAGTGGCCTGTGATTAGGTACACCTGAAAATGGCGGTGTTCCTAATGGAGTGTCCGAATGACGTCACAGATCAACCAGCCAATCAGAAAGTGGGGGGTTGTTTGGGTGTGGCACTTTTCACTTTCATTTAAGCTTTGACCATGATTTTTCCCTAATGAAGTGGCCTGTGATTAGGAACACCTAAAAATGGCAGTCTCCCTAACGGAGTGTCCGGGTGACGTCACGGACGAACCAGCCAATCAGAACGTGATGGTGAGGACGGGTTAGGGCAGGCGTAGCCAATACGTCATCGCGATCGACCGGTGGATCACCAAGCCACTACTGGTCGATCGCGAGATATTAAAATGTTTTTTTGTTTGTTTGTTTTTGTACTTGATGCGTGTGCAAACAACTGCGCAAACAACACAACACAAACATGCTCGCTCGCGAGTTCCCCTCAATTGTCAAAACAGCCCGAGTATTGCGATGTACGAGCTTTCGTCGGTGTTTTGAACGCACCGCAGATTTTGGAAAGTTACGGCTAGTTAAAATACCGTCAAAGGTGCGTTCAAACGCCAACTATGGCTCGTACATCGCCCTACTCGAGCTGTCGATCGCCAATTCACAGCTGGTCGATCGCGGGCTATTAAACTATTATTTATTTTTTTCTTAGCACTTGATGCTTGTGCAAACAACGGCGCTAAAAACACAAACACGCTCGCTCACGAGTTCCCTCCAATTGTCAAAACAGCTCGAGTATGGTCATGTACGAGCTTTGGTCGGCGTTTTGAATGCACCGCAGCTTTTGGAAAGTCACGGGTAGTTTAAATACCACCAAATAAATCCGACATTTGAGTGTCTGGATAGGTCCAACTGGCTGAAATACTACGTCCGAGTGACGTCACAAATAAACCAGCCAATCAGAAAGTGGGGGTGAGGGCGGGTGTGGCACTTTTCACTTTCATTTAAGCTTTGACCATGATTTTTCCCTAATGAAGTGGCCTGTGATTAGGTACACCTGAAAATGGCGGTGTTCCTAATGGAGTGTCCGAATGACGTCACAGATCAACCAGCCAATCAGAAAGTGGGGGGTTGTTTGGGTGTGGCACTTTTCACTTTCATTTAAGCTTTGACCATGATTTTTCCCTAATGAAGTGGCCTGTGATTAGGAACACCTAAAAATGGCAGTCTCCCTAACGGAGTGTCCGGGTGACGTCACGGACGAACCAGCCAATCAGAACGTGATGGTGAGGGCGGGTTAGGGCAGGCGTAGCCAATACGTCATCGCGATCGACCGGTGGATCACCAAGCCACTACTGGTCGATCGCGAGATATTAAAATGTTTTTTTGTTTGGTTTGTTTTTGTACTTGATGCGTGTGCAAACAACTGCGCAAACAACACAACAAAAAAAATGCTCGCTCGCGAGTTCCCCTCAATTGTCAAAACAGCCCGAGTATTGCGATGTACGAGCTTTCGTCGGTGTTTTGAACGCACCGCAGATTTTGGAAAGTTACGGCTAGTTAAAATACCGTCAAAGGTGCATTCAAACGCCAACTATGGCTCGTACATCGCCCTACTCGAGCTGTCGATCGCCAATTCACAGCTGGTCGATCGCGGGCTATTAAACTATTATTTATTTTTTTCTTAGCACTTGATGCTTGTGCAAACAACGGCGCTAAAAACACAAACACGCTCGCTCACGAGTTCCCTCCAATTGTCAAAACAGCTCGAGTATGGTCATGTACGAGCTTTGGTCGGCGTTTTGAATGCACCGCAGCTTTTGGAAAGTCACGGGTAGTTTAAATACCACCAAATAAATCCGACATTTGAGTGTCTGGATAGGTCCAACTGGCTGAAATACTACGTCCGAGTGACGTCACAAATAAACCAGCCAATCAGAAAGTGGGGGTGAGGGCGGGTGTGGCACTTTTCACTTTCATTTAAGCTTTGACCATGATTTTTCCCTAATGAAGTGGCCTGTGATTAGGTACACCTGAAAATGGCGGTGTTCCTAATGGAGTGTCCGAATGACGTCACAGATCAACCAGCCAATCAGAAAGTGGGGGGTTGTTTGGGTGTGGCACTTTTCACTTTCATTTAAGCTTTGACCATGATTTTTCCCTAATGAAGTGGCCTGTGATTAGGAACACCTAAAAATGGCAGTCTCCCTAACGGAGTGTCCGGGTGACGTCACGGACGAACCAGCCAATCAGAACGTGATGGTGAGGGCGGGTTAGGGCAGGCGTAGCCAATACGTCATCGCGATCGACCGGTGGATCACCAAGCCACTACTGGTCGATCGCGAGATATTAAAATGTTTTTTTGTTTGGTTTTTTTCGTACTTGATGCGTGTGCAAACAACTGCGCAAACAACACAACACAAACATGCTCGCTCGCGAGTTCCCCTCAATTGTCAAAACAGCCCGAGTATTGCGATGTACGAGCTTTCGTCGGTGTTTTGAACGCACCGCAGATTTTGGAAAGTTACGGCTAGTTAAAATACCGTCAAAGGTGCGTTCAAACGCCAACTATGGCTCGTACATCGCCCTACTCGAGCTGTCGATCGCCAATTCACAGCTGGTCGATCGCGGGCTATTAAACTATTATTTATTTTTTTCTTAGCACTTGATGCTTGTGCAAACAACGGCGCTAAAAACACAAACACACTCGCTCACGAGTTCCCTCCAATTGTCAAAACAGCTCGAGTATGGTCATGTACGAGCTTTGGTCGGCGTTTTGAATGCACCGCAGCTTTTGGAAAGTCACGGGTAGTTTAAATACCACCAAATAAATCCGACATTTGAGTGTCTGGATAGGTCCAACTGGCTGAAATACTACGTCCGAGTGACGTCACAAATAAACCAGCCAATCAGAAAGTGGGGGTGAGGGCGGGTGTGGCACTTTTCACTTTCATTTAAGCTTTGACCATGATTTTTCCCTAATGAAGTGGCCTGTGATTAGGTACACCTGAAAATGGCGGTGTTCCTAATGGAGTGTCCGAATGACGTCACAGATCAACCAGCCAATCAGAAAGTGGGGGGTTGTTTGGGTGTGGCACTTTTCACTTTCATTTAAGCTTTGACCATGATTTTTCCCTAATGAAGTGGCCTGTGATTAGGAACACCTAAAAATGGCAGTCTCCCTAACGGAGTGTCCGGGTGACGTCACGGACGAACCAGCCAATCAGAACGTGATGGTGAGGGCGGGTTAGGGCAGGCGTAGCCAATACGTCATCGCGATCGACCGGTGGATCACCAAGCCACTACTGGTCGATCGCGAGATATTAAAATGTTTTTTTGTTTGTTTTTTTTCGTACTTGATGCGTGTGCAAACAACTGCGCAAACAACACAACACAACACAAACATGCTCGCTCGCGAGTTCCCCTCAATTGTCAAAACAGCCCGAGTATTGCGATGTACGAGCTTTCGTCGGTGTTTTGAACGCACCGCAGATTTTGGAAAGTTACGGCTAGTTAAAATACCGTCAAAGGTGCGTTCAAACGCCAACTATGGCTCGTACATCGCCCTACTCGAGCTGTCGATCGCCAATTCACAGCTGGTCGATCGCGGGCTATTAAACTATTATTTATTTTTTTCTTAGCACTTGATGCTTGTGCAAACAACGGCGCTAAAAACACAAACACGCTCGCTCACGAGTTCCCTCCAATTGTCAAAACAGCTCGAGTATGGTGATGTACGAGCTTTGGTCGGCGTTTTGAATGCACCGCAGCTTTTGGAAAGTCACGGGTAGTTTAAATACCACCAAATAAATCCGACATTTGAGTGTCTGGATAGGTCCAACTGCGCAAACAACACAACACAACACAAACATGCTCGCTCGCGAGTTCCCCTCAATTGTCAAAACAGCCCGAGTATTGCGATGTACGAGCTTTCGTCGGTGTTTTGAACGCACCGCAGATTTTGGAAAGTTACGGCTAGTTAAAATACCGTCAAAGGTGCGTTCAAACGCCAACTATGGCTCGTACATCGCCCTACTCGAGCTGTCGATCGCCAATTCACAGCTGGTCGATCGCGGGCTATTAAACTATTATTTATTTTTTTCTTAGCACTTGATGCTTGTGCAAACAACGGCGCTAAAAACACAAACACGCTCGCTCACGAGTTCCCTCCAATTGTCAAAACAGCTCGAGTATGGTGATGTACGAGCTTTGGTCGGCGTTTTGAATGCACCGCAGCTTTTGGAAAGTCACGGGTAGTTTAAATACCACCAAATAAATCCGACATTTGAGTGTCTGGATAGGTCCAACTGGCTGAAATACTACGTCCGAGTGACGTCACAAATAAACCAGCCAATCAGAAAGTGGGGGTGAGGGCGGGTGTGGCACTTTTCACTTTCATTTAAGCTTTGACCATGATTTTTCCCTAATGAAGTGGCCTGTGATTAGGTACACCTGAAAATGGCGGTGTTCCTAATGGAGTGTCCGAATGACGTCACAGTTCAACCAGCCAATCAGAAAGTGGGGGGTTGTTTGGGTGTGGCACTTTTCACTTTCATTTAAGCTTTGACCATGATTTTTCCCTAATGAAGTGGCCTGTGATTAGGAACACCTAAAAATGGCAGTCTCCCTAACGGAGTGTCCGGGTGACGTCACGGACGAACCAGCCAATCAGAACGTGATGGTGAGGGCGGGTTAGGGCAGGCGTAGCCAATACGTCATCGCGATCGACCGGTGGATCACCAAGCCACTACTGGTCGATCGCGAGATATTAAAATGTTTTTTTGTTTGGTTTTTTTCGTACTTGATGCGTGTGCAAACAACTGCGCAAACAACACAACACAACACAAACATGCTCGCTCGCGAGTTCCCCTCAATTGTCAAAACAGCCCGAGTATTGCGATGTACGAGCTTTCGTCGGTGTTTTGAACGCACCGCAGATTTTGGAAAGTTACGGCTAGTTAAAATACCGTCAAAGGTGCGTTCAAACGCCAACTATGGCTCGTACATCGCCCTACTCGAGCTGTCGATCGCCAATTCACAGCTGGTCGATCGCGGGCTATTAAACTATTATTTATTTTTTTCTTAGCACTTGATGCTTGTACAAACAACGGCGCTAAAAACACAAACACGCTCGCTCACGAGTTCCCTCCAATTGTCAAAACAGCTCGAGTATGGTCATGTACGAGCTTTGGTCGGCGTTTTGAATGCACCGCAGCTTTTGGAAAGTCACGGGTAGTTAAATACCACCAAATAAATCCGACATTTGAGTGTCTGGATAGGTCCAACTGGCTGAAATACTACGTCCGAGTGACGTCACAAATAAACCAGCCAATCAGAAAGTGGGGGTGAGGGCGGGTGTGGCACTTTTCACTTTCATTTAAGCTTTGACCATGATTTTTCCCTAATGAAGTGGCCTGTGATTAGGTACACCTGAAAATGGCGGTGTTCCTAATGGAGTGTCCGAATGACGTCACAGATCAACCAGCCAATCAGAAAGTGGGGGGTTGTTTGGGTGTGGCACTTTTCACTTTCATTTAAGCTTTGACCATGATTTTTCCCTAATAAAGTGGCCTGTGATTAGGAACACCTAAAAATGGCAGTCTCCCTAACGGAGTGTCCGGGTGACGTCACGGACGAACCAGCCAATCAGAACGTGATGGTGAGGGCGGGTTAGGGCAGGCGTAGCCAATACGTCATCGCGATCGACCGGTGGATCACCAAGCCACTACTGGTCAATCGCGAGATATTAAAATGTTTTTTTGTTTGGTTTTTTTCGTACTTGATGCGTGTGCAAACAACTGCGCAAACAACACAACACAAACACGCTCGCTCGCGAGTTCTCCTCAATTGTCAAAACAGCCCGAGTATTGCTATGTACGAGCTTTGATCGGTGTTTTGAACGCACCGCAGATTTTGGAGAGTTACGGCTAGCTAAAATACCGTCAAAGGTGCGTTCAAACGCCAACTATGGCTCGTACATCGCCATACTCAAGCTGTCGATCGCCAATTCACAGCTGGTCGATCGCGGGCTATTAAACTATTATTTATTTTTATCTTAGCACTTGATGCTTGTGCAAACAACGGCGCTAAAAACACAAACACGCTCGCTCACGAGTTCCCTCCAATTGTCAAAACAGCTCGAGTATGGTCGGCGTTTTGAATGCACCGCAGCTTTTGGAAAGTCACGGGTAGTTTAAATACCACCAAATAAATCCGACATTTGAGTGTCTGGATAGGTCCAACTGGCTGAAATACTACGTCCGCGATCGACGTATTGGCCACGCCTGCCCTAACCCGCCCTCACCCTCACGTTCTGATTGGCTGGTTCGTCCGTGACGTCACCCGGACACTCCGTTAGGGAGACTGCCATTTTTAGGTGTTCCTAATCACAGGCCACTTCATTAGGGAAGATTCATGGTCAAAGCTTAACAGAAAGTGAAAAGTGCCACACCCGCCCTCACCCCCACTTTCTGATTGGCTGGTTTATTTGTGACGTCACTCGGACGTAGTATTTCAGCCAGTTGGACCTATCCAGACACTCAAATGTCGGATTTATTTGGTGGTATTTAAACTACCCGTGACTTTCCAAAAGCTGCGGTGCATTCAAAACGCCGACCAAAGCTCGTACATCACCATACTCGAGCTGTTTTGACAATTGGAGGGAACTCGTGAGCGAGCGTGTTTGTGTTTTTAGCGCCGTTGTTTGCACAAGCATCAAGTGCTAAGATAAAAATAAATAATAGTTTAATAGCCCGCGATCGACCAGCTGTGAATTGGCGATCGACAGCTTGAGTATGGCGATGTACGAGCCATAGTTGGCGTTTGAACGCACCTTTGACGGTATTTTAGCTAGCCGTAACTCTCCAAAATCTGCGGTGCGTTCAAAACACCGATCAAAGCTCGTACATAGCAATACTCGGGCTGTTTTGACAATTGAGGAGAACTCGCGAGCGAGCGTGTTTGTGTTGTGTTGTTTGCGCAGTTGTTTGCACACGCATCAAGTACGAAAAAAACCAAACAAAAAAACATTTTAATATCTCGCGATTGACCAGTAGTGGCTTGGTGATCCACCGGTCGATCGCGATGACGTATTGGCTACGCCTGCCCTAACCCGCCCTCACCATCACGTTCTGATTGGCTGGTTCGTCCGTGACGTCACCCGGACACTCCGTTAGGGAGACTGCCATTTTTAGGTGTTCCTAATCACAGGCCACTTTATTAGGGAAAAATCATGGTCAAAGCTTAAATGAAAGTGAAAAGTGCCACACCCAAACAACCCCCCACTTT
This sequence comes from Syngnathus leptorhynchus, assembly GCF_054491065.1. Classification (NCBI taxonomy): domain Eukaryota; kingdom Metazoa; phylum Chordata; class Actinopteri; order Syngnathiformes; family Syngnathidae; genus Syngnathus; species Syngnathus leptorhynchus. The sequence continues at coordinate 6,836,688 of NC_141202.1, forward strand.
CTGATTGGCTGGTTGATCTGTGACGTCATTCGGACACTCCATTAGGAACACCGCCATTTTCAGGTGTACCTAATCACAGGCCACTTCATTAGGGAAAAATCATGGTCAAAGCTTAAATGAAAGTGAAAAGTGCCACACCCGCCCTCACCCCCACTTTCTGATTGGCTGGTTTATTTGTGACGTCACTCGGACGTAGTATTTCAGCCAGTTGGACCTATCCAGACACTCAAATGTCGGATTTATTTGGTGGTATTTAACTACCCGTGACTTTCCAAAAGCTGCGGTGCATTCAAAACGCCGACCAAAGCTCGTACATGACCATACTCGAGCTGTTTTGACAATTGGAGGGAACTCGTGAGCGAGCGTGTTTGTGTTTTTAGCGCCGTTGTTTGTACAAGCATCAAGTGCTAAGAAAAAAATAAATAATAGTTTAATAGCCCGCGATCGACCAGCTGTGAATTGGCGATCGACAGCTCGAGTAGGGCGATGTACGAGCCATAGTTGGCGTTTGAACGCACCTTTGACGGTATTTTAACTAGCCGTAACTTTCCAAAATCTGCGGTGCGTTCAAAACACCGACGAAAGCTCGTACATCGCAATACTCGGGCTGTTTTGACAATTGAGGGGAACTCGCGAGCGAGCATGTTTGTGTTGTGTTGTGTTGTTTGCGCAGTTGTTTGCACACGCATCAAGTACGAAAAAAACCAAACAAAAAAACATTTTAATATCTCGCGATCGACCAGTAGTGGCTTGGTGATCCACCGGTCGATCGCGATGACGTATTGGCTACGCCTGCCCTAACCCGCCCTCACCATCACGTTCTGATTGGCTGGTTCGTCCGTGACGTCACCCGGACACTCCGTTAGGGAGACTGCCATTTTTAGGTGTTCCTAATCACAGGCCACTTCATTAGGGAAAAATCATGGTCAAAGCTTAAATGAAAGTGAAAAGTGCCACACCCAAACAACCCCCCACTTTCTGATTGGCTGGTTGAACTGTGACGTCATTCGGACACTCCATTAGGAACACCGCCATTTTCAGGTGTACCTAATCACAGGCCACTTCATTAGGGAAAAATCATGGTCAAAGCTTAAATGAAAGTGAAAAGTGCCACACCCGCCCTCACCCCCACTTTCTGATTGGCTGGTTTATTTGTGACGTCACTCGGACGTAGTATTTCAGCCAGTTGGACCTATCCAGACACTCAAATGTCGGATTTATTTGGTGGTATTTAAACTACCCGTGACTTTCCAAAAGCTGCGGTGCATTCAAAACGCCGACCAAAGCTCGTACATCACCATACTCGAGCTGTTTTGACAATTGGAGGGAACTCGTGAGCGAGCGTGTTTGTGTTTTTAGCGCCGTTGTTTGCACAAGCATCAAGTGCTAAGAAAAAAATAAATAATAGTTTAATAGCCCGCGATCGACCAGCTGTGAATTGGCGATCGACAGCTCGAGTAGGGCGATGTACGAGCCATAGTTGGCGTTTGAACGCACCTTTGACGGTATTTTAACTAGCCGTAACTTTCCAAAATCTGCGGTGCGTTCAAAACACCGACGAAAGCTCGTACATCGCAATACTCGGGCTGTTTTGACAATTGAGGGGAACTCGCGAGCGAGCATGTTTGTGTTGTGTTGTTTGCGCAGTTGTTTGCACACGCATCAAGTACGAAAAAAACCAAACAAAAAAACATTTTAATATCTCGCGATCGACCAGTAGTGGCTTGGTGATCCACCGGTCGATCGCGATGACGTATTGGCTACGCCTGCCCTAACCCGCCCTCACCATCACGTTCTGATTGGCTGGTTCGTCCGTGACGTCACCCGGACACTCCGTTAGGGAGACTGCCATTTTTAGGTGTTCCTAATCACAGGCCACTTCATTAGGGAAAAATCATGGTCAAAGCTTAAATGAAAGTGAAAAGTGCCACACCCAAACAACCCCCCACTTTCTGATTGGCTGGTTGATCTGTGACGTCATTCGGACACTCCATTAGGAACACCGCCATTTTCAGGTGTACCTAATCACAGGCCACTTCATTAGGGAAAAATCATGGTCAAAGCTTAAATGAAAGTGAAAAGTGCCACACCCGCCCTCACCCCCACTTTCTGATTGGCTGGTTTATTTGTGACGTCACTCGGACGTAGTATTTCAGCCAGTTGGACCTATCCAGACACTCAAATGTCGGATTTATTTGGTGGTATTTAAACTACCCGTGACTTTCCAAAAGCTGCGGTGCATTCAAAACGCCGACCAAAGCTCGTACATGACCATACTCGAGCTGTTTTGACAATTGGAGGGAACTCGTGAGCGAGCGTGTTTGTGTTTTTAGCGCCGTTGTTTGCACAAGCATCAAGTGCTAAGAAAAAAATAAATAATAGTTTAATAGCCCGCGATCGACCAGCTGTGAATTGGCGATCGACAGCTCGAGTAGGGCGATGTACGAGCCATAGTTGGCGTTTGAACGCACCTTTGACGGTATTTTAACTAGCCGTAACTTTCCAAAATCTGCGGTGCGTTCAAAACACCGACGAAAGCTCGTACATCGCAATACTCGGGCTGTTTTGACAATTGAGGGGAACTCGCGAGCGAGCATGTTTGTGTTGTGTTGTTTGCGCAGTTGTTTGCACACGCATCAAGTACGAAAAAAACCAAACAAAAAAACATTTTAATATCTCGCGATCGACCAGTAGTGGCTTGGTGATCCACCGGTCGATCGCGATGACGTATTGGCTACGCCTGCCCTAACCCGCCCTCACCATCACGTTCTGATTGGCTGGTTCGTCCGTGACGTCACCCGGACACTCCGTTAGGGAGACTGCCATTTTTAGGTGTTCCTAATCACAGGCCACTTCATTAGGGAAAAATCATGGTCAAAGCTTAAATGAAAGTGAAAAGTGCCACACCCAAACAACCCCCCACTTTCTGATTGGCTGGTTGATCTGTGACGTCATTCGGACACTCCATTAGGAACACCGCCATTTTCAGGTGTACCTAATCACAGGCCACTTCATTAGGGAAAAATCATGGTCAAAGCTTAAATGAAAGTGAAAAGTGCCACACCCGCCCTCACCCCCACTTTCTGATTGGCTGGTTTATTTGTGACGTCACTCGGACGTAGTATTTCAGCCAGTTGGACCTATCCAGACACTCAAATGTCGGATTTATTTGGTGGTATTTAAACTACCCGTGACTTTCCAAAAGCTGCGGTGCATTCAAAACGCCGACCAAAGCTCGTACATGACCATACTCGAGCTGTTTTGACAATTGGAGGGAACTCGTGAGCGAGCGTGTTTGTGTTTTTAGCGCCGTTGTTTGCACAAGCATCAAGTGCTAAGAAAAAAATAAATAATAGGTTTATAGCCCGCGATCGACCAGCTGTGAATTGGCGATCGACAGCTCGAGTATGGCGATGTACGAGCCATAGTTGGCGTTTGAACGCACCTTTGACGGTATTTTAACTAGCCGTAACTTTCCAAAATCTGCGGTGCGTTCAAAACACCGACCAAAGCTCGTACATCGCAATACTCAGGCTGTTTTGACAATTGAGGGAAACTCGCGAGCGAGCGTGTTTGTATTGTGTTGTTAGCGCATTTTAATATCCCGCGATCGACCAGTATGGCTTGGCGATCGAAGCAGAGTTCGAACACAGGTTTAATGTGTAAGGCTGCGGTTCATGCTTTATGAAGCGGTTCATGTAATGATGCCAAGCTACCACAAGATGGCAGTGCCCCCATTCACTCGTATGTAACCCAGTGTAAAATGAACATGTTCGTTTTTCCTTTTCGACCAGACGGCCTCTATGTTGTATACACTACCTAATGAAAGTGTCGCTACTTCCCGTCAAAATGGCTGAATGGTTTATAACTTTACCCGGTGATCTGGAGATCATGGTTCGAGCCCCACACGAATCAAACTTTAAGCTAAAGTTTGTATCATCATTCTCTTCTCCCGCGCATAAGTCGAAAGCTTTATCCACTGCATCACTGAATGTTCTATTAATCATTGATCAATATTTAGAAAAGTTGACATTTTAATGTACACTACCCAAAAACAAAAGCGGCGTTCCGCTGGCAAAATGGCAAAGTGGTTTATGTTTTTACCCGCTGCTCGGGAGACCATGGTTCCAGTCCCACAAGAAGCAGACTTTAAAAGCTAAAGATTGCATCATTACTGGGTTCTGCCAAGCATAAGGCAAACGCTTTATCCACTACATTATTGAATGTTCTGTCTTTGAGCGTGCCAAACAAGGAATTTGTCTTCGGTACATCGCAGCCTCTGTTCAACATTTAGGTGACTAACAACACTATGGACGTGAAAAATGACAAATATTGTCTTACACCAGTTCGGATCATTAAGTGAACACGCATGAAAGATGCTCAAAAACTAGTCCCTCTCTCTCTCTCTAAAAAAAAACAACATACAATACATGGTCATTTTTTAAATAGGTTTTATAAAAATAAATTACATGGGGGGATAGTACAGCATGTTATAGAGCATGGCATTTTTTTCCACAGCAGTTAGATGTCTATCTACCTCAGAATCAAGTCAACAAGCACAAGACCCTCCATGACTGCAACAGATCCAGTGCTACGCTTGCATACAGTACTTGCTTAGTTCAAATTATACACTGGTATCTTCTGTCTTTGTCATTTACTTGAACTTTTTGACACATTTACTTATGTAACAAAAACTGTGGATTATACAAGAATTCATACCTTTTCAACATGATCACATTGTCACATTATAACACTAAAAATACTTTAAATCTCAAGTGTAATTGTTAAGTGGAAGGACATGATTTTCAACAGTAAGGGCTTCTTTGCTTGCTTAAATAATATTAGAAGCACTGTAAAATTCTATCACTTGTTTGATTGTTTATTCCCAACAGTCTATGTTTCTTGTGCTGAATGTGATCGTGACACTGTGTCTAATCTATGTGCTGCCATGTTAATCTAATCTGTAAATTTTCTAAAAGTGGCTAGCTCTCGATGGGTTCGATGTACGAGAAATTGTGGTCAGTTTTAAATGTATTTTCACATAGCTAGCAAATTTGCATTGGATGACCTGTGCATTTTCCCATTCTCTGATTGGTTGGTTGGACCAAGATTTGTTACAACCAACATACTTTTTTTTCTAAGGAGCAGTACTATTGGACTTTTATCCAAGTTAGAGGCAGACCCCCAATTATACATGTTTGGATGGTGCAGTCCATGGTGCAGTTCACAAGTTTGTGTGCATGAACCAATAAAGTCTACTCGAACGAAAGGTGAAACATCTTCTACAGCAAACAGAGCAGTCCGGTTGTGATAAGTCAATGCCCTGAGAATATTTTACAGACACAAACCACTGTTCAATGTCGTCTCTGAAAGAAAACAGCAAAAAATAATAACAACAAACTCCCTGTGTGTTTAATGTGTATTCGGTCAACCAACAAAGTCTATTGCTGACCAAAAGAAGTTAGAATGAATTTTTTTCTTCCAGTCTATTCTTTCTTCTGGTATTTTTTTTTTATATCTATCAGTGATGGGAAACTGAAACTTCAAAGTTACTTCCTTAACCAGTCGTGGTATTTTTTTTTAATTCTTCTAGACAGCATTTTTGGATTGAATGAAGTATTTAAGAAATGGCAAGTCAGTGCACTTTCAGCCCAATGTTGAAAAGAGGGTGTCATCTAGAGGAGTAAAAAAAATTAACTAGTTCATGAATGAAATTTGGCACTTCATTTTCCCATCATGATCATAGAAAATGATACTCTATTGGTCTTGTGGAGGGGGGGGCAGTTAAAATGCTCTAAAACCGCTGACAAAGTGGGGTTGATTTCTCTGAAAGCAGCTGGCAGTGAAAGTTCATATCACAGCAGTTTTCGCACAGAATCTCGGTTTTTAATTTCACTCGAAGATTCCAGGAGCTCCGTTTGGACTTGATGTTTCAAGGAGTTGACCTGAAGTCTGATTGCCACTCGAATGTACTTAGCAGCTTTGGAAACAGAGAACATCAGCCCTGGAAGGCGTGAATCTCCTCTTCACTGAAGCCTTGCTGCTTCAACAACCTGACAGAGGAAAAGTAAAATCGAGTTTATCTTGTGCACAGTATGCCGGTTTAACATTTAGCCTTGTCAAAATAACCCACAACCACATCCAAATAACTTTCAAGAGTTACATACCTGACCGTCTGCTCTGTGAAGAGAGTGGGGCCACATACACAAACATAGCACTTTGACCCTTCTGGCCTTGCGAGAACATCCTTGATTATTGCATCGTCCACACGACCCTTTTTGCCAGTCCAACTTTCACACGGCTCCGAGAGGATGTGCTTCACCTGGAATCTGACAGAGTCATATGAAGATGAATAAACTGAAAATTGCAATTGTTTGTGTTATCTTGTTGGTGTGGAATTGTTGTAGTTGCTGTTTGACCTATACGACAAGACTCTAAAATAAATTATTTATACCTTTTGACTGTCAATAACAATCGGGAAAGTCTAAGAAAAGGTTTTAACGCATTGATTACCTTTCATCATTAGCAGTTAGATCATCCAGTTCCCTTCGCCACAGGATGTCCTCTTCTCGTCGGTTAAAAAAAAGCAACTGGATTTTCCTGAAGAGGTACACATACAGTTGTGGTCAAATAATCATCATCAAGAACAATTCACTTTGTGTTTGCACTTGTGAACTATTCTTTTTACAGTGTGGCGTGAAGATAAGTAGTATGAGTTTTAAAAACAAAAATTGAGCGTACAAGTTTATTTTGGATTTTCCCCATCCCACCGGACAAAAATTGTACCCACAGGCTCAAAAACATATTAGTGTGGCATTCGCAAATTTACCTCTTGGCGGATTTAATGGGAGATTTTCTATTTTGTGCAAAAAAAAAAAATTTTGCTCTTTTTGTGCTGAGGCCAAATCCATGTTTAATATAAAATACTACCATTTAATACTTGCACTTGAACCTATATAAACACGTATGTGGAGAAATCAATCAACCAGTGTTACATTACTGCATATAGGTAAATTTTCTCAGCCCATTTAATTTAATTCACTTGAATCCTTTTCTGAAATAAACAATTGATAAATGAAGGATTAACACATTGATGGATAATTTTCTTTTAAACAGACCTGATAGTGCTGATCTCCTGTAGGGCCACTCGAACGAGACGACACATTGGAGTAAAGCCTGTGCCTGCTGCTAAAAGGTAGAGCACTGTGGTATCACGAAGGGGGCGGAGACTGAAGGTACCCTCTGGACCGCTGACAGACACATGGTCACCTGAAAAGTTACGGCAAACAAACATTACATTACTAAAAGTGTCAGAAGGATAAAAGCTGAATTAAATAATCACTTAATCTTACAGTAGTGAAAAGGCAAAGACTTACCTACGTGTAAGCTGTTGAGATGTTGAGTCAGTGCTCCATCCGGATAAACCTTAATCATGAGGTAGAGGTCCGTTTTTTCGGAGGAGGTATTGGGACCAATTGAAAGACCCTGGTCAATTGGGGTGTATGGTCGCACTACCTCTGCATCTGTATAAGGAACATAAAACACAATTTAAAGCTTAAATTGAGAAATAATGCATCAATTAAGTATTTGTCCATCCTTCACAAAACCTATGACATGTTTTTTGTATTCTTTAAAAAAGAAAAAAATCCTGCTAAAATCAGTAACAACGTTAAAGATGACCATTCAATTCTGAAATTAATTAACAAATATAATCACAAAGATAGGCTAAGGTCTAACCAACAGTAACTAATTCCTATACACAAGTTTACGCTTTTAAATATATCTTGCTTCCGTACACAGAGCTAATTTGAGGTGGTACCTTGAATGAGGGATTTGAGGTAGACGTGTTTGCCAACAGGCACATGCATGACAGTCCCACGTGGAAGTTGTAATTGAAACACATTGGTGTTATGGTTCACCTCAGTCTTCGACACCAACACACAATCCCGAAAGAAAGGGGCTGCAAAAAATGTTTTCGTTTACAGCGTGAGCTCATGTGATTTGAAAAATAGGAACAATCATTAAATTTGTCAAAAAGATTCACTTGGTTTTATTTAACCATAACTTTCCCCTACATGTGGTCTGTCGGACTTTTTTTTTTTTTTAATTTATTTTGCCACATCATAGTCCAGACAAGCGAACACAGGAGCCCTTTGCCAAAAGTCAGCTGGGAAAAGCTCCAGCTTACCCACAAACCAAATGAGCATAAGGGGTACTACTAATGTTCCTTTTTTTTAAGAACTTAAAGCTCACCTCTGTCTTTTTTGCTTAAAAATGTATTGTGGAATTCCAGAGGCTGACCAAAACTTGACCATTTTCCTTCTGCCTGCTTGCGGATGGTCACCTGGATCTTTCCCACGGAGAAGGCATTGTGAACTGGTGACAAATAAGCAGTACATTCAAAGACAAATTAAGAGTAAGCTATATACACCTTCTGAAATTGCAGAAGGGTATCACACTGGTTTTTGTCGTGGGTAGCATTATATTTAGTGACAGTTTCCGCTAGAGGGCCGTCATGACCATGCAAATCAATAATCCCCTCATATTGTTGTAGATAAACATAGTAAAATAGCTTGTGCACCAATTGTTCATTTTACTGCAAAAAAAATTAAAATCAATTTAGCGTATCTTACCAGCAACGTCTCCATCAGCATTTTCTGAAAGACCTAAAACAACGTAGAATGAACAGGATTTCACAACACATGGATAGGACAATGAGCATATTTTTATACTAAAAGAAGACTGTAATATGTAAAGATTTTGGAGGGCTAAAAACTTTCCCAGGCCAGAACTACATTTGTAATGCTGACATTTTCTACAACCAACTGAAACAAATAACAAATTGCATTATTGCTAGAAAAGAAGTACAATCAATCTGCCATAACTACTCACGTAAATGTACCATGTAGGACATTTTCCCAAGCAGCACTTCTACCCGTAGTACGCCATCCTCAAGATCAACGACGGCACACCCAGAGATGGGGATCTAAGGGGAATATTACAATATTGTGTTAGGAGAAAAAAACACAGTGTGTTGTTTATTTAAGGGGAACCTCCTAGCAGGTAAAAAAAAGTGAGGAGTAAATGAACAATCACTTATTAACAAGGTGACATGCTTGCACATTGAGGTCCACTTCAGTTTCATTTGGTCATCATTTCATCAGTAAGTATGCAGTGCAGTTTTTACTGATATTTAGTACCTCCAAATACTAAACAAAACCAAAGTCTACAAATGATGATAGTGAGATCAAAATTACAAGCAGATTTATAATCCTGTTGTTGTTCACCTATGACAGAAGCATACAGAGCAGATGAGAAGTTACCTTTCTTTGGGTATAGATAACCAGATGAACTGTTGTTGCTGTTTGGAACCAGTCGTATCTGCATGAATGCCACGCAGATGAGACATCAGTTAAACAGAGAAAAAAAAAAAACAGTTGACATGTTTTTTTTGTTTTTTTTTTAAATGCGTTCTCATACCGAGGTCGAGAGTCTTTGACAGGCAGAGGAGACACTTGGTTCGAGGGGGTGAAGACAGCTTGAGGTGGTGGGATCATTGCTGAGGAGAAAATGATGGTGGTGGGCGTATTGTGAAAAATAACACAGATCAAATGTCCATAAATATCTGCTGATTAATGTTGGTTCTGTCTTTCATTCTAATACCCAAATGATGAAACCAAAATTACAGTGAGGTTGCTTCAACTAATGGGGAAGTTGCATATTAGTTTCCTGAACCCTTCAATCCCTTAAGAAAAAAGTATTCTGTCTTAAAGTAGAAGTCAATCCCCTGAGAAAAAAGTATCTTAAAGTAGAAATCCAGTTGATTTCTTTTTTTTTTCTCACATGACTGAATTCAACAAACAGTTCACCTATGATGTTTAATATATGTATCTCCAAATTTCTAAATTCTTATTCCTATATACCATGCAGTTCTCTACACCACATTCCTTCAAAAACACAGTGGCAAAACTGAGCATGATTATTATTGTAAACTCTCCCCCCATACTGTATTGGAAATACCTTTAATTGCTATAGCGGGTTTCGTAGCCATCCTGCCCACCAGACACTCTTTCAACATGGACTCATAGTTTACCCACCGATGGACCTGTGAGCATACAGTGATGAGTCTCATCAGCATCAGTTCAAAATGATCACTCTGACTCAACCCCCCCAAGTGCCAACCATTTAACACACTTATGTCCATGTATACTTGCGTAAATGAATTGCCATTTTAAACCAAAGCATTAAGACTGTCTCATACCTGGTCAAAAAGGTCAGTGCCATCTATGCCTGCTGCCTTCATCAGCTCATCTTCTCCTCCAGGGTGGTAGTCCATATAAGAGGTAACATTATATACCATACCTACAAACATAAGATATTAACTCCAGTATCAGTGCTGTCAGTTGATAGTCAATGCTGTCAGTTGATAGTCAATGATATCAGATATTAAGGGTCAATAATAAACAAAAATAGTATGTGGATTTATTTTTCGAGCAAAAGTTTTGAAAAAGTTGCCAATGTGACTCTTCTATGTCTGACATTGTCTGTGGTCACAATCTTAACACTTAGGTTAAGATTGTTGACGTCTCTCGTGAAGTTAGGGGACCCTTACCTCGTATACAAGTCCAGCAGTCATTCCTGGTGTTGTGTTTCTGCAATTCTTCATGAGTAACTTCAATCAGACGCCCCCTCAACCCGGTTAGATCTTTTCCACTTTTGGAGAACCGAATCCAGTCCATAAGACTGTGGCCTGGTTTTAAGGCAACCTATAATTTAGGATGTATTATTGTCATCATTTTTTTACTAATAAATATGCACGAAGAAAAAGTTACATTAGTTGTGTCTTTCTTACCTTGTTCCTCCCCGACTGGCCGGGCCGAGCTACCCGCTGCTGGGAACTCGGCGCAGGGAACGACTGAGTTGGAATGTTCAACATGTTGCAAATGCCTCGCAGGCACCTCGACTTTCGAAGATCTACTTGAAGAAACCGTTGTTACCTCGCTCAGTATCGAGACAACCAAAGCCCGTTCAACCTTGATGCGAGGCAAATTTAAGCCTTGCAAAACTGCCTCCCTTCTGACACATCTCTCTGTCAACACTGTTGAGAAATGCAACTGAGCTACAATGCTATGCTAAGATATGTAACAAGCTCAGATGCTCCAAATATGATGCGCGTTAATAACAGAATTTCGCAGCGACATGCAAAATCTGCCGAATAACCACTATGAGATTGTCAATGAACAATTTTACTACAACTACATTCTTCGACTCATGATGTTACGACATCCCCCACATTAATTTTCATCAACCTGCGACGGAACTTGGACATCATGTGGGGTTGTTTACCTTTTTATTTCTTTATTTGAACCTCCTTTGCGACTTCCCCCCTCGATCCCACCAGGAGACAAAGGGACGAGCGAGGATGGGACCAATTTTCGGAGATATTTCCGTTTTGTCATGTCACGGAAACGGCGATTAAAGATGACGTCACGTACTTGACAGACGCGAGGGTTGTAACTTATCAAATGCTGTCATGCAAATAGAAAAAAACTTGTACTGTGGCGTGTGTCAGTATTTTCCACCTTTTTAAACCAAAGTTTTGTTCAAGTAAATAACTTACCATGGAAGAAACCGATCAGCAATGTGCTAAAAAATGAACCTTGGCCATCTGACTCGCTGTCACTATCATCATCGTCGTCCTCTGAATCTTTGGGTTTTTCACCAGACATTTAACACGTATACACGGTCTCTGTATACTATATTTTTTCATTTACAATGAAGCAGTGAAGTAACCGAAGGCTGACACTGAAACGCTAATCTTTTAAATGGATTACTGTAATTTCAAAATAAAATAAAAACTCAACTTGTTCTTCGTCTCATGATTTAATTCCATTCGTGATTGCATTGTCTGTCTTTTTGTCAGGATGCCTGATATATTTATAGAAGATCGATAGTTGGATCGACGACTCTGAAAGAAATGCTATTGTTTATGTAGTATTAAAATCGGCCAGCAGAGGGTCTCAGCGTTACATTTCTCCTTAATTAGGCAGCTCGCCTCTGTTTACATTATGATTTGTTTCTAAATGTGAGGAATCTCTCTTTACGTTACTGCGTAAAACACACTGAACAGTACACTTTTAATGAGTTAGAGTCACATTCAACATGGTAAAAAGGAGAAAAATAAAGTCTTATTCCTCCTTCCTGTCTTTCATAAAAACTAAAAAACGGCTTTCAGTTTCTATCTAAAATTATTTTTTAAGATTAAACACTTAAACTCTACTTTTCATATATATATATATATATATATATATATATATATATATATATATATATATATATATAGTATAAATTATATATATTTCTTCTGCCCACTGTAGTGGCATTTCATGACAGTATAGTTAATTGGATAAGTGGTACTAATAAACCAAAAATACCAAACATCACTGGTAATGATAACATATAAATATATAGCGCCTCATTGCAGTGTGACCATGCCATAGAATCACATTTTTCAAAATCTTCTCTCTGGCCACCCCCAGAGATCCACCACATACTGTAGTTCCGCCCCTGACTCTGGCCTGTGAAGCCCTTTGAGACCCTTTCTGTAATTCAGAGCTATAAACATAACTTTTCAATTTTACTGGATTTTTGTTGAAAATCAGACTCAATGATATCATGTGGCAAATTGAATCATCATCCCACTCAGCTCCCTTGTCCAATGCTGTAATTGTCAATGTCAAGGAAGGTTGACATGATTTTCCAACATCCCCTAACCTGTCCTATAGTTACCTTACTAGTCATACTCACTTGTAGAGGACAAGTAATGGCTGATCATGTTGAGTCACTTATTCCGATTAGACTATTTTCCACCACACACCTGCCACCACACCTGACCTCTCACCTCATTCACCATTGCCTTGGAAACCTCTTCTGTAGCGATGGAAGAAGGGTGGGGAGAAGCAAGAGGGAGATTTATGGGTTTGGTATTCCAAGCCAACCTCGTGGCTGCTTATGATCCATGAATAAAGAATGAGTCCTGGTCTGGGTAACCCTAACTCTCCAGACCCCACCCCACATCCCTCGCTGTCGCTTCTCTGTCTTTGCTTGTGTACTCTTGTGCTTCTCTGTTGCGTCGCTCTGTTTACTTTCTCTTTGCTTGGTTTGTCTGTTGATGTGCCAGACAGATGGCATGCACAAAAAAAGGTTTCTCGGAAGTTTGGAACACATCCCTGACCCTAATACATTAAACTCACAAAAGAAACGGGTGATAGTTTGATGAAGGTATTCTTTGAGGAAGCAGATGCCCTTGTGAATTATATTTCTATATCAAGGTACAACTTTATGGTAGCACTCAGCAAGAATAAATGATCATTTTTGGGTTTATTTTGTAAGAAAGCTCAGCACTATTGTTTCTATTTTTTGGCATAAATAGCAAATTTGAGGCTTATCTAATGCTTTGATTTTTATTTATTTCAGACCACCACAAAAGTATCATGAATGATTTCCATTGTGATGGAGTTTTATTATATATTTTTATTATATTTTCCGGATTCAGATTTTAAATTGTGTTGTTTTGAAACAATGATGATACTGTTCGACTTCTGAATTCTACCTCAATCCGTTGTGTCAATCACTTAATGTCGTGTGATGCGCGTAGGCAATGGTTTAATTAACATTTTTGCATTTCCAATTGTCATACAAGTGCAAATGAAAATTAACCACATTTAATAATTAAGAGAATGCACCAGTGTGGTGCCCCATTGTCCACTATTTTGAATGAATGAATGATTGAAACTTTATTCTTCACACCATCATTAATCTTTCATATACATATACATGACATTTTGATAGTCAGAGGGAAAGGGTCCCCCCGAGTGAAGCTAAGTATAAGCTTATATAACGGGGGCCAGACAGACGGACAGACGGACGGACAGACAGACACTCATTATACGTTATACGTTATATGTTATGATTTTGATTACCTCCTTTTTAAAATATGATCCGAAAGATATGGATGATAATCATTTATAGTGCTTTAGCTTTTCCAATTACTGCATACAGAACAAGACTGAAGCAAATAATTTCTTTTGTACAGCGTAGGCACACAAAACAAACACACACATTTGTGAAGCTTTTGAGATTAACAGTAACAGAGAAGTGTTGACAACAACCTTCTTGGTAAATATTGAGTTTGGCTTGGCAAGCTTTTTTCCCCACCTTGCAATGGACTAATGTTCCATTATCCAGATGGGCAGGTTTTATCCAAGTAATTTGGTAAACAGCTTTCATATGTTCAGCTATGTTGCAACCCATTCATACATAAAAAAATGATTAGCTATTGAACCGCAAGGGATGCCAAAATGTTTTCTTCCCATGTGCGCTTTCAAGATAATCTGAATTTGTGGTGTACAATATTACCCATTTTGTATAACATTGGATTTATACACAAAACTCTTCAGGGAGAGGCCATCACTAATTGAATGCTCTTAAATGACACTGATGCACGGACTCTATAGCGGAAACTATAGCAACTGGTTCACGAAGCAAATGTGAAGCTTCATTTGCTCATGTGAAGTGCAGGAAGTTTGTAAACTCTGGGACCTGCAGATCAAAGTGTGCGAGGTGCATTATCAATGTGATGAAAACTTTTTTCGGGGGTAGTCGCAATGGTTTGTGTGAATTTGGATGAATGTGAATTATTTAAAAATAAATGTATAGTACTACACATGCGTCTTGTACAGTATGTGTCAACTTTATTTGGGGAATAGTTAAATTTCGCAGTTTTGTTTGACAGAACCATTTCTTCCTAAGCACATTTCCTTGTTAATATATTAGTGTTGAGAATTGATTACCTAGCTAATCCGATCACAGAGGCTGCAATTGATCCTTCTGCAAGCAGCGACACAATAAGCACTTTAAGCAAGGAGACGCTCAATAGCTCTTTCACAATTGGCTCTCTCATCGCTTAATTGGCTGAAACAAGCCAAACATTTTGGTTTCACTCTCAACGCGAGATCAATGGAGGAAATGAGGACTGAATTTTGAGTACTTTCTTAACAAGCTCAACTCAGTGTGATTTTCTTTTACTCTCGAAACTCCCATCACCCCCACAACCTTTCCCCCTTCCAGGCCTAGAGTCTTCCTACTTAATCGTTATTGGGTTTGATACAATTTATTTTATGGTAATGTAAAGGGAAGTGGCACAAAGAGCTCTCACTTTCACTTTACTCCCACCAGAGATTGGGATTTTATTTCATTCTTTTGAAAGAATGAATATTTGAAATATTTTGTATTTATTATTTATCCCAGGCCCATTCTATCCATTTAGTTTCACTCTAATTGTGCAATAGCCAAGTACTTTAATTTATTGTTTTAACTGTCTTTGTGTTTATGTCTTATTTTTATTCCAAGTACAGCACTTTGTATGCAGCAAAGGTTGTTTTTAGAGTGCACTATAAATAAAATGGAGTTGAATTGAGTTTGGAGGCCGGGAGATCTTGTACTTCCTCTCACATTCCAAAAACATGCTTCTTAGGTTAACGGTGGACTGTGTTATGTTGTGAATTTGCGTGTGAATGGTTTCTTTTCAAAATCAACTCTGCAATTGGTCGACAATGACTCCAGCGTGTACCCTGCCTGAAATCAGATGCGATAGGCTCCAACAGAGGTTAAAAAAAAGATGTATTGATTGGTTAAGAATATTAATACAAATAATATTAATAATGATGTTATTTTGTTTGTATATTTGTTCTATATTCTGTACCTCGCACTGGTTTCCCTTTTTTTTTTTTTCCATTCATGTTGGGCATATATGGGGACCAGCTGGTGGTTCCGAGCAGCTGAGGTCAATAAATCAGCCAGGATTCACTTTTTGTCAGCCATGAAAAAAAGATGTTGCAGAGCAAGAGGTCAAAACATTTAGAATCCTTTCCCTTTCCTGAAACAATTAAGTTGTGAGTTTGTTTAATCATTGTGTTGTCTGCCGAGCTGAAATAAATGGCTGCAGTTCAATTTTAGTCCTATGAGTTTCTGCAAATAGTTATTCATTATAGTGGCATATTCTCATTTATATGAATATATTTACATTCATCACAATTACATCAACCTTGGTTCTGCTTTAAAGATGATGTTAGGATTGTCACCAAAAAAAAAATCCAGGGAAATTTCACATTAAACAACATAAATCACAGTCTGGCCTCAGTTGTAATTAGTAAATACAAATAAACAGAATATGAACACTTAATTACGCCAATTAACAATTTTTAGTACATTTTTAATCAGAGATGCACGTAGGCTTTTTTTTTTTTTTTTACATATGTTGTTTTGCTCTACTACTTTACTTTCCATAGCCACATCGGCATTGTAATTGAGAAACTATTCTCAATTGCTTTGCCTGAATAAATCAACATTAAATAAAAACTTTTGCACAAGCACACAGGTAAACAGTAGTTTAGTGTTTGAAAGAGCTCATTGTTGTTGCACACCTGCTTCATCTCCATCATGACTCCAGCAACACATTGCAATCAGATGCAGGATTTTTGCTTAATCCACTTTCTGCTTGTTCTTGCATTAGTCTGCTTGTCACAGTGTCATGTAGCCTGTTCCTGCCAGGGGGATTGTGTTCACCCGGTATGTATGGCAATGTATATAACACATGTTGTTCATTCCTACATGCATCCACATGTAGGAATGAACAACTGAACAAGAGAGAGTTGACAATACAGGTCAAAGCGTGAGGATGCAAAGGTCAAAGGCCATTGAATATCGGTTACATTTAGTCGGTGTTTATGTGCACCACTGTGGTTGAACAACATCGATTACATTTTGTTAACATTTGTGTAAATTAGTTTTTTTTTTTTTTTATATAGACAGTGGACTATCATATAGCCAATGGACTTTCTTTCAAAGAGAGATTTTGAAACTTTAATATGCATCACAGAGTGACCAAATAATGGGTGTGGTCCTCAATGCTATATTATATATAATATTTCGCCAACCCTGCATAATGTGTTCAAGTCAAAAAGATATGAAATGCAAACAAACCAAACTATCCCAGACTATCCGGCTGTTGAGCAGCTATGCCATAATGTGGCTACTTGTCTCTGGAGAAGAGAGTACTGATATGTCTGAGATGTCAGCCGTGGTAGTAAGAGATCAGCTTGATATTTTCCTTTTAATGATCCTTTGAAGAGGAACAAAGAGCTGAGCTGAGCTGAGCGGAGATTATCCTATTAGACCATGGCTGGCCGCGCCCACCCAAGATGGGTGCAGACTGTATGGAGCTGTCATATCAGTGACAATATCAAAATCATTCTGCCCTGCTTTTATTCACAATAGGTGTACAGTATTCAGCCAAAGTGAAGCTGCTAGAGATTTGGGGCCTTGTGGGAAAAATATACCACTTTGGACCTCACTACTTAAATGTTCCAAATAGTTATTTTCCCCCCTCGGGTCCTTGTTAGTCATTAGTGCCTTGGAATTGAAATTGTTTTGTTTTTTTCTCCTAGGGTCCTTGTTAGTCATTAGGGCCTTGACATCTTTGATTTTACAGCTCCCGTCTACCTGTCAATGGTTTGATTAACTCTCACTTAAAGTCTTATAAAATTATGCTTGGGCTTGCTCAAAGACTCAAACCCAGAACCGCTGGCTTGTCCGGCAGATGTGCTATCTATCGCTCTGTGCCCCCAAAGCAGAGAATTGGCTCATTTAACACCCCCCCCCCTTTCAATAACATGTATAATGTTAATGAAAAGATGTACAGTCATTAAATATAAGAACCTCGTCGATGCCGAATTGTATATCCAATGTTCTTGTTTTTTTTTTTGTAACATTAAAATAAATCCTGTAATATTAAATTTGCATAGTAATTGCATGCTGTATATTGACAGGTCAATCCATATGACTACAAGCTTTTAACCTTGTCACCACAGTAATGCAGAAAGGCAGTCTAATGGCAGACTTCTGTCCCCATGTCATGAGCTTGCTCACCATATTGACCCCACCCTAGATTGACCCCCTTAACACCTTGAGGACATTTGGCATGAAGCTACATTTTACAGTGTAGAAGCACGACCCATGGACAAACCACGGAAGTAATGTAAAACAGCTGAGCAGTTCCAGTAAATATAAGACACAAGTTATTAGACTGATAAATAAACAGTAAAGATGTTGGACAAAGTGAAAGCGATCAAAATGAAGGCTTGAACTTGCACTGACTGCAGCTGCCATTGTTGATGCTTTTCCTGAAAAAACAAAAGATGTAAAATCAGCTGCTGACTTGAACAAGTCTCCAAGTCTGTGAGATGCAGCTTTTTGGTTTTGTCTTCCTTCATGATAAATCAGACTTACACAAGCTGCAGGAAGAAGGCGAGGGTGTTCAGTTTCAGGATTCACTGCAGTTGTGAAAATGACACCAAGCTGTGCATGAAATTGTGAACAAAGGGATAAATGGGTTCATAAAAGGAGCATTAGATCTCACAGGAAACTCCTTGAACTTCCTAAAGATGTGTCTAAATGTGAGAACACCATTTTTACTGCATTTCTTCAACAATTATCATCTTATCTTCTGCGCTTGCAGAGGTTCTTTGTGTTGTGTACCTCAGGAACTTTTTACTGTTGTTTGTAAGAAGTGGGGCATGACTGGGCTGGTTCTTGATCTACTTCGTTTTGTCCACATTCATCAAGCCATCAACTGTTTCTTCATCCCCGGAGAGCCCGCGTCTGTTGTGTAATCTGCAAACTTCACAAAGTGGTTGGTGGCAGATCTGGAGATGCAGTCGTATGTTCATCCATGTGAAAAGCAGTGGACTCAAGTTGGTGCCAAGGGTGATGACACTGAAAGTGTTCTGTCCAATCTACAGTGGAGATGATGTGCTCTTTCTCCAGCCTCTCAAAACACTTCATGACAATCGGAGATAGTGAGACGGGCTGGTAATCATTTACTGATGCTATTTAGGTTTTAGAATACTAAATGGCCATGGCTCTCATGACTCATATTCACTTCAAAGCGTTGAAGCGTTTTTCTGTTGTTTTGTCTTCAAAAATATTTCATTGCTGTCTGTTGTCAATCTTCATAAACATTGCAATAAAGTCTCAACTCCATATTTGTTTTGCATCATTTCTATTTTGCTGTGGTGTTTTTTTTTATTTGCATTTAGGAAGAGCTTTTTCAGCCACTGTATGGAGGCCATACAAAGAGAATTCACAGACCGATAGCCACTGATCCAATTTTCGCCCTTTTACTCCAAGTATGATTCTTAATCTAATCCCTAATTGATTACTGATTTGGATTACGATTGAGTGCTTAGTTTTTTTAATCAACAAATAATTCTTGCCTCGGCCAGTATCAAAATACCATGTTGAATGTTGTTTTGATTTACTATATGATACCGGTAAATAAAAATGACCTGAATCTATGAAGGATGAAAAATAAAATGCAATAACAGCTCTCATCCGATTGGAGAATAATATTACTAGTAGACACAATGGATAGCAACTGAGGTGTTGCAGGCAATTTGTATTGTTGAAGTCTTTTGCGCAGCTGTCATATCAAACTAGCCATACTGATGGTGGTGACATTTTCTGACATTTGAGCATATGGCCACATATCTCAAAATGGGATAGGAATACTGAGCAAGGAATAAGAACGGAGATAATCCCAAAAACTAACATTGAAGTCTGTTGTGTTCTTATCAGGGATCAATACAAAAGACATTGTGGTTTTTCACAGCTGAGCCTCACGTACACAGACAAAAAGTTCTATGATATTCTCATTTTATTCTATTCTCTTTTGTATAGTACAGTATAATGATGGAACTTTTGTAATGTTTTGTCATGTGTGGAATAATGGCAATTATTCGTACAAATATCTTTTTAAAAGTCATACTTTTTGTTTGTTTAAAAAAAACGTCCTACTTGATTATTACTAAAGTTATAAAGACAAAATCTATTTTAGACAAATTTTTAGGTTTAAACAGGCAGCAATCCATTTAGGGTCAAACCTTCTATTCACGTTCTACAATTAAAGCAGTCATCTGAGGATGTTTTTATTTGAATATTAATTGAAATTGCACATATGAAACCTACCCATAAATGATCTGTCAATGAAATTGATGCCATGCCTTACAAAAGAAATTATTTCTGTCTTTAACCTCAGGGAAACCCAATTAGACACGGACAAAAAAATCCCTGATATAATTGCAGTGTGGGGGTGGAACAAATATTTAGAGCAGCGGACCAAGAGAATGATAATACTACACACTCAGGAAACAGATCATTTTTAATACAACTGCATGAAACTGAAAACAAAGGAAGAAAATGTCACAAATGGAAGTCAGTGCAATAATTGTATTACTTTTAAGAATCTTTTGATTTGTGAAATGCTTTTCCATTCGAGTTGCAGAGGTTAGTGAAAAGCTTGCTTGAAGAGGAGAAGAGAGGAAAAATGTCAAGATGGCAAGCTTGTAATGTGCAGGTAAAGGGGGAAGCACCCTAGGGAAAGTGGAGCAGCAGATCAGCCTGGGATGAATAACGCAAACATCCATCAGGCTGATGAGGAGGTTTCATCTCTTACCTCCACATAGACACAAATCATCAAGCTTAATGGAGAATTCTGCTGTATTGATTTTCATCAGCTCTTTATTTGCCAGCGCAGCTCCACGCAACCCGTGCACATTTTAGTGACGCTTTACGTCTGGGGAAAAAAAAAATAAAAAAAAATCATCAAATTCAGTTGCAAACACATTGCATTGCTAAAAATATAACTGGTATTTTGAGTGATGAATATGTTTATGTACTTCCTTTTAAGTTGACTTGATTAGATACAATATACATACAATATATTTTTCATATTGAATTATGTTCTAGGATAGCAAATTGATAACTGATATGTACTAAAACCTGGGCTTACAATGGATCACCTAAGATGGAGGTGCATGTGAATCTGTCCAAGAACAAAGCATAAAAATGTATCTCTGCAATCTTATTTTATTTTTTAAAGAAACACACTCAGTTGTACACACAAATAAATTTGGGGTTGATTGTAGCAGTGTTTCAATCAATAAAGAAACATTTTGATGATTACATTTTGCTCGTGCAAAAACATGTTGAACCTATCAATTGAGTCTATTTACAGGATGGCATAAATAGCTTTGAGAGGCTCAGCACATATTTTTTGCTCATAATACGTTTACTAAAAAAAAAAGAAATCTGGGTATAAACTAAGTCACAAAGTACCAATTTGGTTGCTTCAGGCATCTTTCACAGTGAAGCAGTTCTTGTTATTTAAACTGCCAAACATTTGGCTAAAACCTCCTATTTCTCAATTTGTTATGTTTTATATTTTTTCCCCACAAATCTAGACTATTATTAGTCAGTCCACATGCGTGGATGTTATTTATACAAATTATAACCAATGACGTAAAAAGTGATTTGAATGTAGTACAAGGATTCCACTTTACGCCAGCAATATGATTTCACTGCACTAATAAAACCATGTTCAGTGTTCCATATTTCATAGCCTCGTGTTATGTATTTAGCAATTTCTTTAATCGTCTAATTTTGGCAGGGTTTTTAACAAACCTCTTGACTACAGCGTATCAAATTAACATGACACGCTTATTTGACCTTTACCTGGACTTAAAATGTACTAAAACGACCCCAACTATGAGAATGACTCTCAGATTGTTATGCTGTATGTATGGTAGTCATTTTAAAGTCAGTAATAGTGCAATAACTATTTCTTGGCATGGTTTGCACAGTTACTCCCCGACAAAACTCATGAAATATGTAAATCCTCAAGTCCAGGACACTACAAAGCAAAGATTGAAAGCAAATTCAGCAGTCAGTCCTGGTGCACTTTTAAAGGACTAAATGTTTATTAGGGCCGCCGCACACTAAGCGATGTGACCAAAAACAACTGAATTAAACAATTGCAAAACACTATAAATGATCCCAATGACACGTTGTGATGGGAAAACCGTGACCCCTGGTGGTCTTACCAGGAAAAAATGATTTAGGGCACCACATCATAACTGGGACTATATCATACTATATCAACACGGTGCAATTATTAAGGAAGAATCATATTGCCCTGGATGCTGTAGCTATGGATATGATCAATATCTGAGAGCACATTTTAGGTGACTCGCCGCTCTTCAATTTTTAACTAAAGATACATATGGAATTATAAATACATTTACACACATTTACTGTTTTACTGTAATGGTACAGCTTAGTATTGGCCTGTTGGCTGACACTTCATACCGTGAAATGTCTTTTTTCAAGATCATGTGAAACAATTTAGTGGGGTTTTTTTGGCCATTAAATCAGAGAGATTGCAATGCTGTTAACCTGCAATTCAAATTTGAATTCATAACAAAACTAGTCACCAACATTCTACCATTCATTAAAACTACTTTCAAGATGATGCCATTCATTAAAAGTACGAGAGTTTATTGGCATTCGGTCATGTCGCTCTGTGTGCGGAGGGCCTCAAAAGTGCAGTCTAACAGTCACGTATGAGATCTTATCATTGGCATATTGATTATTCTTTTTATTATTGTGATAATTAGGCAAATCCTAAGATTAGGTAATAACATAGTGGAAGAGATTTACACCTCTCAAATGTTACAAGTGGCCTACGAGGACAAATTTTGACATCAATCCCAATGCATGTGTAAAATGAGTGTTAGCTGCCATTGGTGATAATGACAGAGGTGCCTTTGTGACTGGGTGTCTGTTCTGCCGGCATGCGGAGGTGAGGGGTCGTGTCCGTGCTGGCAGAGGTGCAGTAGCCTCGGAGACTCTCCTGGTCATAGAGGTGTTCGAGAGCATAGCCCGTCAGGGGATAGGGAGTATGCTTTTCCAAGTATGACCGAAAGTGGGTGTGGGGTGGATACAGAACTGGCGCTGGGGTGGGAGAATCTGAACATGGGCCTGGTCGACCAAATGGGTAATGTAATTGAAAAGAACGTGGGCCCGGGTCTGACTGGAGGTAGTCTTTGGACTTGGTGAGGTTTTCAGACCCTGGACTTAGCCTTGATAATTGGGCGGGGCTGTGCACTGGGCTAATCACATGACTCAAACCACGACACACCACAGCCTGTATTGGCCTTTGAGTATACTCTGAGGTACAGCGGTGACCGCTTGTGTTTAACAGTCCGTTGAGCTGGCCCAGTGGAGTGTCTGGATGAACCTTTCGGAGCTGAAGCCGACTTTCTTCCTCCTTAATCATATATTGTGTTGCTCGTATTAGTGATCCCATTTTGCTGGGTTCCTGCGGGCTCACACTGAACTGGTCAGTTCGCTGGCGATCTCCTGAATCACTGGTGGAGCCTCGATCTGGAGAGCTCACTAGACTGTCCTCATCCCAATGATTCCGACCTTTGAAACACATTACATACATGATATTGTTGGTCTCAAATCGTGAAGAATGCTTTTTTTTATGTCTGTGCACTTAACAAAAATACGTCTTACCATTGTAACTGTGGACTGCTGCAATATGTGGCATACTGCCAGGAGGCGCTCCAAGGAAATATCGCCCTGCCTCACATCGACCCCTCTCACAACTTTGACTTTGAGCATGCACATGGACTTGTTTGTGACCATCACCAGTACGATGCTGCTCTTCAGACACACTGTAGCACAGCGGAGCAGGATCAGCAAACTGCCTGTACACGCAGGAAGTGTCCATGCCTTCATTTGTCTCTAGCATCTGTGGGGACGCTGTGTCAGTAAGGGGGCTTCCCCTCCAGGGACTGTCCTGATCGGAATCTGACCGCTCTGTCTGAAAACTTGGATACTGGGTTGAGAAAGAACAAACAAGCAAAAACAATAATGGTCACATTGTTAGAATAATGCACAAAAAAAAAAACCTGATGACATTTTGGTAATAATATTCAAGAGAAATTTCAAGCAACCAAAAAAAAACACTGGTTATCATAGTCAAATTAAAACTACTGAACCATCGAAAATGTCATGACTTTGTTCATTGGGATAATGTATAACAGCTTTTCTACAAGGTGATTCATGCAAACGTAAACATCTGTCAATATATCTCTCATAGAATGCCTGTTTTTTTTTTTAAACATTGTAAATATTGTTGACACTTGATCAAAACAAATATAAAATACTCACCTGACTGTAGGGGGAAAGTCTTGCTTTGGTTTTAGGACGAGATAACCTGCTCTTGTTGGCTCTACCTGTCTCGCTAAGACTGCTAAAAGGGAAAGAAGCCTTGGACATGACCTGATCCAGAGAGAGCTGGAAGCCTTTATACTCTGTCTCCCTAAATACACAAGAGACACAAGTAGTGTACATAGTTGCATTTCAAAAACATACAATATTCATAATTACTTAAAGGCCTGTCCCATTGAAAAACACATACAGTATAGTTATTCTTGTCTCTTGCAGAAAAAGCTTATGAGTATGGCATAGCACACACGTATCTGCATGACAGCATTCATACTTGGAAGTGTTGGGATGTACTGAGAGAGCTGGAACGGCTGTTGTGAGGCTTTTTTTTTTTTTTTTTTACCAGAGGGATTGAAGCTAGGCCTTTAACAAACACGACACAGAGGGAAAGCAGACCAATCAAATACATTAGGAGATTAAAGGCTATGTCTTGCTAAATCAGGCCTGTAGAGTGTGGACGTCTTGGTACTGTGAAGGAGCAATTGATTTCTCTCTGAAGAGCTTTATGGATGTTGCCATGGCAAATCAGGCTGGAACAACAGAAAACCTTGGCAGGGATTTATATGAGACGAATAGTGATCCATTCTTCCTTCGCTCTCAGTGTTTGGTTACACAAACCCGATAGTAATAAAGAATCTGGTACATCCAGATATATGTCATTCATAGAATTGGACACGGTTCATTTATTCTTTTGCTTAGAATTTTGTCTGAATAATTAACTACTCTGAATTTATCTGTGTAGTGAATACTACCGGGATCACATCAAAAATCTTCCTTTATAAAGGAGAACCACAAGGATGTCCATGATTTGCACCATTTATCAAACCACTAGCAATGGCAGTAAAAATCAACCTTCATGGTTACAAGCTGATGAAATGTCCTTACTAGAGCGCTGCATTGACAGGTATACACATGAGAAGGTCATGAGACCTTGAACACACAGTGAGAGTTCACGTCCAGGTGAACCGCCCTTATCACTTCTTACCCGGTTTGAATGTACACAAAGGCTACTGGACTATATATTTTGAAATTGCTTTAATGTTGGGGGAAAATGGGCTACAATATTCACTCTGGCAAAAAGGGGTAACTTACGTGAGGACGTAGTTGACGCTGACGATGCAGTGCGGTCTGGAGGAGCGACTGTTGTGCACGATGGTTGCATAACTCTGAACCCACACCCAGCCACCATGTTTGGCCAAGAAACGATAGTACCGAGTGGTGACTTGCCCTTTCACAAGAACTACAAAAAAAAAGTGTGTGGGGGGGTTCAGGGGAATGACAATAGCTGATAAATAACATTACAAATAACAAAAATGGTGACCAAATAATTCATAGAATAATTATTTGGGATGCCTCTTGTCTATAAACTAAGAGGTGTGTTCAACTACTCACGCAAATGATGTGCACAGCGCAGATGGAAGGAGTCACAGCTGTGGACATGATGATAGAGGGTCTTCTCTATTAGGTCTTGTGGCTCATAGCCTGTAAGCTCTGCAACCCTACACAATAACACACACACACACACATGCACACCCAGCTATCATTAAGTGTTCTCATGTTGACACGCCATCTAAAGTGCTGGGTTGGAAATAAATCCACTTACAAAGTATTGAGGACAAAAAAATGTGGAAATGACACATAGACATCAATTTCACAGTGGTGCGAAGATGTCAATAAATAAATAAATAAACAAACAAACATACCGCGAGTCGAGGAAGATGAGCTTCATGTCCAGACTGGCTCTAAACATGAACATGTTGCTATGCAGTTTGATCTCCGTGACCGCACTGGGTGGTAACGAGTGACCGACTGCCACCAGCCCAACGTTCTGATAGCAGCCGTCAAATGGGGACATGTCCAAGCTGTACTGGCGGATTTTCAAGTAGCCACTGCAGTGAATCACCTGGGTAACGAGTGGATCTCCGTTCCATGATGCAATAAGAAAACGATGAGGTCATTACATAAAAACAACCCCTTTTGATATTACCTTGTAACCTCCGCATGTGAGCCCAGCATTCCGTTTAGCAAGGACACATTTCATTCTCAGAAAGAATGAGCGCTCCATTTCATATTCTGCAAGGAGGGAAAAAAATGAGTCTACTCAGCATCACATACAGAAATAACATGAATGATGAGGGGTAATGAATAAATATGAATAATAGCACCTTTCATGAATAGATGCAATTTTTGCGCTTTGATCAATTTAAATTGACCGAACAACGGTGCACCATATTAAAAGAGCAAAATAATAATACATATATGAAAAAAAATCGACACTATCATGAATGGTTCTCATCGACTGAATTCTCATGAATATTTTTCTCTTAGTAGTATTCACAATTTAAATGACGTTCTGAGTTCATGTCATGTACAGAGTTGAGGCTCATTGTTCACCTTGGACAAAGTGTGAATGGTAAGGCTGGTGTGCTGTGAGGACTGCTGTCATTTCATCATGGTCTGCAGGATGAATGTATTCAAAGATGCTGTTTCCTGTCAACTCGACCTGAAATGCACAACCATGTCAGGACTGTGACACCTCACGTGCGACATAGCAAAGGAGTTAACATTACCTTTGTTAAACCAACCTGAGACAGACCCAAATGGACCGAGGCTGTTTCCGATATGTACATTATTTTCCCATCTGGAGCAACCACAAAAATAAAGCCATCCAATGTCTGAAATAAACAACAGAGAGAAAAGATATGGCTAGCAATTGTGTCAGAATTCAAGTCTTTTCTGTTTCATGCCTAATTTATCCTTCTGATCTCCACCTCCAACTTGGCGGACAAACGTATATCAATCACATGATTGAAAAATTGCAAGGGTTGAGTGCTGGACTTTTCTTGAAGCTATAATGACCCTTTTATTGTTTGAATGGATACAAACCGCACAGCACTGTTTTGATTTGCAGCATGGATTCAATTAATTTCTCAACATTTAAATAAAAGTATATTCTTGCCCAGATAAAGACTTCAGTCATCTGTCTTACCTAGGGTACAAAAATATTGAATATGTGTATGTACCGTACATATATGTTCTCACATTAGAAATATACTTCATAACGTATTCATAAAATTGGGTGCCACATGTTCATGTTTCAAACTGCTATATACTGTATATTGCTTTGCCTCTGGGAAGCCTGTTCCTTTGTATTATTGCTAATGTGAGAGATGATGAGTGCCGTGTGAAGGCTCAAAGACAGATTGAGGAGTGTGCATGACCATGAATGCGCTCCGCTCATTAATGTCTTCAAGCACTTTAAGGAGAGCAATGGGTGGTAAATTGCATCCAATAAGACACCGCCTACACCTTGAATAATAATAATAATAATAATAATAATAATAATAATAATAATGACCTGTAGAAGGTGTGAACCCAATTCCTGGCTGACCCCATCTAGAGAGCTCCGGCTCACATGGCCCCATGACTCACCAAGGCCTGTTAGAAAAATCATACACAAATATAGTTAGAGATATTTATAAATAAAACACAATAATTAAAAAAGGGTGTTCACGAGCTAACAAAAGGTGTAAATAAAAACAAACAATAATAAACAACATATAGGGGACAGCAAAATAATTCAGCAACAATATGTATACATTCAATGTTGTTGAACAGATGAAAACGAGGGAAGGGAATAAATCACTTTATAGTATACTGCAATGTTGGCTGCAAAGTAAGCCTATAACCAATAAATGATTGCATAGCCTTAAAATTTCATCTGATTAATATTAGCACATTTAATAAACCTCATCTTTTAACACGTATGAATTCAGATAGAACCCATTTTTGTCTTGTAAATCTATTAGCATAAACTATTCAAGATGGGGAGGAAAAAAAACTTTGAGTTAAGCTGCATGAGGCCCAATACCCAGAGCGGGACAAAACAAACAGCAGACTTGGAATTGAAATGCAAATGTGCAGCAGAATAAACAGGCAGCATGTGGGGAACACTTCGCTCCATAAAATGGACTTCTCTGTTTGGACTCGAAACACAATCGCATAGGCTCCACTACACTATACTAAAGAAAGGCTGATCGGATAAACACTTGAATTGGATTACATTTTTCATCAGGAACAAAATCATGAATGCTAAATCGACCACCGCCTTGTTAGAACTTTGTTGGAAGGCAATAATGTTAGTTTATTACAGGACTTTTGGTTTCTTTATTTTCTCCTCCAATAAATATTTTATTCTCCACGAACAACCGAATTACTCAATTGGATTGGTTTGAATCAACTCCATAAATAAATAAAAACGGAGACATTTCAATATACTCCAAGTGGAATAAAGATAATAAAAAAAAGACGCCAAATAAAACGGGCTTATTGTCATTTTCATCACGTAGTTTATTCACGAAGCGGCAGACTGTAAAAGCATGTTTTTCCACTGTGGTGAACCTTATGTTACACAATAAGCGGTTCACTTGAAGAGATTTTAATTTTGGGGGATGATCGGAAAATGCACACTATCCAAACAAAATAATATAGTACTTTAGTTCACTTGATGAAATTTTTATTGTTTTGGGATGATCAAAAAATGCTCACTATCCAAACAATAGTACTTGCCTAACTTGGATTAGGAGTGGAATCTTTTTAAAATTAGTTATAAATTTATAAAGTGTTAGTGGGCACTGGCTTGATCACCGATCAGATTTTTTTTTCTGTGGGGCTATATGCATGTATTTAGTTGCATTTGAGTTTTTAAATAAATATTCCAAATTTAAAGAAAATGTCAACGTCGCTGCTACACCGTTTAAGTATTCAAATGTTAGTTTCACAAATTTTATTCATGTGCAACCGATGTCCAAATTAAATAAATCCAATGTTACAAAAGGATTATTTCCTCCAGTGAAGATTCCACATGAATTGATTTAAATTGTAATTTAACCAAAAAGAAAAGAACAATGTTTTTACATGTTGCGTAATTGTCATTTTTATTCGTGTGCTGGACATGTGTCATTTCATCAAATCACTATCTCACACTACACTTTGTTTTCCACAACATTTTTTTTTAAATAATAATTATGTATTGCCTCGATGCCACAGCTAATTGCATTTGCGGTGCACATAGTTTGGCTGCTTTTAGTGCTTCCCGTCCGTCCTTGCAGGTTCTTTGTACGTGCACCTTCCATTAAACTAAATGGTGACAATGAACCTCGTGTGCGGCTCCACGAGGAGTCCCATATGTTGAAGGATCAGACATGACCAAGCTGCTAATAAGCGAGGCACTGCAGCAGTCACGCTTGCAGCATGGATCCTCATCAGGGACTCCGGGAAACCACATCACCGAGGCTATTAAATGACTCGGGGTCAAAGGAATTCATGAATGCTATTTAGTTCATATTTAACTGAAAAAAAATATTGTGTAAGCATTGTGTTTTTTAATATGGTTCTGGATTCAAATCTCGGCCAACCAGGCCAGGGTATTCCCCTTTTCCCGACCAAGCCAGTGACTCAATAGTTTAAAGCAAGAGATAACCTATATTGCATTCAATATTTTTATTTGATTATCATTTTAGTGCGCTATCACTTTTCTATCTATTTGTTGCAATGTACCGTTAATTGGACAGCAATTCGCTTACAGTAATAGCCCTCGACAACCAGGGAACTTGTACTTAATTTAAAAAATATATATTTATATTTTTTGCACACACAATAGCAATAATTGTAATTATTTGTCTCCCTACAACAAATTATTAACAAGGCCCCAGACAAATGCATTTTGGAAAAATTCAATAATCCAAACTGCAAATTACACTTATATTGTAACCATATTATAATTAAGCCAATCAGTTTACACTGAAGTTGTTGTGTTTATGGAGGGATATCAATTCATTACTTGGATGGAATTCATGAGCCTCACCTTCAGGAAAAACTATCCTCATTTTGAGGTAGCTTGTCGTCAAGCGGATGATGGAGGCTTTATCCAGCTGGGATGTGATGGCCGAGGGGAGCGGCAACAATTTGGCCAGTTCATAAAATTCACTGTTCTCCTTTTCCCGTCGAGTCCGGGCAGCATTTTTTGATTTCTCCTTCATAGTGTCGTTTTTGATTCTACGTAGAAAAGTCTCGCCGCATTCCCTTACAGCAGCGTCGCCCACGGATGTGAGAGAAGACCTGGCCTCAGGTCCGCAGCATCAGCAGAAAGAAATTCATCACATTTCCAAGGGATCTTTTGGGATTCTGGAGCGGGTACAGAAAAGTGTTTTCATTATATGGGGTCCAAAACAAAATTGCAGTATGACAAACACGTATTGATTAAGATATTATTTACAATGCATTCAAATTAAAGTCATTCTCGAGGTTTGTTTCTTACCTCGGCAAAGGCACGTCTAAATTCTTGCTCAACAGAGTTGAACGTGGTCAAAATGTCCAAAATTCTGAGCATCGGCCGGTCCGCATCCCAAGTGAATTAATGGAGCAAAGTGGACGCGCACAAAGATTCTATAGAGCTCAGCTCCCATTGGACAACGGTGCACATAGCTCGAGTTGTCATTAGCGAAGCGTTGGAGTGACGTGCTGCAGGATGAACGACGATTGGCTATTAAACCAGAGATCTCTGGCCTTAATATCTGATACCTAACGCAGCTCTGTCCATCCATGCCCAGAACGCGTTTTATGATAGATTTTAAAATAGTTGGGCATAAACATTATGGGAAGGAAAAATAACTGATGCAACAATCTGGTATCCAACTATATTTTGAGAGCCGCCTTTTATTTTGTATATTGGCCAGGCGCACATGACGCATGTATTCTGAATTCTAGAAATGGTGAAGAAAAGCCGCTTATTTTTTTTCCTGTCATCTAAAGACAAAAAGTGTCAAGAAATAGAATGTGTAACAAAATTGAATTAGCCTAGAAACATATAACACAAAGTTATACTTGATATCAATTTTGTGCGCGCATACGCATTTAAATTTAAATGTATGCAGTTTAAGATGTTAATTCGAATTAGTTATTAAGTGTAGAAATACACTCATTGCAATCAATATAACTATACATAAATTATTGCTGTTAGATTTTTTTTAATGGGATAACTATTTTAAGAGCAGTGGAAATAGAGCAGGACCAAAACTTTCACTTTCCATGTCACGTGACAATGATAGAATACGTGAATCCTTTTTGCATTTGTGTGTGCGTGCGTGTTTGACAGCACTAATAGGATTCAGCCTGCGGTGAGCAAATCATCAAGGATGCTTGAAGATCACGACGTGTTTGACGCTGCGTTAACCTTCACTTCAAGTTCATATTTACTAATAATTACAACATGAACTGGAAAAGAGCATAAAATAGTGTAAGATCAACAGGACAAACTCAAAGCACATATGAGGTGACCAAGATAAGCTTAAAGCTAAAATATACATTGACTAAAATTACTATAGGTTTTATTTGAATGATGGGCAACTCACCCGAGAGGCTTGGGGTGGGGGTGCATAAGAACAGGGGCATTCTCTTGACCTAAATGATCACAGGTCATGGAAAAAAAAAAAAAAAAGCAGTAGGTGTCTAAGATTTCACTGAGTTAAGTGCATAAGGAAACCTAAAGAATGCAATTTTGTGATATCCTTATATTCATGCATTGGAGTGCTGTAGCACAATTGATGCAATTAACTTTATTGTAGCACTCATCCCATTTGTATACTGAACATTGTTGTGGAACAAAGAGGGTTTTGAAAAAAAAAATATTAAACCAACACGCACATACGGAATAACCCCTGGACAAATTCACTCTGCAAATATATTTTTTAATTATCTGGTGTGACAATTATTTTGTCTCTTCATAAAATAAACTTCACATAAAAAGTATAGCAAAAAATGTCCCAAAATAAGGAGCAGGCAGATCATTACAATGATCAAGATTCGCTGTAATTCAAACATTAACAGCAGTAAAATACATAAAGCACACTTTTCTAATATGACAGTCATCCACAATGTATTCAGTTTACGTGATTATTATGATGATTTTTAGCAGATTTATTTGCTCATCCAGGTTTACACCATTAAGTGACAAAAATTTACCCCAATCGTTCAAGTTTGAATTAACTGCGGATATTTCTGGGTTGTGGACATAGGCTGTCAACACGGTTTTGGGGAAAACTTTCTGGGGGATGCCAAGTAGGTCAAAGCCCTATGAAACCCCCCACGCCAACACTCAGTATTCTCCTCCCCGTAATATAACATTTTTCGTTTGGGTTTACAATTAACCCAACATGTTCAAAGGTGCTATATGCATGAAATACTTTAACACCCATGGGTTAAGTACTTGTAGCTCTTCCTCCCATGAGAGGAAAACAAGCCCTTCACACACTGATGGCACAGTAAAAGGAAAAACTGGATTTACAGTATCTCGCTTAAGGACACTTAAGCAGGACTGAGGTGGTACCAGTAAGCAACATCTCAACTACGACCTGAGACATGCAATCCCAGATTCTGTACACTATATACACTCAAGTTCGTATGAAATGTACAGAAGTGAGGACATTTTTTTTCTGTTCATTCCTGGCCACATGATCAGTAATCAAAAATCATGGAGAAAATAATTGTTGGTCCAAAACAAAATAAAAAATCACCAAAAGGTTCATGATAGCGTGTTTCAGAGAATGTAGTTTTGGACTGCTGTTACGTGAGCCAACAGTAGCAAATGTATCTTGTAATCTTAGTCTGTGACCTCTGTGTTGACCTGGGCACTGATGCTGGGTGATGTTACATTGAGGTGCATGTCATACTGCTGGTCCAAACCCAGGTAGCTGTCACTCATCAAGTAGACTGTGTAGATACATCTGAAAGTACAAGGCAAATGTTTGAACAGGACGGCAGATTATGAAATTGCATGACATTCGTAAATGTAGTTAACATTAACTCTATCTTTCAAACATGGGCCCATATGGTTTTATGGTGGCAACAGATACCAGTTAGCCTGCAAGGACAACATGAGGAGACTGTTGGTCTGTTCTAAAAATAGCTCGCCAGTGACACTGTGACTTACGACTGTGAAGAATTAAAACAGAAGACAGATGATAATCATTTGTTTAAACTTAACATGGTAGGATATTTAACGTAACAAATATATTTTTTTTATATTGAAAAAATAGATTGCGTTCAATGAAAAAAAATGTTTGCCTTCGCTTAAGTAAATATTTTAAAAAAAGGACATTTTAGAGCTTTAATTTTAATTTAGTGATACCTGATATTTTTCTTATGTTTATCACACCGTCAAATTCTAGAATTAACCTATGCGCACATGGCAGGAATGTTACTTCAAACATTTCTTGTTCAGTTAATACATATGTTACGATGACAGCTTGAACAATATTTACTTCCTATGGTGACCGCTTTGTATTTTGAAGTTAGAATAACTTAAAAATATATATCAGCATCACAGACAGCACTTGTTCCACTGAATACGCTAATTTCTCCAATTTCAGGTCCTCAAACTCAAATCAAAATTTTAGAATTCATCTTCATAAAGGCTTATAATAATTTTATGAATTTTAGACCCTTACCTCCCAGTCTTCTCTGGTGTGTAAAAGGCCATGGACACTGTTGTGTGGTTGCGCACGTATCCGATTCGTTTGACTGCCAGCAACGCCTTTTGATCCACTTCCCCAATGACAAGAAACCAGCCCTCATCTTTCACTTTGGGGAATCTTGGAGCCTGAGCCTTATTGTCCTGCTTCCTCTGTTGAAACAAAGACAACTGTGACCATCTCTAGACCCCTTAAGTATAGATAGTAACGTAGATATGTACATACAATACAACACAACCAATATTGGGTCAGACAACCCGAAGCCAATGTTCCCAACGTAGTTTTTTTAGTGTCTGAGACCATTCACCCAAGTGTGCCAAAGTTTCAACTGATTTAAGGTGAATTTGAAGAATTTGGAGGTCGGCCTATTTATTTTTATATTAAGATGTTCGAGAACAACTCAGGAATAACCAAAGTTAAAGAAGAACTTCTGGTAAAGCGATGCCTCTGATGACGGTGAAGCAAGGTTTACAACGTCATATAGACTGAGAGGGTACTGACCACGAAAGAAGCCCGCACTCTGAAATCGACACCTTTAAGCTTTACTGAAATTTGCAGCTGCTCACATGGAGAAACCAAATGCCTTCTGGACAAAGGCTTTTATGGTCAGACAGGACAAAGAATAAAATATTTTGGCACAAGGACAAGATGCATGTATAGATGAGTCGAGCTATAAACCTCAGGACGGTGTCTTTGAAGCACTGTGGTGGTAATATCAGTGGGGCTGCAGTGGTCCTAGTGTACTGTGTATAGTGGATGAATGAAATGCAAAATCTTTAAATTCACCTTAAATTACCAGCTAAACAGCTAACATGACTGTTTATTCCAAATAATAAATAATTATCCTACATATCAAACAAAATTGGTTTGTATATGTTGACCATAATTCCACAATCATTAAAAGGCAGGGAATTTCTTACTGCAGCTGATGGTTTGGTTTATTAGAGTGTTATGTTAAACGATCCATTCAGCTATACTGACCCTCTGCTGGCCCTGGTTGATGCGTCTCAGTGACACTTGAAGAACATACTCCTGGTCAGCATGGACATCTAACCAGCTGCTTGCCTCCCTCAGGTTTCCTCCAGTAGCAGGCAGGTGGCGCTCTGTTTGTTGTTGGCTCTCCTCCCACCAGCCCTTGACACTTAACGCGACCTCCAGCACTGGAAGATGACTGAGGAAGGCCCACATCTGACCAAGAGGGGGGGGAAAAAAAAGGCACGATTGCAGTGTTTATGTGTTTGAACTTTGGGTATGAGCACCTTCACATAGCGGCAAAAAAATACCAGTAAAGCAAATGTTACATTTTGTTGACATAAAATACAATGAGAATGGCAGCAAAACATTAGCCAGATAATCAAACGTCCAAAACACAAGACAGGCATCAGTAATTCCCAAAAATATTTTCATAACTAGCAAAAGCCTATGTGAATATGTGGGCAATAAATATAAATGTGTTTTCATCCATAAACAAATAATGACAACTGTAACATAAAATGTGAAAAAAGTGAAGTGCTGTGAATTCTTTCCAGTTGCACAGAACTTATATCCCCAATATTTTACCCGAATATAAAATATACAGCATAAGCTGACTGCTAACTTGAATTCTGTTATGATGCATTTAAAAATATATAGAATTCATATAAAAGTAATGCAACTGCTCAGAAAAGCAAATCCATTATGTTATCTAACTAAAAGTTGGTGAATTCAAATAAAGACCAGTTACGAACATGCCTCCTTTGTGTTTAGAATTAAGTCCAAAGCTCAACACACACAAGAAAGAACGAGGTATACGTATGCATGTGCGTTGTGGGAGCTCGGGGAAGAAAACCTTTCCGATTCACCCGGCAAAGGCTATTTATGTGAGGATTACTCACTCGGAGCAAAGCAGACAGGAACACTGCTGCACATCTAATTATTTAATTAGCGAGGCCACCGTACTGTGGGAGGGCAGGGGGCCGATGAGGGGAGTAAAGGTGGGAAAGGATGAAAGCAGGCCCACTGATTGGGTGAAGCGACAGAGCCTGCTGCCGCGCCTGGTCACTCTCATTACAGCAGCAATTAGCAGTTAGATTGGAGCAGTAAACCCTATCAGTGGAGCTGTAATTGGGGATCCTTGAGGTATTTGGGATCACAATGGCAAGGCTGCTCATGGCATGTAATGGTGCTAATGGTGTGGAGGAGTGTGCGAAGACTATAAAATTGCATGCCTGGTGTGATAACTACTGCTGTACTTAACAAAAATTGAGGTATTTAACACCCCCTAAAAACACTCAAGGCTTCATCATCATCATCACACTCATGGATGGAAACTTACCTCATAGCTAGTAAGACACCTAGGCGGGTTATTATTTTTAATTTATCTTATCGTTGGGGTAAAAATTGATACATTCTAAACGACTTTTGTATTATTATTTTTTTTTACCTGGGTAACTTGATTTGAAGGGAACTCATGGCCGACCATTGCTGCAAAAATGCTTTCCTTTCCACCGCAGGTAGCTATCAACTCGGGAAGTCCTTCAATTGGTCCATTGTAGCTTTCTACATTTCCTCTCCCCTTCTGGTTTGACCATTTCCTAAAATTTATGAAGCAGAATGTTCACTGCACAAATGCATGGGAGTCACGACACCATGGGACAGTTTTGAAAGAAAAAAGGATGAATGCTCTGAGTACAATGATCTCATGAGTATGTTCGGTGCTGAATGTCACGCTTACCTGAACAAGTACAGGTCCTGCTGCTCCACATGTGGCAGGGTCAATAGAGAAGAATCATGCAGCCAGCGACCTTGCACAATCATCTGCACCAGGTTGCAGACACTTAAAGCTGTAGCAAGCCAGCCTTCATTTGCTGCTACATCAAGCAAGGCCTGTGTAGACAAGATAGGAAAGGATCTCAAATATACGTATCAAGCTACTTATTAACCTTTCTGAGCCCAGGTTAACGTCTTATTTAAAAAAATAAATAAATAAATTATACACATTTGAATGTGACACACCCACACACACAACATTTCTTGCAATGTATGCCCAAACCTAAGTGGAGATAGAAAAACAAATCCTCATATTTTTATTCACTACTCTGGCCAACTCCCCACAAGTATACAGCCTGTGAGTATAATCCTGGACTCTGCCGGCTTATTACAGTCACACATTGAATCATTCACTAAATCCCCTTTGTAGCCACTCATCAACAGAATGCCACCATTACCCCCAGATTCCTTGGCTCGACTACTGAGTAAAATATTGGAATTGCTCCAATATGTACAGGAATCAGCCACATCAAGTCCTGGCAGCACATCACCCTCCCCGTTGTTTTCTACCCCATAATATTTCCTCCAACCTTGTGTATTAACGCATTTACATTTACACTAGTTATAGGCGGAAGTGAAAGATGCAAATGGGTGATGAAAAAACAATTGTCAAGTTGAAGATGAAAAATGCAGATTTAAGTAAGCAGAGAAGTAGCATCACATTTAATGATCAGGGTATTTGTTTGCCGCTTCCCTGTGAACCCGAATATGATTAAACGGCCGTCTTTGATGGATTGACGACTCATCAAAACACAGTATGTTGTGTAGTATGTCATGTTGTAATCGTTCAACCAGAAACCTACAAAATCCCTCGTTTTCTTTTCATTCCCTCCACAATTTTACAAGAACAGACTACAGCAAAGTTTTAAATAGAAGTTTTTTTAAGCATACCCAATAATGCAAAATACATTAAGCTCACCTGCAACCATGAGAACAAGTGGTTAAAAAAAAAAAAATGGATGGAAATATACGCTATCCTATGCAGTAGTATCATCCATCATCTACAGTAAGTCATTTTGGTCATTTGGAAGCTTGGCCCATAAAGTGTTGAGTTGAAGTGCTACGATTGAAATACAATCAACACTGCTTTTATGGGAGCTGAAGTGTACTTGACAGTATGCACGCGCGTTTTTCATCTCCAGGCCGTTAAAATCACACTCATTTCAGTGAGCCCTAAATCAAAATGTGTCAAATGTGCCGTGAGCTATAATATTAACCTCCTGTACTACATGACATCAATTATGAGACAAGAGCAATATGATAACTTATGATAACTAAATACTAGGTTGTCTGAGTTTATTAATGTATGGAACTCATTGTGGATTCTGTCAAACACTACTATGACATCTTTTTCCACTTTTGAATCAGGCAGTCATCATCCATTGTGTGATTCTAACAACTTACCTGACAGATTCGGATAGCGTTGTCCAGAACGGTCTTGGTATCAGTTGAGTAGTCGCTGCATGGTAACTGGGCATGGCTGAAGTGAGCCTGAAGCAGTAAGTGGGTTTTCGTATGGGCACTGTCATAGGAGTGGGGGTTGACCTTCAGAGGTAGCTGTTGAGCCAGACTGCTGTTGAGTTGATCTTCATTGTGTCTCACAGGGAGCTCGGCATACTCCTCTGCTTCCTGTATCAAGCAGACATCGAACATGCTGTCATTTTTCAAAATTTAAGCAACCGCTTTGATTTCGTCCTATTTGGAGAATACCATGACATGACAAGATCTATCCTATAATCCGAAAGGCCTGCATTTCTGTTTATTAAATTAAGTTTATGTATCTGCTGGGAGTTGACGGGGAATATTGGTTCAAAACTAATTGGGGACATCCAATCGAAAACACAGCAGAAAATACTGTTGTCACACAAGTAAATCTCAGGGTTCTTCACTCACTCTTTGTGCCTATGCTGGCGTGTTTGCTCATTTACCCAGTAGTCTAGTTGTAAAGATAATAATTCAATCCAGTTCGAGTTTGGCTAATATAGTCGCATCAACAGGCTGTGCTGTAGGCATTTGTCTCCGCTTGCCCCATCCCCCACTCCCAGGGCTGTTAATGCACCATCAATTACCGTTTAAAGTCATTGTCTAGAAATCAAGGAGCTGAAAAGGACCGTAGCCAAGACAAGGCTGGTGGTGTGAGTGATGAAAAAAGGAACAATTGATGAATTATTTATTTTCAGTGTTGTGTCTGTATATGGTGCTCTGGGGAAATAAAAGACCATTTAACATTGTTAAGCAAGCAACATAAACAGAAGTAACATTATCTCACTCCCCCCACAATAAGAAAAATGGGATTGCAGCATTAAAGCAATGATTGCAACAAGAAAGTGTGACAGTTTGTGGCAATTTTACAACCCTTTGTAATCGTTTGGAATGTCAACAAACACAAACAACATGTCCAGGCAGTGTGAATATAGCCTTAACGTGCAGCATGCACATTCAATGTGTCCACGAAAGCAGCGAAGACTTTGCAAAACACAAACAGCTATGTCAATAATTTAACAAAACATTGGCTAATTGTTTTTTACTAACATTGAAACAGACAAACAAATATTTCTACAATGGATGTGTGAATACTCACAGTCAGAATCGAAAGAATCTCATGGATTGGAAGTTCAGCCCTCAGTCTTTCTTTAAACAAGCGAATGGTCTGATGCTTCAGGTAGTAATATGACGCAATGCGACCATAAGTCAGAGGCTCAATTGTCCTGTCATCCTTGAGAAACAGACATTTTAAAAGTCAAACAAGCAGAAGATGCACACGATTCAATACGTCAACTGAAGCACGCACCTCTTTTATTTCAATGCAGTAGGAGCACTCCAAGTCCCGTAGGTTCTTTTCTACCAGACTTGAGAGGTATTTGTTAATAGAATCATTGTCGATGTCTTCCAAGCTGTAATAGCTGAACACAGACATTTGAAGTTAGTTTTGGATATTACTTCAGTTATTCTTACATCCTTCCCTCATCTATGATAGGAAAAAGACTCCAGTAAGGAATGGAACCCTTTTCATGTGCGAAGGGTAATTTTACTCCATAAAAAAAAATCTGATACTATGTGGGCATGAAAAAAAAAAAATCTCCTGGAAACACGTCTGTATACACTTTACAGAAGAAAATAACCATCTGAAAGGAAAATGACCAGTCATCCCAGAAAATGACTCCCAGATTACACTATCAAACTGTGTCGTAAATAGGTTCCATACTCGGCAGAGCAATTTGAGAATTACCACATGAGGCCTAGCGAAAGTACAGTATAATCAAAGACAATTTTCACTAGGTCATGATTATGGTAGATACATCAAATAGAAGACAAAATAATACCAGACACTATATTAAAAATCCCAAATCCTGATCATTTTTTATGATTAAGCAGTTAACCTTGTGCCCGCTTTGAAAACTCTGTGCAAACATAAACCTACATGCATAAACAGACTTGCAATGATATCATCTTAATACATTTATAGTTCAGTTAGGGTTGGGCAACTGTTGCAAATGATATTTATGTATTACAAACTAACCTGGGGTTCATCACTAATCGCCTGAAAAAGTAAGTCCAGGTGATGTAGTCCATTGCATCTTGTTTGGACGAGACAGTCCCCGCGGCTATCTCTGCATTCAAATGGTCTGACAGCACACTGAGGAGGCTAAAGATACAACAATCACTTAAGACAAATATAAATGTGTAGAGTATCTGAATCAAATGATCCGTCTCAAAGTGTTACATAAAGCCTGTGCATTAAATGCCCGACTTTATGTCTAAACTCAATTTGCTTACAGACTACAGTCGGAGTCCAACTATAATACTGTACTACGCTAAGATATCAATAACATGAACAAGTCCATTTGACATGGAAACATGATTTAGGTAAAACAATATTTTCAGCCTCTTTTTCTTGGATTGAAGTTAATGCCAAGACTTACAGTTACTATACAATGATTTTTGAGATTTGTGTATGTCAAGAGAATTGTTTTTCACAGTCACCTGGATTCAACAGGGAAAGGCTCATAGAGAAATTTCTTGTAGAAATCTTTTTTGATGTCATGGACAAGAATGACTGCTTTGCCCTGGTCATCAAACTGAGGACGACCTGCTCGCCCCATCATCTGCAGGACATCTACAGAGACACATCACATGGTGCAGAATGGAAGAGATGGTCACAATGGCATATTTTTCACGAAGAATTTTTTTTTTGCTTTTTGCTTTACATTACATAACAAAACAATTGTTGTCTCCCACAATTGGTGTCTACAGTACAGTCTTTCTTGTAGCCTACCGTTATCCATTCTTTAGTCAAAATGACTTCAAAACTTTATAACCTCACCTGTGATGGGATAGTCCACATATCGTCTGGTTTTTCCATCAAAGTATTCAGTTCCTTTGACGACCACCAGATGAGCAGGGAAGTTTACTCCCCAAGCAAGTGTGCTTGTGGCAATCAAAACCTGAGAAAACAGACAGTTTACAGTTCTTAAATACTGATGACCCAAAAATTCTTACCAGCTCTGCAAGTACAACCTTCTAAAATACAGACGCATAGTAGGCCTGAGTGTACCTAGAAACACTCAAATAATGATAATAATGAAAATAAAAATAAATAACAGACACACAGGATTTATTTCTAAAAATAATTACATTAAAATACATTGCACAAGAAACATGCCAAAAAGTGTACCTCAGTAATTGTTTAAAAAACATATCATGCACGTATTCTACGTCAAAGTTAAAGAGACTAACATGACTTTCTCAAAAACAAATAAAGTAAAATCCCACAGTAGCATCACAAAAGAAGAAATGCAAAACTGTGGTGATTCATTGATAAACTGGTCACAAGCTTGACACAGTGACTGAAGGCAAATGAATACAGACAAATGGATATTATGGTATTCAAGCCTGGTTAATGTAGCAAGATTGTACCTGGATCTTGCAGTTGACAAACAGCTCCTCCACAGTCTTTCTGTCTCGTTCATGCAGCCCAGCGTGATGCATCCCAATTCCAAATGCCAACGTTAGCTTCAAGTTAGAATCCCGCACTGTGGCAATGATGTCCTCAATCTACATTCAGCCCAAAACAAAGTCACAGAAGGAAGGAATTAAAATTCTATCTTGGTGTCTTTAACTATCCTGAGATGATTGTGGGAGAATTGCAAATCATGATCAACTTTACTTAAAAAGTACTTGCACAAAATGAAGAACAGGAATAAAAAGACACTAAATAACAGTGTTAGAAGCTCCACATTATCACAACACTTCTAAAAATCCCTATAAATTGTAAGAAGATTACTAAAACCTGAGATGCAGAGCTGTGAACTGACCATATTGCAATAAGACTGTACGTAGAAAAATGTGGAAAAAGTAACTGTGAACTAAAGTAACCATTCTTTTAAAATTGTGACATGGATACAAACTACCAATCTTCTAATGCATGTGCCTTCCGTGTTGCTGCAAATGACCCATGCATTTATGTATGAGCTCTGCTATCAGTGGTGAAATAAATGATCTGCTTGGTGGTAGTCGACAGTACTTCTCTCTCGTCCTGATGCAGCCACTGTTTGGGGTTGTCTTCCGTCGCTAGGTATGCAATGAGGTCCAGGGCTGTCAATCGGGTTTGACGTCGGGATGAGACAAAGATCAGCACTGGTTTGGCTGGAGAGTGACTACGTATTGCTGTGAAGATAAGTATACAGAGTATGCTGAAGTTGACAATTAAGAAAAAGTCAATCAAAACATACTCGTAAAAATATGATTTGAAGTGTGAAAGTAGTTATTTGCTGAAACGTATAGAGAAAAAGATTTTGGCTGCAAAATATCGCGTGTGTGTGTGTACGGGCTTCAGTATTCACACAATCGAGTAGTCAGATGTACCTTGGAAGGTGGGTTTGTTCATTGTGGCCATGCGAGGGCAGTAGTGTTGTCCCGGGAAACCGTGAATGTGAACCTCCAGCGGGACAGGGCGAACAGAAGGACGGAAGTTAAACAAACCCACCTGTCAAAGAAAAGACAAGAAGGGTGTGGTGAAAAGCAAAAAATGCATAAAGTATAATGTGAGCAGCTGGTATTACAAAGCCCCATCTGGTAGTAATGTGAGGTTTCTATCACTGTCATTGAGATACCAAAGCACAAATTGCTGCTGGGCTGGTGCTATAAAGTCTGAAAGCTTTATGGTGTTGATGGATTCTAATATGTTGCGATGGTGCGCAACAGCATTGAGTCAGCACTGAAATCGAAGTGTGATTTAGGAAGCTGTTAGTATCATGTTTTGAATGTACCAATAAAGAACTGGAGTGAGCTACAAATCAGCCCACCCAGTAAAGACAGCTAAATGTAAAGGGCAATATCCCCATCTTGTGGCTGGACTGAAAACTCAGCTCTATGCATTGGCAAATT
This sequence comes from Syngnathus leptorhynchus, assembly GCF_054491065.1. Taxonomy (NCBI): domain Eukaryota; kingdom Metazoa; phylum Chordata; class Actinopteri; order Syngnathiformes; family Syngnathidae; genus Syngnathus; species Syngnathus leptorhynchus. Next base: position 6,879,605 of record NC_141202.1, read on the forward strand.
AGTCAGTACCCTCTGTTAATGAAAGGAAAAACCTAGAATAGTCAAAGAAATAATCCTAGATCGACATGGCATTTCAGTACATTGAGACGGAAATCCTATTGGGAAAGAAAATCTAATGGACACATACGTACACGTGCAGGAAGCAGTGCAACCAAGAAAAATGCTACGAAATTAAGAGAATAAACATTTGAAAATGAATTCACATCATTTGATAGAACATGATTCAGGTCTAGACAGACCATCAGAGAAGGCCTGTCTGTCCCGAGCATTTCACCACTGGTTTCTTACCTGTACAATTCCCAACCAGTCAGCAAGGTCTCGCGCATTAGCCAGCGCCGTGGAAAGACCGACAACCCGAACACTTTTGGAGGTATGGGAGGAGATGAAGTTGGTTCTTGACACAATGACTTCCAACACTGGACCTCTATCTTCCCCTGTAATTCCACAAAATGGTCTCCTTAGATTTGAATAGTACATAGTAGGATGAGACTTGAGTTTTAACTAACATTTATGTTTTTTTTTCTCACAGACAAAACACAAATCAATAGAATGCATGAAATGTGAATTTGATTCTTCTGTCAGTGTTTAAAAATAGTGATGAGTCCTGGCCCACTATTATTTATAGGTTTATTTTGAGAGCATTTTTTACATTTATAATTGATAAAATTAGTCATTATTAGTCATTATTTCTACCATCCTAAATACGAAGACTTTACATACCAAGCAGGTGGATTTCGTCAATGATCAAGATTGCTACTTTTTGAACGTAGCTTCTGTTTTGCCAGCTTCTGCTTATTCCATCCCACTTCTCTGGTGTGGTGACTATGAGGTCAGCCTGTGCTATAGCTCTCATATCTGGGGTCACGTCACCTGTCAGTTCCACCACTCTGCACATAGATGAAGAACACTTTAGAAGAACACCTCATACCTTAGATATAACTTGTACAACTTCAAGTGGCAATGCTCAAGATGTTTACCCCATCCAGCACTAGTCTACTGTCGGCCAAATTTATAAAGGAATATCCAGCACTAGTATACTGTAGGCCCAAATTCATAGAGGAATTTATAAATACATTTGTGTGAATTGCATCTTGACAAACTCACTTCTTCCCCAGTTTCTCTTCCATCCTGATTTTCCAGTCCTCAATTCTCTCTCTGACCAAAGCTTTAAGGGGAGCAATATACACCACCTGAAAGCACAGAAAAATAACATATATGTATATATAATACAAATAAATAAATAAAAAATTAAATAAATAAAATACAAACAAAGGCCTTCACAAAAGTGAGACTGCGGGGGAAGAGTTGACATTTCTAACCTTAGCGCTTGGGTACTTGTTGAAGACTCTGAACATGGCTATCTCAGCAGCTATGGTCTTTCCAGAGCCCGTTGGTGCCCCCAACAGCACATTAGTATCAGTGTGATAGAGTGTGTGGAAAATCTGTGTCTGGATGGGGTTGAAATGAGTGAACTTGTACAAGCTTTCATACTCTGGGCATCCCAAAGCTTTCACTGGCAATGGCTGCAGGTCCAACAACTCTGTGAGGTAAATATAACATGGAATGTAAGATATATTCATGGAAAAAAAAAACATCCACACACAATCACATTATCTAGTTGTTCTAGTCTGGTATTTTGGTTGGAATGGGGTTTTCTGTACAACGGAGTACCGGTGTGTGGAGGGTGTCTCTCAGGCAAGATAAGGTTCTGGAAATTGATGATGCAGATGGCTTCGGCACCAAGCCAACGGTCAGACACTGCCTTGATGTAGTACTGAGAGGGTAGTGGTTCAAAGATGGGAATGGTGAACACAATGTGCTGCGGTTCCCCCGTTACCACCTAAACAGAATACGGAACACACACAAATACTCTTAGAAAGATGCAATCATGACACAAAGTTCACATTTATTTTTATATATATGCAAAATGCAATATATGCAAAAAATATGCTGGACTATAAAATTTATATCGATTTTTTTTATTGCTTATTTTTTTAGTACTGCACTAGTAATGAAAACATGTACTATACTTTACGATGTCATCCAACCAACCTGCTTTTTCTGGAGGAGGAAGTACTCAGAGTGGTAGATGTGATCATTGATTGGGTCCTCCACCCATAACCACCAGGGCTCACCCACTGACCCATGTACCTGAATCATGAAAGAAAGGAGAGAGATTGGATATTGGCATCTACAGTAATTGTCATACCTTTGAATGATGACCCAAAATGAATAGATAACTTGATGTCTCTGAGCATCCAGAAAAAGCATGGGACCTTATGGAATTAACTTGTTAAATTGTTCATAAAAAGGTCAGCAGATCTTTAGCTCAAGAATAGTACATCCTTTTTTTTTTTAGTGGGGTGTATATTTTTTCCAACATTAATTAATTTGACCTCTCACCCGTGTTTCCCAAACATGAATAATTGGTTTTACACAAGAAACATGTCACAGCATACCACCAAAGAATTGTTTCACTTTACTCCAAAACTGATAATTGCAAGAAATCACGGCCACCATACCTACCTGATCATTCCAGCGGAAGTCAGGTGTGACAATGAGACGGACGCGCAGGACAGTTCGTGTGATTGGTTGAACACTGGCCTCCATTGTGATTGAAGGGATCTGATGAACACACTGTTTCACTGTCAACCCGATGTTTACATGATGCAGCATGTGGCCTGGAAACAACACATCTGGTATTAACACACTATAAAAAAAATTATATATACAACCAAAATTTCACATACAAATGTATATGTTTTTTTTCTCTATGTTTGATTCATATGTGGACATTATGACAGGGAATATTTTCAACTAGAGGTCATCAAAACCTAAACACAAATATTTTAAAAGTAAAAATCCATTGTCGCACTAGTGAAAACATGGTATCATAATTCATACTGGATTCATGGAACAAGAATGAAACAGAATACTTATGAGTGGTGGCCCTTATGTGTCAAGTTCATAAACAGCCCTTTCTTCTTACCAATTTCATCCTTCCTCATATCCTTTAATTTATCAACCGTGAGATTCTTCTCCTCTAATCGAGTCAGAACAATGTGGCTCAAGTTGGAGAACTGACGAAGAGGGTGGGCAAAGCCCCAAAGGCGCTTGTCAATGACTTTGCAGAGTGTGAGCAATCGATAGGTCATGGCCGGCCAACGCTTTCTTAGAGCAATCTCAAACAATGCTCTGACAATTCGAGCAGCATTCTGGAAAGTGTCAAAAGTAGAAGAAAATCAGACAATGCTCATCAATTGCTTTCATAATAGTTTGAATCGTTTGTTTATTACCTGTGCAACATATGAGAGGTCTGAGATGAGGGAGAAGCTGTCAACATCTCCACGACTTATGTATGTCTGCAACAGAATGTTAACTTTGCCGTAGCCATTTTCCACTCCACCTGTCGCGGGGAGCTCACAGTAGTTACACAGCATCTGCTCCAGCTCCTCCATCTCTTCTTCACGAACCTGCCAGCATGATTCCCAAACATGAGCACTTTGAACCATTGTCAGTAAACGTTCGTTGAGGTGGAAAGATCATACAGATGACAAAAGCTACTGTCAGTGAACGTTCACACCAGTTTTCTTTTGTTTTTGTCAATGCTAAATACAAGAGGAACATGATGTCTGGTACAAGACCTAATTTTCCTCGGGATTAGTGAAGTCATGCTATTAACTTAAATTCCTTGTTACAGTTTTGGGTCAAGGAAAATGTTTTTTTTTTTTTTTTTTGCAAACTCTGGCCAGGGTGAAAATTGGCCACAACTGTAATTTCAACACCAAATGAACTATTTAGTTTTTTTGTTGTTGTTTTGCCTACATTATGATTGTGGTGTGTCTTCCGGAAATGAACTTCTCTCTGAATCATAGACCTGGCAACTTACCTTAAGCTGTTCAAATTCCTCAGCTTTTGAGACAATACTGAGGATGTCAGCTTCTGTTCGCTGAGAGTTGAACAGTTCATTGAATGTCTTCATGGACAAAGGGGAAAGAAATATAAAAAAAAAAACAATTTGAAAATCCTTGGCTGTCACAATTCTTGAGAAATTGTTTCTGGCTGCTTTTCACTACCTCTATCGTGTTGTATCTGATGTAGAAGTGGCTGGACGTCCTCCCCAAGTCAGTGGAGGCAAAGTAGCCAGTGCGCTCCTCAAAACGAATCATCCTGGCTTTGTCCAACTTTCTGCCTGACTCTTCCACGAGCTCCTTTCTGTACAGCGCTAATGACGGATCCCTCTGAAACACAAAATCCTAATCATGAGATACAAATTGTAAAAAAAACACTAGAAAAAAACAAATGTGATTACATCTGGAAAAATGTCAGATATTTTTTCCACCAAGTATTAAATTTACTCCAGTATATAGTATTTTGGTGACAAAGTTAGAATTGAGATCACAAACCTGCAAAGCCTTATAGTTGATACCATATGCAAGTGGATTAGCCCTCATGCGGACATAGAGGTAAGTGTAACTGAGCCACTTCACCGCCTCATCCACATTGGTGACTGTACCCAAAGCAATCTACAACAGCAGGAGTCAAAATCATCAGTCTCTGTTGAATGACGACAACTAAAACCCTTACAAAAACAACAAAGAGTGTTTTTCCAGAAACTGACCTCAGCATTGAGGTTGTCAGCCAGGCTATCAAGAAATTGACTCTCAATGGGATTCTGCTGGGTGAGCAGAGTCAGGTAATGGCTGAGCTTTTCATGGGTGGTAATGATGGTGCCTTCCCCATACTTGTCAAACTGTGGCCGTCCTGCACGACCAAAGATTTGCATCACGTCTAGTATGCCAAGATCAACCAGGGTACCACGTTTGGCATCATAAATCTGGGTCCCCTGGAACCACAAGAGACAGGAACACATACAATTAAAATGATTTGCACAAAGACATACACGAAAATAAGTATTGTCCTGAGCTAACTTGTGAATATGAGTGTGAATGCTCAACATGTGCCCTAAGTCACTAAGCTCCAGCACACGTGTGACCCAAGTGACGATTCGTTTGATAGAAACCGGGATAGATTTCAAACACCAATTTTCAAATGCCAGGTTTTGTGAGTTGCAAGATGTTGAGATGATTTATTTTGAACAAGGGTGTGTAGATGTTTTATATACCAACTGTAGGTTTAAAAAATGCAAGTAAAAGGTAAACTAATGAACATTTTGAAAAAAGTACCTTAATTATAACAGCATGGGCTGGCAGGTTCACTCCCCAAGCCAAGGTGGCAGTACACACAAGCACCTTGAGGTACCCTCTAGAAAACATATTCTCCATCAAATTGCGGTCAGCCCGCAGCATGCCTGCATGGTGGATCCCAAAACCATCTGGAAACATCTCCTTCATTTGTTTGTTTCTGGAGCGCAGGATCTAAAATGTCAGGTATAAGAGACTGGTTAAAAAAATCAAACCACTCAAAGTCACTCATACACACAAACACACAAGCAGATCGTAATGCATCTATGATTGACAGGTGAGTTGTGACCTGGTTGTGCTCGATGGGAGTTCTCATTATAGGGCTTTATCTCATTCGGCGGGCATCTAAATGAAGGTTAAAGATGGGCTATAACATGCCAGGAGTTAAGATGAGAGTTCGTGTTAAATCAAAGGTTTGGACGAGATGTGTATGTCATTTTGCTTTCCAGAAATGTAAAGGTCTATGTAAATAATTTCTTTCATAGTTTTTAATTTTCAAGTTGTATCGGTGGCAGAACAAATTGATGAGTGGTGAAATAATATGATCATTACAGCACAAACCTAGTGGCAAAGGGCGTTACTCAAGTACCATACATAGAATTCAGGATTGAAAGGAGAAATTATAGCACTTTAAGTTGGACATACAAAACAGCTGAGAAAAATTGGATTTTTGCGCTGAGGAAACAATTAGATTCCTCAATTTCAAACCAGCAATCCAATATATATATATGGAAGTTGTTGACGCAGCTCCAATAAACAATACAAACGGCACCTGAGGAAGGAAACGCAGATTCCCAACACACACTAGGTGCTGCTAAAATCATTCAGAGATGGGTCGTAACCAGAATGATGAGCAATAATGGTGTTTGTCACAGGCTAGTTAAATTTGTGCTTCAGCGACTGCAATCTATTACAACAGCCTAGGGTGGTATAAGAAAGTATTAGTTGTAACGTTTGTTTGTTGGTTTTCTGTCACGATTCCACTTTTTTTTCCACATCTGGGTCATTCCGTAAGAGGGAAGGAAGGCAATTGAAATGCTGCGGGAGAGGCTTTGCTTTGATGTGTCTGTGTGTTACAAACTTGATTCTAACCCCTAATCTGAGGTGAGTCAGCGCTGATGTCTGCTGTGCCATAGCTACATCAGAGATGGCAGTGACCTAAGCTCCTCATCAGATCCCATTAGGCTCTGCCACTTGCTGATGCTGCTGCTGCAAAACTCACTCTGTCCACAGATAACTAGCTGCCAAGTCCGTTCATTGTTGATCTTGCTTGCGAACGTGCAGAGAATCTCAGAATACCTTGGAGGTTTTTTTACCAGTTGAAAATGAAAACTACAGAATTACTTTTAAATAGAGATAAAAGCAGTTTGAAGATTAGTGATATCTTCAATTGCATAGGAAGAAACCTCTTTAGAAAATTGGCCTCAGTATGAGGTTAAAAACGCGTTTTATGACAGGTAAGGAGCCTTTTAACATGTCTGTAACATAATTATGAATTATAATTTATATATTTTTTTTAACCATACATCCAACAACTATATGCAAATGTACTATTCTATCATTATTTTGCAGTGGGTGGGATTCTAATTTGAATATTATTTTATCCATACCAACAGAATCATTCATTTTTCTTTGCGCCGTGGCTCATTGCTGTTGATCAATGTACCACGACGCTGTTTTGAGCATGGTGACAGGTTGTCATAAATCTGACACAAAGCGTGGACAGGTGTTGGACTAGTTTCTTAAAAATAGCAGCAAATGAAAGCAAACGCATATTAATGAGGTCTGTGTGTTGCTGATGTGAAATCCCCGGGGGGTCCATAATCAGATGCAGTCTGTCTTCATTGGTAACAAAAATAAGCTGAGCATTTGAAAAATATGCAGAGACTTTGATAATACAGACATCCCTCACAAGGAAAGACAATGTATATCAAATGATATATGAAACAATGAAGGTCTTTGCCTTTGTCATGACTTGTTTGAAACTATTTTTTGAATTACGTGCATACTGCTTTGAAGGCATTCACAATGTACAGTATCTCCTTGGAAGCTTGAAACCTCTCTTCTATTCGAGACAGGGTTACAAAACAGTTATGTATTGTGAATACCCTGTGGGGCCACTAGATGTCTCTTGAACTCTACAGTAATCTTGGGTGGCTTAATCGCTATGGACTGCAAGGTAAACAAAGAAGGGACAATTTGCGAAGGCTGAAGCTTGATTATCAGCACAAGCAAAAAGTCAAGCAGGCTCGCTCATGCAGACAGCAAGTCTGGATCAAATCATGGCATCTACCTAAATTACTTCAATGTACTAACAAGGAAACAAGAGTATACAGTAAAACAAAAAACAAAAAATAAAAATATATTATAAAATCAGGGAAATATTAAATTGTGCCGTGTCACAATTCTATGCTCATTACATTTTAAATGGCTTTCATTTTTTATTAATATGGCAAATGCATGTAACTGCAAATGCATCCATCCAATATCTGAACGGCTTTATCCTCACAAGGGTCACCGGTGTTCTGGAGCCTGCTGGACACTTTGCTCAAGCAGTTGTTCACAAGTGGTGAAAATCACCCTCATTGTGAAGATGTTCATCGAATCTCCAATGATGACACTCACCAATTTCTAATTCATCTCTTCACTGTAAAATGATCCAAACGGATGTTCTATGAGCATTACTCAACTTTGCCAGTCTTGTTTGGGCCGACACCAGCTTTTTTGGAACGTGCTACATGCGTTAAATCCAAAATGAGAAAATATTTGCGCATAAGCAATAACTGTTATCAGTTTGTTGTCTTTGTAGTGTATTCAATTCAATATAGGTTGAATAGACAAAAAGCAAAATGCTCGTGTGCAACTAAGTTAATTCTCTATAATGGATAATATGAAGTGTTAGCACATACATTACATGCCACTATTGGGTAGAATTACCAGAATGTTTTCTCCATAGTTTACCGAAAATTTTATTCAACAGTAATTGCTTTTTGTCGTTGCAGTAAAAGATGCACACTCCCATGATAAAGCCAATTAAATAACACTGGAAGAGAAAAAAAAAATAGAAAAGTTGTTTAGACTTCTGTCTTTTAAGCAAGATAAATAAACATTCATTTAGATGGCTTGCCTTAGAGGTGCTTTAATTCTCTGCGTATGCATATTGGGGATTAGCACACCTATAAATATTAATGCAGGGCAATTTTCAGAAAGCAAATAAGCGGTGCATTATCTCTGTGTGGGCTTTAAGTGGAATCACCCCGATGCCCCTTGCTTCACAAGCGCATGCTCGACCGACAAATGCTCAAAGTAAAATTAATGGAGTGGATAATACTTATTGCGCTGAGCTTGGGTTGAGGAAATGTAAACTCGGTGCATTCTACGAGCACATATATTTCAGGCACCGTTGAGACAATTGCTTTTGAAAATCTGCTTCAAAGACTAATCAGGCGACAAGGCACCATTTTTAGTCGCCCGGCATAATCTCCTGTCTCTATTTCCTGCTTTGGAAAGCAAGAAAAGTGATCTGATTTGTATACATATCCCTTTTAAATAGAGAGGAGATTAGAGACACATCAATCATGGCTCAGCCCGAGGGAATGAAGGAAAAGGGTTACTAAATTTATCACACTGGCTTCTGCTGCGAGTGATTTAAATATGGGAATTTCAGCTCGGTTGACCGTCCACTGTGGGAGAATAAAGCTCCACCTCGGTGTACTCTCACAGTGCTAGAACTATTAATTACCCTTCCTTTCTCCATTGCATGCTCGCACACAAACATGCACACTCACAATTTCGGCACAGCTACAACGGACACATACTATACTGCTGATTTGCTTTGTACCTGTTTTTCACACTGGCCATAGTCTGGACCGTGGTCTGGTTGAAAGACACACGATTCTCCATGGTTCTTAGCCATCTCGATTAGCGCCATGGCTGTCCTCACTGTGGCGTTACGAGCATGGACAAACACCATTACCTGAAGCGATATATTATATTATCATTTTAGCATTCTTCTTATTGTTATCATCATCATCATTCTAATTATCATTACACATATCAAAATGGCCACGTAAGTCAATATATGCATCATAAATGAAAATGGGGGAGAAATTACCTGATGACCAGCCTTGACTTGTTCTACAACTTTGTTATAGCAAACCTCCTCCATGTCATGCATTTGTTGGAGCTAGGGCAGAATAGAAAATGTAAAGTAATTTAATTCACCAAGTCATGTCATGTTTTTATTAATGTAAGGTTTTTATACAGTTTGAGGAGTCAAAAAACACGGCACGTCATTTCACAGCAAAATCTGGTGTCAATTGCAAATCATGGATTCTTGTTATATACAACAGCTCACAAACTACCTCACAACTCATCCATTATTTATAATTATATCTTCTCAAGGGATAATGCAATAGGAATGCAACTTGGATGTAAAGTGCTTTGGAGTAGTCACTTTACTGCTTGTATAGCAATATAAATTTACTATCCACTGAAAATTACTCAAGCTAGTCATTACTGTCAAAACAACTGGCACACTGGTACAACTACATACTTCATGTCACGTATACGTGTCGTTCATCTAAGCAATCTATCCTGGTCACCATGTTCATGTTTATTTTACTAAGGTTGACAAAAAAGCTGTTCAATTTGTTCAACAAGACGTCATTGCAAAGGTTTGTGGACAAAATTTATAATCCGTGATGGTTGTGAGTGTCTCCCACAGAGTGTGATCAGTGTTCTTTTACCTTGTTAGTACTTTTGATGCCAACAAAGGTCTGTCCAAGCGGCACCGGTCTGAAACGACTATCGAAGAAGAAGAGGCCAATATATGGGTTGACGTGCAAGAAGGTGGCCACATCTAGATAGTTGGGAAGAGTGGCTGATAATCCCAGAATCCTAATCATACTCTGGGTGGACTCCACCTGGTAGCCCAAAAAAATAAATACATCATTCTATAGAGTTTCCATAATGATGGGACAGAAATTGTGACTGACATGGTCAATGAGCATTGCAGTAAACGTTCAAAATAATGTGAATCAGAATCATACAACATCTTGATTCAAATGGCTTGTTGTTAAACTGATTAATTTTGTAGATATAATTTTGTATTAATTTGTAGAATAAAATCACTGTTCAGATGTTTAGAGAAGTTACGAAAGCCAAAACAGTAGCATCAAGGTCACTTTTCTGCTTGATAAATTTGTGAACACAATAAGATCATTTTCTGCGGACAATGCAGGATTCTGAAACATTTCAGGGAAAACAGATTAGTGATGATGATATTCTCCTATACCTGTCTGATGGTCCGGGCCACAAGGCTTTCCAACACCGGTCCTCGATCTTCATGAAGAAGGTGAACTTCATCCAAGATTAAGAGACGTACGATCTGGGAGAGAGCAATGTCTCCAACACTCTTTCTTGTCACAACATCCCACTTTTCTGGGGTGGTCACTAACATCTGGAGACAAAAAAAAACATCTTCCATGACAGATATTCATTTACAAATAAAATAGCGATTGTTTGTTGACGATGATCAATCTTTTATTCCAAGTATGATAGGCTATCTTGAAACTATAGTTAAGATTGTTCTAGTTCAAGACGTGATGAACTATTGCTGTAGCTCAAACAGGACCACACATTATTAAGAGTGCAAAATACACACTGTTAAGGACATAGTGGTATTTGCAGATGTTTTTGCCAAAGAACAGAGCAAACTCCATGGTCCCTGGGAACATACTGTATATGTGTTTTTACTGTTTACGTCGTGGGTACCTGTGTTCGTAGAATCTCCCCTTTGGTTAGCTGCATGTCACCAGTGAGTTCTTTGACAGTGATACCCAGTGGCTCCAATCGTTTACTGAAGTAGTTTGTCATCTCAGCTGCCAAAGCTTTCATTGGAGCAACATACACTATCTGGAGATACAAAAATAAGTCGACTGTGTGACATTAAATGAGAAACGGAGACTTCAAAGTAGGGTAAATTAAACAGTGGATAACTGAGGATGAAGGAAGGGGGAGACAGTGATAAGGGCTAATAGACAGGAAAGAGGAGCTTGTAAAATGCTGGTGATAAACTTCCATAGAAAAGCTGGCAAATGGCACAATTTTAAAGTGACTGAAAGTACAGTTGTGAAGTTTTTCGTTTTGTAGGTGAATCAATGTGTGAACATTACTGAGAACAAAGTCTCTATGTGTCTGAATTATTTAGTCGATGCTCAGTTTGACACCGTGGATTAAAAAGACACACGCTGATACCTTTTGAGTGGTCTGCTGGATTTCAACACATCGTTGTCTATAGGAAGTGCATTTGTGTGCCATACTTCATGATTAAGAAAGAGCCATGCACATCAAGTGTACTTGTAATTCCTTTTGATCCAGTTGTGAAGCGCACAAGGTTTGTGCAGAAGATACTTTGGTGCTGGTCAGATCTTAGCATGGGGATTCTAGTTTGCAGCATTGAGCATGCGGTATCACCGTCACTATATTAGCACTGGGCACATTATAATAATCCTAAATAACACCAAAGCTCTCTCATGATCTGACACTATTTTCCAATATTACAACAAACAAAGGTTTTGTTTGCGTTACCAAAAAGGTATGACACAACCAACACAAGCAGATGACATTCTTTCTCACACACTTGTTTGCTCACAGTTTTGAGCCTTGCTTATAATCCTACTGTACCTTGAATTCATCTTTTTTGATGACACCACCAGGTTGTATGTGTTGCCGAATCTCGTGAAGGACGGTCAGCATTGCAATATTGGTCTTGCCGGCACCAGTTGGGGCGCAGATTAGAAGGTTTTCGTTAGTGTTGTATGCTGTCTCAAACACCAATGATTGGATCCTGTTAAGACGCTTCATTCCTTTGAATACTAGTTGTCCAATCTGTATACACACACACACATAGAGATGACAAAAATGTGACACAAAAACTAATATAGCATTTGTGTACAAATGATGAAGACTAAAACCAAAATAGCTACCAAAAACAACATGACATACTAAGAACACAGAGACTCTCAAATGAATTACACCTGAAGAAAGTGAATGGACAAAGTCAAACTACAATGCACACCATGTTATTTTACCTCATCCAGTTCAGAGATGTATATGGGTTTCTCTTCAAAGCCAATAGGCATTGGTTCATTGGGTGGAATTTCCACCTCTTCATACATTTTAGTATTATCTCTGCGGATTCCCTCAGGAAGCAGCATCTGTTTATAAGCAACATAAGAAGAGAGTGAAATAAATGATATGATTTTGTATTAATATGTCCCAGAGGTCCCATTTACCAATATGTTCCTTATTGTTTATTAGGGTACCACGATCATAAACAATATTAAAATAATATACCCCTGACAGTCAACATTTTAGGACCACAATATTTGATACAGCTATCATAAGGTGAGGCTGCACAGTGTGCAGTATATTGCCATGAAATATACGTATTTTATATCAATCTGATACAAAAGAAATATACTGCAACCAATATAAAGGAATCAGAAAGTTTGAAAAACACTTCAATTCTTTCGCCGTCTATTTGATGACGCACTAATATTAATTGTGATACAATGTGGACATTTTAACCTACCAGATCAACTATCTTATCACGTACATAAAAACATTTTTCATTTTTTTCATTTATTCATTTGTTTGTTTGTTTATTTAATTAATTAATTAATATAATCCCTCTGAATCGCAGTGTGTTACATGTTACATGTTCAGAAAATATTAATAAAAGGGCTTACCCTGGCTCCTCCAACAAAGGCAGGTGCCTTTGTGGCCTCCGCATAGCTGTCATAGACATTTGGGTATTTAATGCGTTCATACACTCTTTCTCTAGTAAGTACAGGTTCGTGACGAGCAGTCAGCAGAGCGTGCTCCCTGTGTGAAAGATATTTAATGATTACATACAAATGTAAAAAAAAACAACCACAGTTAGGCAGTTTCTTAATGAACTGGCTTATCGGGGTGAGGAGCAAAAAATAACACTACAATATCTGCAGTGTTTTCTAAAAATGCTGTAGCTTGTCAGATTTAAGAAGACCTCATGTAGAGTAAAGGACAAAGAAAAGAGGAAAGAAAGGAGACCAACAAAAAGTCGAGAGATCAGATATACCGCTGGGCTCTCATCTCTTTTGGGTCAAAGTTCACGAGAGCGTCTGAGGCTTCCACATCATCAGTTCCTTTTCCCTTCTTCCTCTCTTTTTTCTCCTCCCTGCGGAATATCTTCATCAACTGTCTTTCTTGTTCAGATTGAATGGTCACCTGGCAGCCAAAGGTGGGCCGTGTAACTTCATCATTGACTTTACGGAGAGAATCTGGAAGGGAGGGAAATAAGGTTACAAGGTTGGTTTTCAAATGATGTTAGTCCGAGTAAAGGCAGGATAAATATATTTTGTAAATGTGACACACCACAGAGAAGAGTATTATTCACAACATAGCCAAATTTGAATGATTATAAAAATGCATTGTACAAAATGCCCGGATCATCTTTCAAGTGTCAATCAAAAACTAGTGATAGACCATATATCAGCCCGGCTGATCAGCGATGAATGATCACATAAAAAAGAATGTAGATTGGCTGTCAAGAATTTAAAGTAAAAAAAATCTAAATGATTAATAAGTAGAAACAAATGATCACGCAAGGCACAAGCAGCATTGAAGGTGTTAAAGTTCCCTGTCGCAGGTCTATCTGTTTAAGGCTCAACAACTCAACAGAGTCAGATTTGCTCCTGAAAACAGATGAGATGTGATGATTGCATTGCAGCCTGTGCTGATTGAAATGAATGATTTCTACTTTATCTTATCTAGAGATTCAACCTGCTGTTTCCATCTTGCTGCTACCCGGATTCTAACACGTGTCCCACACACATTTGCTCCATTACTTTTTCTGCATTCCCCCTTTCTCAATTTGTTGGATGCTATGCTATTAATAAAAAACCGCATAATCCATCCATCCATCCATCCATCCATCCATCCATCCATCCATCCATCCATCCATCCATCCATCCATCCATCCATCCATCCATCCATCCATCCATCCACCAACATTACAAAACATGGAAAAAAAATGTGTGAATAACCTGACTGTGGCTGGGAAAGTGGTGGAATGTTCAGCAGGGTGTCAACAATAGCGGTTCTCTGCTGCAGAAGTGTGGAGATCATTTCAAGGCCTTCTGGGCCAAGCAACTCAAATAACTAGACAGAAGAGGAAAGAAATGGACAAATGAGTTGCAGTAGGCTAAATATTCAAACATCCATGCTAACTCCAGCAAGAATACACAAATGCACCTATCTAGACGAGTGTTTCACAAAAGCAACAGAGTGGGTCACCAAAATCGGAATCGATATCGACCGACAGCACTCATTGATGGATCAGAATCAGCAGCATATAGTGACCCAAATCAAAATATATTTCCTTCTATTTTAAATGGGATTTTTGACAAAACACTTACCTCATTCTGCAGCTCATCGTTGCTTTTGTGGGAGGCAAGCATCTCAAATAGAGACGTGCACAGATCCTCTGGGCTAGATGATATAATATTTCCTTGACTCAAATATTTATCTACTTCTGACCGGAGGATAGTTTCATTCGCCAGAGATCTTTCTGTGGGGTGTATCTCTTCCTCGTTGACAACATTCATCCTACTTTGTTGATTGTTTAGGAAGTTGGTAAAGTCCAAGCTCATGCTCAGATCTTTAACGCCAGAGCAGGGCAGTTCTTCTAGCGGTTCCAGCATAAAGCACTCCTGGGAGAAGGCGATATTGTGTCCAAAAGAAGACCCTTGTTGAGATTTGCGTTTGGAGCAATACGACTGGATAAATTCCTCAATTCTAGAATCTCTAAGTAAATCCACCAGCCGTGCCACACAAGAAAAAGAAACTTCTGCAGCAGAGGAGGGAAAAGGGCCAAACATCTGCTTAATGCCCCGAGTCTCCTCTGTGCCCACATGGTCTTTGTTGTGGAATGTCTCAAGCAGAAAGACAGCAGCATGCTCAATTGCCTCTTGACCATTTTCGCTCCCCACTGTAAATCAGACCAAAAAAAAAAACTAAGGAATGACAGCACACAAAATATTGCTCCAATTTCTATTCTGACTCACATTTCCTGGTATTTCTGCTTTCTGAAAAAAGGTTTTAGGGATGTGGCAACATGATTACAACTTTTTTTTTTCTCCATTCATTAAAATTACCAGAGCCTCAATTTACAAGATCATCACTTGGTAGATTTTTTTTTTACTTTATGTTATGAGAGGTGTTTGTACAAATGCACTTGAGACACTCCACCATTTGAGTGAAGTAGTACTTTTGTTTGCAGACAGCAGACTGTGTTACCTATCTGTTTGGCTGCAACAAGAAGGTTCCTTAATTCCTGATGGACAGCTTGTTGCTTCATTTTATCCTGATGATCAGTGCAGAAGTGGAAAATCTTCTGCCACGTGAGCCCTTCTTTTGCAAATAGCTCCTGTCTCTTCAAACGTTTGGTCTAAAAAAAAAAAGAAAGAAAAAAGAAAGAAATTGATTTAACTGCAATGTGCGGTTTAAACAGCGAGTAAGCACATTTTTAATCAATAAATGAATATAAGTTCAATGTGATCATATAATTTCCAGATGCATGTTACAGCAATGACAGTCATTATTATGGTATACCCAACAGTGATGTCAACATCTATTCGCTCAATGAGCTAGATAGGCTTTAAGAGAATAGGTTTTAATTTACAACTTACCTTGAGATCGCAGAGTTTCTCATTGAAATCCTCCTTCCTGGTGACATTAGAAAAGGAGCGTAGAGCTCCTGTCAGCCGTGGAGGAGACATCCTTTGCACACGTTTTCCAAATGCCTCCGTACAATATCTCTGCAACAGACAAAACTAAGAAGCAAAACGTAAATCATTTTAATCGTGACGATCCACTGAAACAATGAATGCACGTTATGTATTTGTCAGGTATGTGTCACTAGTCCCAAAAACTTTGGCACAAGCTAATGTTAGCATGATATCCGATGTGTCATTTCTTCGTTTGTACTAGTTAAAGCTATGTTAGATGCATTTAGCATTCATAACCTTGTCATGACAAAAGATTAGGACAGCGGATCGAAAACTCACATTTTCATATACGTTGCAAAACACCTGAACACAACTGTAGTCTGCCAGGAACCAGCTGACATGTAACACCGGCAGGCAGGCACATGTCAACAAAAGTTCCACCGCGCGATGTATTGTGGGGGATGTAGTTGTTCATGAAATCAACTTGTTATAGGAGCGAACGAATAAGACTACATTACCCAAACACCTAAAAAAAACATTACGTGAGGTTCAATTTCATGCCAGTGGGAAAAAAAGCAATTTATTTATTTTCTCTTGAACAAGTAGATCAAAAGAAGAAAACAGTATTTCTGTATTTAAGGATAATAATAGCATGAAGTCTAATAATTTAATTATTTCGAAATTGCAGTAAATATAAAACAATTTAATAGTAGTTATAAAACTAAGGAGAAATTGTTATGAAAGCTTTATCGTTGTTTATTACTGAACATTAATGATTTATTGTGCGGAATATTAAGTAATGCATAAATATTGCGCATAAAAACAACACTCAACTAATTTATAAAGAAATAAATAAGTAAACAAGTAAATAAATAAATAAATAATAGTGTGACAGCATTACCTGGTAAATGTCAGAATTTTATTAACTAGCGCGGTTAACATGGAAATGGTGTTATTCACATGTTTTTTTCACATAAATGTAAACATTGGAGCATGTGTAGTGGGACCAAATGTCCCCATATACAAAATTTGAATGGTAAATCCAAACCCAAAACCCTAATTTACCCATCCATCCATCCATCCATCCATCCATCCATCCATCCATCCATCCATCCATCCATCCATCCATCCATCCATCCATATCGCTTATCGTTAATTACTTAGCTATTAAGATTTTCTTGTGCAGAAAAAAAATCCCCAATCCAAACCTCTTATGGGCAATTACATAACTATGAAGATTTTCTAATGCAGAAAATAATCCCCGTTAAATCTAAATAATTTATTTTTGTAGTTAATTCCATTTCTATCTGCAGCTGCATGGCTCAACTCTGACTTTGGACACGACAAAATCCAGGTCAGGGCAAATGGTACCATTGTGTTTGTGGGCAGGACCTACACTATGTAGTGAATCCCAGCCACTGCTAGTCCCAACCCCAAATAGAAATGGGCGGTTGCATCAGAAAGGGCTTATGGAGCAAAAACTAGACCTAAAGCATCATTCAAATGCCGATGCAGAAAGTACCAGAGAAAAATGTCAAGATGAAAGCAATAATGGTGCCAGTTGTGATGGGTCAGTGAGGGCAGGAACATCCAGCTGGGTGGATGGCGCCAGTTGATCATACTAGGAACAACATCCGACATCAATATCCAGAAGTTTACAATTCAGAGGTCTATACAGGTCAATTCAGAGTTCTGTCTTACTCAATAAGTATAAACCCAATAAACTCATTGTTGTTGATTTGGGATGAGCTTGAGCAAGGGAATAGTCAATTTCCCAGCTCCCAAGTTAATGTTGTGTGAGTTAAACACATAAAAAAATATATCCTTCATACAAATATAATTCCACCCAATATTACAAAATATGTCTAATTTCTTTTCATGTCTTCTTGTTGAGTGGCGGCATGGCGCCCTAGTACTCTATTGGCCAACCACCATTGCACCATAGTACACACCCCACTCCACAAGTTCTATGCATGAGTGGTGTCCAGTGGAGCGAGGGCATTGCTGCAAGAAAATTCCGCAACCAGAAAGTACCGCGGGTCTAATAATGAGTGCATACGCATGAGCGTACACGCACGCACACACGCACTCACTCACACACACACAGACACACACACACACACACACACACACGCACGCACGCACGCACGCACGCACGCACACACACGTAGACACCACTGAAGGGTATAGCTTGTTGAAAACAATACATCAGTTTGAGTCTTATCTATGTGAATTTCTCATGTTTGTCTTGTCATCCTTAATATTGTTGTAACAAACACAAACCTCATTTCAAATGAATATTTGGGGGATGACATTACTATGGGCAAAGTGATATGCCTTGAACCAAAAAGGAAAACCTTGGATTTAGCCCAGTCTCTTTGATTTTAGATTCAAAATGATAACAAGATGCATATGAAATGATGGATGGAAAAATCAAATCACAAATAATAGGTCTTTATTTATATTTTTGCAAATATTGTGTCTGCCATGTTTGTTTTTCCTACGTTTTAGGCTTGCTTTAATCTACTCCTGTTCCTGCCAACGTATCTTCCTGATTTACTCAACTTCAATATATATATATATGTATGTATATTCTACCCAGTGTTATTCCCAAATAGAATATCTTCAGTCTAAAGCTTTGCCCATGGTCAAGAGGCGATGCCTCTGGAGACACCTCAGAAAGCTATGACACCTTTTTTACATTTTCACTTCAGGGTTATTCCTCACAATGAGCAGGACATTCATAACCAAAACAAAAAATGATTGTGGTACTGGATCTTTTTATTATTCCTTTTACCCTCCTCCCCTGATCCCATCAACCCATTCTTTGATTATTCGCTTCTCATTGTTACGGTTAAACCTTTTCCGTTGAGATGCTCTTGGTAGTTAATTAAAAAAAAAACTGCTGTCAAGATACAGTAGCTTGTCTCATTAAGATGCAGGTAGCAGCTATGTTTGAACTTCCTCTCCAGTATCTCACGCTAATTGACAATCAGAGAGGGATGGCCCAAGGCATCTCTCTTTCTTTGAAGCCGTTGGTGACAAGCTTATTTTATGTACACACTTCTGCATTTGTATATGTACTGAACCAAGTAATTAAATACATTTGCTATCTTCACTGGCTCCATAAAGTTAATGTGGATCTCACAGCCACACCTGTATGTATGGCTGCACCTATTTTGCTTGTTGTGTTTCAGTGGCTTTAACATTCTGTGGCTGGGATAGCAAAGCCTGTTGGATTACAGAGATGTCATTGACTATTTATTTGTCGACCTCACAATTCAACTTTTCATGCAGCTCACAGGAGGGTATCTGAGTGACTGGGGGTAATCAAAGCTCCCTTTCATTTCAGCTTCAGAATGTGCCTTTAGATCAGTCCTTGATCACGGTAGGGATGTTCTCCTTCACCTTTAAATTGTATAGCTTGATGTTATTGCTGTCTGATATTTTTACTTTATTGTCCTTTTTTTCTTTTTAAATCTCACAATTGATTGGCTGAATATGCTAAAACTCAAGTCCTTGCGTTGACTGGTGAAGGTCAATGAACAAAAGGCTCTTACTTGACAGAAATTCAGAGGGATTTTCTACAAACATAATATACTGATGCACTTGAACTCTTACAATACCCTGAGACAATAGCTGGATCTACCCAAGAACAAAATCCCTTGAAACAAATTCACCAATATTTATCCACTGCAGTGTAGTGACCTCAAAAGCGATATTTTGTCAAAGATAGAATCCGGTGGTTTGAGAGAGGTGAAAAGAAACCTATGTTAAAGGAGATAGGTCCTCTATAAACAGAGTCCAGTCGGTTGGCTCCTATCGCTTGTCATCATAAATATATAAAGTGATTTTTTTTTTTTTCTCCCACAGGGGCCCAACCCCTACCTCACTCCAGTGGCTCTTAATTACCTTGTTTGGAGCACTATTTATAATTTAGATTGTTAGATAAGTTTCCAGCATTTATACTACAAATTCTAAATATACAAAGGCGTACACTGAAGTTCCTCCACTAAATTAATTAACATTCACAGAGGCCATCTAATATTAAGACACGCTATATATTATGATACTAAAAGAATGTGTCATACTTCAAATGGGTAATTAATTGTAGTTCCAGTCAATTGGTCATTTGATCTTTATGTGTATTAGTTTGATTAAAATAGATAAATCAAATCTGTGCTTAATTAATGGCATTGGGCCTTGTTGTATTCTGTGGAACTATCGTTCAAATAATATTTGACACCATCCACCATTAACAAAAAACAGCTATTATTAATTTATTTATTCATCTTCATGGATGCACAAAAGACCCATTACCTGCGGACCACGTTTGCAATTTGACAGCAATGCAATCAAGAGGTGTCATCATCGAACCACACAGCAGATAAAATCATATTATGATGGTGCTTAAAGACCTGACACTTGATCAGTCATATCAGCCAGGGGTATCCAGCGCTTCAGTGAACTGGTGTTTTAAGCAGTAAGTACAAGTGTCCAATAGGGGGCGCACTTTCCCCACGACCGGGTCGAGCGGAGCTTTCCAGAGGCGACTGGTGCTGAAACATTGCCGCCGCTCTTCCATCAAGAAACAAAACAACTTCTTCGTGCTGATCCGGGGACTGTTCTACGCTGCTTTCTGTCCAATAAGGTGAGTAAAATTACAGCAAACTTATCTTACAATGTTGAATATACATTGTTTCTTTCTCATTTTGCTTACCGATTTTGAGAAAATAAATTGAGGAACATTTTAAAATGTTTTCTGACACGTCAGACTCTTGCAAACATTTGTCTATACTTGCCCGACAATACAGCCGCTCACACCAAATCGCAGCGCACAAAACTATTTTAGTTGCTATAATCTATATTTAAAAAAAAGTGCGAAGAGATTATGACCGACAGTGTATTTGGATGATCCCTATTTATGCCTTGTGTTGTTTTATATTCTGGCGTCTTTACTATTGTAAGGTAGAAAGACTGCAATAAATGCCTCTTGTGGTCTGCTTTATGAATGATCGGATAATGACTCAAGTGGGACGAGTCCTGAGTTTAAATCCAATTATTTGATGATTGAGCGCAGTAGCTTTAAATCAACTTTATCCACATGCTACACCGTGGCTTCACTAAATCGTAAAAACTCCAAGGGTAAGTAATTGATCGAGAGAAGAAAGAAAATCTACACGGCCATGTGCATGCCGCATTTTCCACTTTGTTAGACGTCAATCGTACTGAATATAAAACGTGTATTTATGTACATTAATAACAGCTTTTACATAAGGCATCAAATTTATATTGAGTAACTCAAGTATACAGTATTTACATGAATAATTAGGTTACACTTTTTCATCATATACGTCAATTATTTTCAAACGTGACACTTTTTAAGGTAAGCGTTTATCTCTTGCATTTCAGGCAACTTTTTCTCGATTGAACTGATTTTTGCACGAAACCACTCATGACGCATGTGCGTCCTGCAGAACAAGTCTACTCATTTTAGCGATAAAACACATGGCATCATGTTAAGAGGCGTTCAATAAGGAAATAGTAAACGCCATGTGGTTATCGGGCGTGCTGTTTGTGCATTATCCCAATCGCTAACTGGTTTCCAGTGTAAAGCTTGAGCGACCCCAATAAAACCGCCTATCTTGTCTAATTGACCGGAGCGGCAACTCAGCGAACCATGAGAACAATTTGAGAGAAAAAAGGTGAGAGTGTAAAGAGTGGTCAGAATTCGCAAGCTTTTTTTTTTTTTTTCTTCACAAGCCTTCAGTCACTATTAGCCGGCTTCACTTTAAATCCTGTGCGGCAGTGCAGCGGCAGCTCACACCGCCGCTTGACTCGCTCCAACTCTCCTCATCTTCTCCTAAATCTGCCCGTGTCTCTCCCCAGATGGATTTCTTCAAACTGCGCCCTGCCTAACATGGATGCCCCATCAGGTCCCACACCATCTCCTCCATCATCATCATCACCATCATCATCATCACCACCACCATCATCATCTCCTTCCTCAGCTAAGGACTATTACATTTTTTTCTCGGTGCAGTGAGCCGGACACGCAGTATTTTTTTCCTTTTTGCCTTATGGATGTAAGGAAGCAGTCGCCCAAGCCGGCGGAGTGAAAGAGAAAAACATACATCTGGGAAATATACCGATACAGGGAATAACACAACTGTGCAGCGCACAAGCAACATGAAGATTACCTCCCAGTTGATGTCGAGGTGCAAGCTGCTTCTGCTGCTATTACAATGTGTGGGATATTCTCATGGGATGCCACACGTCTTGAGATTTGGTGAGCTCTTTCATATTAACTCTCATGTTACCTCAAAAGTTTGACTGCCATATCATCTAAGTTTGCTGTGATCACTTTTCCACATACTGTATCGTCCTTACTTTCCATCACACATGAAAGTTACACACTTTCTTTCAAAATTTTGCCTGAGGCTTTTTGCTTGTCTCAGTCTGATCAAATAAATAAAAGTCATGCTTGTTGAAATGAGAAAACAAAAATGGATATAAGACTAGGTTTGATGCAGCCAAAATAGAATCCCTTAAATACCATTTGGCTTCAAAAATGCATTTAATTCATTTTATTATTACTCTAATATTTTCCAAATTCACGTGAGTATGAGTCAATAGAGTACACCTGAGGTTCAGGTGAACAGCAATGCTAGGAGGTCTATAACCTGTTGCTATTTAGAAGTTTCCACATATGCTGATTAAAGTTTAGGTGTGATAAAATCATTTTCTATACCAAGTATAACTCCATCTCAGTGTGTGCGTATATTGGAAGTGAGTTACAGACATGTCCTCGTTACTTTTTGTCTTGATTAAAAAAAAAAATAATTTGTGAAGCTATAAATTGCCAACTTTGTATGAATTGGGAATTAAACTGGTAATTTGTTTTAATGTTGGCCATTGAAATGCCATAGTGTGTGAGGTGTAGGGTTATGATTTGACAAGAGTGCTTTCCCATTTTTGTATTGTGTTGTTTTTGAAGATGCTTCAAGCATCTACCAACAGGTTGCTGCCAGGGGTACTTTAAGTGGGGAAGGGTGGTCTTTAGATCAAGATTACTTTATTGTTCCTTTGGGGCAATTTGTTTGCAACAGCAGTTACATGCATCACGTATTTGCATTTATAAAACAAATGGCATTAGGAACCACGGAGTTCTTGAATCTTATGGTTCCACACCATGGGACAGTGAACCGGCGCCCCGATTTAATGTCTTTATCTGACCAGCCACCACTAATCAATTGAGAGATCTGATTATTTTTTTTAAGGCTTTGGTTACAAAATGCAACGTGACATATTAATGTTTTACTTATAGCAACATTTATTAGATTTATGCCAGCAGGTTTAAGGCTTTATGGAGATATGGTAATATTCCCCAAATGACATCATCAAACAGCAGGTGACGTGTGATCATATTTTTTTTCCATTTGACAAAGCTTCTTTGAGAGCTGTAGAAAATGGTACTATCAAGCTGAGTTGAAACCCTGCTGGTAGGTGGTCTGACGTCCTTCGTTATAAACCCAGCTTTTCTTTGAGAAGAAACGGTTTAATGCAGTCATCTTGACAGTAGATTAATTTTGACCACTATTAGCATGTCAGTTTTTGTTGGTTTGGATTAGTATTGGTGAAATGAATTGTCAGAAAAGAGAAAATTACAGCTGAGGTGAAGCTTTATTGGACATCTGCTCTGCAAGACAAAGCGAGCTTTTGTGCCACTTTCCATGCATATTATAGTAGAATGAATTGAATTATATTCCCAATATTTTTTGCTTTCATGCAACTCAGTTGAAAGAACAAATGAAATTTGATTTCATATGCAGTCACAAGGGAAGCATGGTAGATAAGTGGTTACCACATATGACTCACAGTTCTGAAAAAGGGGGGGGGGGGTGTTGAATCTGAGATCTGACCTTCCTGTGTGGAGTTTGCAATATCTCCTTCCTTGTGGTTTTGTAGGTTTTCATTTTGTAGTCTGGTTTCCAATGTGAATGTGAGTAGGATGTGTTATTAATCTACATGGATCCTAACCCCTTGGTCTACTTACGGTCCAACTCACCAACAACCCCAATGAGGACCATCGATACAAAAAAAGGATGAACAAAAGGACGATTAATGCAAATAGGGAGAGAACAGACTGCTCTTAAAAAGTTTTAATGAGGGATACGCTTAGTGCTCACCCCCCCAACTCACAAACTTCATTGGATTAATTGAAAGATTGGAGCAAGGGTGTTTCTAGGGTCAGATGTCGAGGGGTGCTGAGATACTGGGCATCCGTGAACAAAAACATTGCAACCCTTTTAATATCTCTGTGAGTTCAACTCATTTTGATACAGGAGCACCTCAATGCACAATATGTAAGATACATGATCAGAAATGTCAAGTTTATTCCTATAACCCAGACTCCATATACTGAACTTAATTTTTATGACTCCATTCAGAACGATTTAGAGGAGTTGTAGATGTGAATTACATCAAATTCCACTTTTAATGGATGGCCCTGCTGTTCTATCAGCGCTGATATGAAGGTCATTGTCTAATGGTGTAGATGAGCTCAATGTGGCAGACTGCCATCACAATTGTCTCTGAGAGGCCCATCTGTTAAACATTGCAATAATAGTTGACATTATTATCCAGTTGCTCAACATCCTGCTATGGTCCTGGCTGTGAATTTATTCTTCGAAAAACTGGACATATTTGTGAAAGTGAAAAATTAAACAATTATCTACTATATTACTATTATCGTTATCCTTACCAGGTGATGTTTACCTGCTATCCTGCTGAAAGAAAGTCATGACCAACATTCCGCTCTAAACGACCTTCTGTGAAATAACTACAAGAAATAAATACACAGAACTTTGTGCTTAAAGCTACTGCAAGATTTTAAAGAGCGTTGATGAAAACATCTGCCAGTCATGCTGAGTTTAAACTTGGACTTTAAGGTCATTGTATAATTTTGCTATAGATTTCCTCTTTTATTTGGATTTCTGTGAAAAGATGCTGAGGATCAAAGCAGTACCAATGTTGGACAATGGCATTGAGTTAAAGAAGAGTTAAAGATTGTCCAGAAATAACAGAAAGTCCATCAAAACTGATTCACAAAGTACTTAACCGCCCACATGTCAGATACTGATGCATAAGGCGGGGCTGGATGAGCAGTAAGGAAGAAAAGGCTATTTTCATTCGCTGCCTTTTTAAATCAGTCCTTTTGCCCCAGAACCATCTCTGAGTGCATTTGTCAGAGTCCTCACTGTTGACCTTCTGATCAGAGCCAAAACAAAATGCTGCACAAATTGTTGTCCTTTCTATAATATGGAATACACAGTGCCACTAGAGCCCTATTCTCTTGTTTGTTCTGTTCTTGAGTGAATTATCTGCTACATTACAGGTCAAAAACAGCCACTCAGAATAAAAGAAAGACCATAACAGAAACAGGATATAGAATATTATATTATAGAATATTATAGAAACAAGACATCAAATAGTTTCTATAATATTCTATATCCTGTTTCTTGTCATTTGGGGTAGAGTCAGATAAGCTTAGGCTTCCTTCTACTCCCTTTCGAACAAATATGAAAATTATAATGCAATATCATTCTTTTTTATGTTCTATTGTAGTATGGAGTTATCATTTTCTGTATTTTTACTGTTTTCTTGTATTTCTTTTAAAAAGTTCAAAATAAATAAACAAAAAAATGTGGTCTTTTATATTTCATTTTCAATTTTGACCACAATTGACCTTTTTTCATTTTTATTTGGCAGGTATAGGTAGAGATGTTTGGTAGGGGCATATCAAGTGTGTGAATGTGTGTTGGGGGCAGCAGTGAATAAAAAATTATAATCTTCCCAATTTTGTTGTGATGAGTCACAAAATTCAAATTTTGGCCTTTAAACTGCTGAGTGAAATTGCTTATTTTGAGCCTGGCAAACAGCTCCCTCATCACCTGTGCTTGTGGCCATAACCCACCATTCCAATTTCCACCTCACTTCAACACTCCTGGTCAGATGTGGGTGAAGGCCTAAGATTAAAACAAGTCAAAGAATTTGAATCAGAATAACACCGTTGGTGACAAATGCTCTTTTTCTGTGGAAATTTTGAGCATGCTGTAAGCTACTCCACTTGTATATTGAGGGGAAAAGGACATTTTCATTTTAAAAGTCAGCAGATTCAAAAAAAAAAAAAAAATGGCATACAACGTGAATGTGTATCATTGGTACAATGAACTGCCAACAAGCCCAGTGGCTGAAAACAAGATTTTCAGTCGGCGTATGAATGGAAATGAGATGTGAGCATACAGCATTCCGAGTTCTTACTGGTGTGTGTGTGCGCTTGTTGATTTTGAATGGTATTTTGGACTGAGCCAGCTGAGACTGTTTCCCCTGTGGGTGGGTGTTGAAGAGTGGCATTTCCAGTCAGCTGAAGCTGCAGCACATCACAGTCTCTTGTGAAGTAACAGATGAAATGTGAAATGCAATTTTCAGTTTGGATGGAGGGATAAAATGAAGCAATATATACATTATAAATACTGCACACTGTCAGATGAGATGCTATTTTCTTTTTGTTGCCCTCAGAATAATTCAGCCAAAACCTTTACATACAAACATAGTTGCACCTAAAGTGCCAAACAACATAGGGGCAAGCGGACTTGACTTAGAGAGCAGATGTTCAATTTCCAAAACAGAACATAATATGGAAATATGGTACGTCTGCTTCTTGAAAACAGTTGAGGTGCCATTTCACAGCTTACAGTGTTTACTGGATGTCTTTCCCTTGACTATGCTCATGTATGAATTGTATAGAACTACATAAAAGAGAGCTTAGTGGATTCCCCATAAATACAAATACGCCCTAAAAAGAGAAGTTATCACTACCCAAGCCATTAAAGTTATGTATAGCGGCAAAGCTAGGCTGTCAAGCGTGGATGTATTTTCTCATAAGCACAAAGATGGTAAATATGATGCATTTTGGAGAGGACAATCCTCTTGAGCAGCAGCAGCTCTGAGCTATCATATTCACAAGAGACTTATTGTCTCCGATCTTAATCTTGCAAATCCCCAATCACATTCAAACTACAACAGCAGCAGGCCAGAATATGCTACTGCATTCAGCATGTACTTGATAGAGAAGACAGAAATAAAATCCTCATGCTTGTCTGATTCTCCGCCTATTTGTTTACCCGCTTTACATTGTTCCTTTTAAGCAGTATTGGGAAATTCATTTCAAGCAAAGGTTATATTGTGGGTATCACTTGATTTAGACGCATGTTGATTGAACTCTATTTGACCTCATATTTGGTAGAACGGATGTGAGTAATATCAGATGTATTTTCAAAGCCAAAATCAATTTCCTGCAGTTTTGATTAGATTTTTTTTTTTGGGTGAAGAGAATAGGAATTGATATGTTCACTGCTGGTGGAAGAATTTCAAACAGAAATACCCCCTTAAATTCACGACTACTTTAAACTAAAGAATGTAATAAAATATCAAACAAACCAACAGGAATCAAAACAATGACGCTCACTTTTGGGATTGGTGGAGATACAAACAACAAACTCAGTAAGATTTCATGATAGACCTTTTTCCCCTAAGGCCATTGTAAATTAAACCGTATGCCAGTCTGCATTCCAAATTTTCCAAATTTAATTTGATATATTGCAACCAGTTGTACTGTCTGGAATGAAGGTTTAATGACACTGCGATGAGTACATCCAATAAAGACATATTTTGATGTCATACTGCTGTGATGGCAGGGCGATAAACCAGCTGTACACTCAAATCTACCGCCTAGTGATTCATCCAACTAAATGATGGCCCACTCAAAAGAGATCCAAAATATAGAATAGAAGAAAACCAAACTTTCTCATACACAGGAGCAATGAAAATCTCATAGGGATCTCACAAATTGTTGTGCTGAGGTCAATAAAAATGTATATTAGCAAGCAATTATAAAACAGCCACTCCAGTGGAGGGATAGTGAAGGAGAGGTGCGCTGATCTGCAAATCTCCGCTGAAATGAAATCTGTGTTGCCATCCTTAAATGAATCTCTGTTGTAAACTACAACCAGTTCAGTCCTGCTGTTCTACAAATGTGCGACAGCTTTATCATTTAAGAGAAGAGAGCACAAAGAAAGTGCTAAAACTACTCCCAAACTTGCTGCAACTTGAAAGAGTGCTGGGTTGCTGCATTTTCTTGCTCCAATAGCCTGACTCATATACAGCACTCCAAGGTGCAGTAAGCATCAGTTTTGACCTGTTCTTCATTGGCTGCAGTGTGCATTTTCAAAAGACAGAATAAAAATTAATAAACATTTCAAAATACTTTTCGATCAGAAATTGTTTAAATCCATGAAATACATTTATCAGACTTCAAGATGGACGTGTACTGATCATTTGCTTCTTCCTGTCATGATTGCTCCATACCCAGGCATTTAACATTCTGCTGGCAAACACTTTCTGCAGTTTTGCAATCCAAGATTTGAGTGAGGATTGGTTTTAAGCATGAATGATAAAAGTCACTGTACTTCTTGGAGGGTTGATTACTCCAGCGTCTGATGCATCAGTGACTCTCCTACACCCTTGGCAGCAGAATACACATTCTATGGTAGCACTTCTCCTTCACTTGTTCTTGACTTTTATGGTGATTTTCTAGCAGGGGCTGAAGCTGGTCTTACTTAAACAGAAGTAAAACACTGCTTATACATCATAAAATTGACGGTCAGCATTGCTCGGCTTCCTCACATATAATGGAAAGTAAGAATCTAATAATTGCTTTCCCAATTTGATGATATTTTCCAGAAAATTATACTTTAGAATGTTCAATTTGTCCTCAGGCTTCTTAAAAAAAAAGGCTGGCGATAAAAACTTTTGCCATTTCAACTGTTCTCAATGCACCACCGTTTGTCACTATAGTGATTCTTGTTGATTATGGAGCGGTGTGTGTTGAGAAACATATTTTCCAAAACACTAGAACTGGAGATTCGTCACACAGTGGCTCATTAAGTCCAAAAATCTGTCTGTCACCATAAGCATCCATTTGTAGCGGATATTAAGTATTTTTCAAATGGATGGCTCTGCATCTCCCAGCAGCGAGAAAAGTGCCATATTCCTTTCAAGTTAATATTCCAAAACGTTTTGTTTACATCCACCCTCATCTTGTCAAGTGTCTGCCTTCTGTCGGGTAGTCTAAATTCAGCATATGTGACTTGAGCTGTAAGGTTGAGGTGACACTACTATTCTGGTGTAGTTGTAACCTGAACAAAGGGAGGACAAAAGTGTGTGATACCTGGATCAGTGCAACAGTAATATGAGCCAAATTTTCATAACACACTGTTCTCAGCTCTGAGACCTATCCTTGTTACTGATATACGCAGACTAGTATATTATACATTACAATAAATGTAGAAAGTGTATAATATACCATAGAAATTTGCAGAAACTGAATTACCCTTGCCTTCTCCAAATACCTCTGCTCATGTTTCCACTGTCAGGGAAATGTGTTCAAACACCAGAGCAGTATTGTGAGTATAAGCTTCTGATTGAAAATGGCAGTGAAGCCTCGACTCGTCAATAACTCATTTGGAAGGTGTTATGAATCCAAATGATCTTGCTGAGGGGAAGGTTCCCTCTCACCCATATCACAGAAGAAAGAATAATAATTCTCAAAAAGGAATCAATGGCAAAATGCTTTGACACACAGAGAAAAAAAAAAGCAACACCGTGCTCAGTGAGTAGAGTTTTCCTTTGTATGTCATAAATCCAATTCCATGAAATGTCATATTAAACTTTTAAGCCATTAAGATTGGTTTATGGATGGAAAATGATGGCTTCCTTCTCCCAGAGGTATAGATTAAATGTCAATAATGTCAGGGAGGTTCTTTCATTATCTTGTATTTCGAATGAAGTGTCATTCACACTATACTGCATCTTAACAGTGTCTGTGTGTATGTTTTTTGTCTTGTCTCCTCTGAATTGAACAAGGAAGTCAGTGACTGAGATGGCATCTGATTGTCAGAGAAATATGGATAAATACATGGCTTGTATGCGGGAAGATGGAAAGTTGAAAAGTTTGCGAGGGATTTGTGCCACCTTGTGGCTATTTGTGATACACCGTAAAAAACAGAGTTTTTAGGAATTTGATTTTAAAATAAAAAATATCTGCAGGCTCAGCAAGCACTTAAATCAGACAGACGCAAGCACAGAAATCAGGAATGGTGACAGCATCATTTAAACATGCGTGACTTGCGTACCTTAAGTAAATAAAACAATCGTTCCAGATTACAAGTGCAGCTACATTATCAGAGCAAGAGATTTGTATCCCTCCCTCCCCCCATTAATTGTCAAATCATGACACATGCATACGATTTATACAGTTTCTTGTGCTTCCAACGTGACATGAAAACAGTTAATGTCGAGTTCCATGTTCGTCAAAAAAATCCTACATTGGGATTTCAATTTCAATGTTATTATTATGATTATAATAATTAATCTGGCAGGATTAAATGTTTGCACATCATTTCGAATTGCTGTCACGTAGGAACACACTGCTGTCTGGAGAAAATAGAGGCACTTTTTGAAGTTGCTACGGCCTTACAAACAACAGGACATCTGATTGTGGGTGATCTTTTTTAGTTTGTGACTAGAGGCATGTTTGTGCGTACACTCTCGATCTGTTGTCTTCATCCTCTGGAATTTTGTGTGTGGGATTTTTCTGATATATGTTCCTCAAACTACCCGTTGTAATTCAGAGGGGAAATCTGGACATCTTCAACACCCTAGCAGTGAACTGTATCTCTTGCTGCCGGTAGGCTCTTTGTAATGTGTGTGTTTGTTGCTGTGTTTTCATGCAGGGTAAAATTGGTACAGCAAGGGGAGTCGTTTTGATTTCCCAGGACGTCTCAGTCAGGTCTCATTGCTTTTAGACAGCAAAGCAGTGAAAGAAGGGGAAAATGGTGAGCGGGGAGAACAAGAAAAAGAAAGTGTGTGCATTCTAGCATGTGTGAGAGACAGGGAGAGAAGATGGCACGCGGGTCAGATGGGAAACATTTGCTGAGAAAATATGAAGACACGTTAGTGAGGAGGGAACAAATAAATAAAGGATGCTTTCACTGAATAAAACATGACATTAAACGGTAGACATCACACTTGTCGCTTGTCAGACACACACCAACCACACGGCACCTACTCAACACTACCACTCACTAACTAGCTTGTTGACATGGCAGGAATAGGAAGTAAGAGAGGAAGGAGACACTTGTGACTAAGCACAAGTTAAAACAAAAGCCCAGATCACTGCCAAGGTAAAGAATCTCTCATGGTGATCCACCATTGTTGATGTTGGGAGTGTTACAAAGGGGACAAACACATCATCATCTCAGAAAAGATACTGTTTGTATCAAACCCATATACACAGGTTTGCATTGTTTCATAGTCAAAGTTGAGGAATGGAATAGGAGCACTTTTCGGAATCGAGGAAAAGGTTTGGACTAGTATATCTGCTTTTTTATTTTTGTAACAAAACACTGGCTTAATAGCAGCATGAGACAAATCTTTGTATGGCAACCTGAAGCCGAAACAACCTATTGAATCTATGGAACTATGTCAAACAGCAAAATCAATGGGACAATCACTGCAACACTAAGATTATTATTGTTATTGTTTTTTTTCAATTTGAGAATCACCGCTACTGTTAATTTACTTAAGTTTGAGGTTTTTTGTTTGCATGATCAATAACTCATCGTGATTTCAATTCATGGATATGTTGTTCAACAGAAAAATAAATGCTCAAGGTCTCATTTAACTCGCAAATGGACCATTTCCCTGTGAGGGTTACAATTACCCTAATTGAAAAAGCTGGACAAGGATTGAAACTGGCAGTGTAATTAATGGTCTTTTTTTTTTCCAAGCCTCCATTGTACCCTTTGGTCTGCATAATATATAGACACAGTTGATTTTACAGTAAGACTTTGAAATCATTCCATATTTTGTAAGTGTTCTCTCGATGACATAGCACACACACACGCGCATGCAACCACCCACACACTATATTTTTTTTATGTAGTTTTGCAAACATTTGCAAAATTCCCAACACACTGCGCACGGAGTTAGACAACTCACTGCGCTCGATTTGCACGGGCACAAAATTAGAGCTAAATGTCTTTTGCAAATTGGCCCTATATAAATAAAATTGACTTGATTGAGTGCACAGACCTCTGCCCTTGCATCTATGTCGTCTAATAAATCAGAAAGTGTAGTTCGGCACAGGTCAAAACACATGGGAGGATAATTAATTCGGGACATGACAAAAAATTCCACTGTGAATGATTCATTCAAAGTTTGCAAGTACAATTTTATCTCCTATTTAACATCAAAGTCACTACATCACGTCAAGGAAAAGTTATCAAGGCCAATAACTGTTTTAACATGTAACTCGTGTTGCTATGGCAGCAGCCTTCAGGACACCGTTTGGTGCATATTGGGCTCTCATTCCTGGGCAACACAAGTGTTGGCACGTGTCTTATATTGGAAAGTGTGAGACAACCACATGCTGTACCGCAAAAGGAACAATCTACCAAACAGCAGGCGGGATTAATGTCTGCATAGCCCATAGGGACAAAAATACTGTGATCAGAGAGCCAGGTGATTCTTCAGTGAGAAGGAACCGAAAACGACTATTATCAGCCACAAGTTCCTCCAAAGGGCAGGAGTAAAGATGTCTATGGTTCCAATACTTTCATTGAATTAAAAATATGCTTTATTTTTTACCAGATTATCATTCACTGGGGAAATTTAACATCATTTTTATGATAGGTTCCAGTCTGTATGAGTATAAATAAATGTTCTAAGTAAAAAAGTGTCTTGCAATACATCTTTGGTTGGAGCAGATTGCAAACAAGTATTGAGTCTTTGCATGACAGGCATTGTTTGATTGAGGTTGATGGTGACGGACGACCAGTGATTTGTTGTGCTCTGCACTGCTGTTATTAAGGTTGATGGAGGTGGTCAGAAAGGAGCTCCTGGAGCATTCGATTTTGCTCCAGAGTAGTATGAAGCACAGTGAAATTGCCAAAGTTGGGTGTGGAGGGTGGAAGGCAGTTTTCACTTTCATACAAAGTAAAAATTAATTAAAACTATTAATACAGCTATATTATCAGTACAACACTCAGTTCTGATGAATGATTCAATGTTATGGCTCAGATGTCCCTCGTACAGCTTACATTAAATTACTATACAAATCTCAACGGTCAGACAAGTTTAAAATTAAGTTAATACAATTTTGTGTTGCTGCCAGATTTTCAATTGATCATGGCAGGCTCCTTTTGATGTTTGAAATGAAGTAGTTTAATGTAGATGAATGAGAGATTTATTGGGCAATCTGAACATGATTTTGTCCAACCCCAAGACACAGGTGCTCACATGCAAATAAATACCTAAGCAGCAAAACTGTTGCTTTAAATTCGTACTTAACTTGTATGTAACTATTCTTAAGAGTGTTCAGACTGACAATATAAAATGGTTTGTGTATTCAACACTTTTATTTATCTCGTGAACGGAATACATCATGGTTGACTCTCTGCTGTCACTGGAGCCGTTTTTTGATGGCATCACAAAAAAAAAAAAAAAAAACACATGAAAAAAACAAAACAAACATTCTATCTATGAATGTGTGAACAAAGGACGTTCAGGAGTCAATACAGAAATAGTACAGAAAATTTAAATAGCAATTTCAAAATGGAGTAAGTTACACCTGATGTTGATGGTTCAAGAGCCGAAGGGTCAAATTTAAAATCTGCTCATGTCTCAGAGTAAATACCAGGCTTTTATTTCATATTTGACACTTCTCATGAGAATGAACTCAAATTCTGTGCTATGCGCCAAGATGCCCTGTTGCTAATGGTGTTATTTTGAGCCCGTAGAAAATGAATCCTCATTGGGGCCAAACAGCTGCCAATTCTATGCCAGTGTATTCTCTCTATAATCTCTCTGCCACTCACCTCGTCTGTAATAACCATTACGTGTTCAGTTAAAATGCCTTTCCTCTTTCTGTCTAATTATTGCCAAGCCCTTTCCCTCTTGCTTAGATACCAGGAAACCTTACGAACTCCAGAGCAAAAAAAAACAACATTTCACTTGAAGGCTTCTTACCGAGATAATGTCTGCACACTTACAGTAGAAAAAAGGAATGGAGGAGTGGGTGTACGAGTGGGGGTGGGTGGTACCATTTTGTCATCTCCGCCTTTGCCTTTTAACTGCTGTGGGAATAGGGAGATAACGGCTTTCTTAAAAAAAAAATATGGTGTGTCTTATCCACATAGGGTGAAAGAGACTAGATACTGAGAAGGAAAAGATCAAGATGAAGGCTAAGAAAATAGGCAAAGCAGGCTAATCATTTACTGCCTTTTTCTTTTTACAATTTAAAATCAGAAAAATAGAATGATTTTACAAAAGAATTTGATCCATCATGCCCTGTGAATCTTTCATGTGCCTTTGGGAAATCTCCAGACAGGGTGTCCCCGTGCATTTGTGTAAAGAGTGGATTCCATACTTGTCGAATCCAGATCCCCAAAGTCGAAACCCTGCCATAGTTTAACTACTGTGCTTTTCATCAGCACGCAGGTCTCGCTTCTGGAGCCAAATCATGTCCAATAAACTGAAGTCATCATATGTGGACAGTTGTTAAACTGAAGAAACATCTCGATGATAAGGCACAATCTGAGAGACCAGATCTGAATTTTGAGCTTTCTGACCAAGATTGCAAATACTTGTACAAGTGATTACTTTATTTCGCAGATATCCAATTTAAACCTCTTTCAAGTTGTCATGATGAAGTGCTGTTTGTAAAAGCTGTTTTAAAAATAGAAAACAGAAACACCAAGACATCATTACAATTGGGATTAGTGAGTATGTGAACGTAATGACGAAATACGAGACCATATCATCTTTTGTCTCACTCTCGGTACAAAGCCCTCCATATTGGCATAGTGATGAGAGGGGTCTGTGTTTCCATATGTCTCAGCCGGAGGCTTTGGATACAGCAGGAAGTCTTATTAGCATAGTACTTGCTGCAGGACATCTCCGTATGCATGCTCATAGGTAATGAAGAATCATCTGAGAGCTGCGATCAGGCTGCCATCTGCTACCTGCTAACTTTTCTCACCCCAGCAGTAAAGAGGAAGCTGGAAAATACCCCACAGCCAAACAGAGCTCTTCGTCACGAGTTAAAAGTGCTTCTTTAACAAACAGTCCTCTAAAATTGGCAGACCTATTTAATTCTAAACTTTACTCTTCTTTTGCTCCCCCACCTTACTTGACCCTTTTCTTTTAATTAGTCGGGTGGGTCTACGATAGAATAACTTTAAAAAAAAATTAGGGATAAAAAGAAAAAAAAAAGAAACAAAATCGTATTTGAAATAAAGGAGGAGGATGATGTATTCACTAATATCGACACTATATTATGTGGCCATTTGCACAAAATTCAGAAGTTCCAGGAATAGTTTTGTCTTTTTACACATTAGGCAATGTTATAGGGCTTACAATTTATAAATACTTATTTACTTTTTCAGTGAAAGATTAACTACATAACCTTTTATGGGGTGTGTTATTGTCTGCTCTGGTTGTCCTTGGGAGGACTGAAAGCGCTTAAAGTTGCGCAACACTGATCCTCTGAAATTGATTTCCATTTTCTTCTTGGTAACACACACAAAAAATGAAACTGGGTTTGCTTCTCAAGATGTTCACTGAAAATGTATTCATTGCTTTCGGAATAATGCACACGCCACGAGAAGAATTGAATTGTTTAGCTTGGAGATAAGCATTTCTTATTGAAAATGTAATAATCATTCTTCTCAAAATTGCTTGCATTGTATTGAACATCACTTGCAGTTCATAACAGAAGAAAAAGAAGGAGCCTCCAACAATATTTCTTCTCAGGCAAGAGGTCAGTTTATATCTGAATAGAGCATCCAAGCTATTGTGGAATAAAGGTAGTTTATGAGATGAAAGAATGTGAAACATTTTTTAGGATAGTAATGACCACAAAATGGTCTCTTCTTTGAACCGGCAGTATTGGAGTATCTAATGAAGTTTGCTGTCGAAATAAGAAATGAGCACAAAGTGTAAACACTCTTATGCTCTGTTGGTCTGCCTTTTAAACATGACTGCTAGAGATTTTATATGAATTAGATTTGAACTAGGATTTCCCACAGCATCTTTTGGCCATGCTTCTGTGTATTTTGATATTTGACAGTTGCTCCAGTATTAAATGCCCTACGGGTTTAATGAATATTTATAATATATTAGCTATCAGTAACATTTACATAAACCTTATATAACCATCCAATTCATCATTCGATTAAGTCGTCTGTTCCAACCACCACCTACACAGAGACCAGCCGACCACCGAGTCATGAATTCACTAGAGGTCGTTTTTCGGCACTTACTCAGGTCACTGTGGTTGTGTTTAGATTTCCAGAGTATATATATATGCACAGAGTGGAAAGGGTTTGTACTTTGCTAAACATGAACACATTTGCTGTTTGTGTTTTACACATATAAATTGCAATGCAACACTTGGAACACATTTTATACCATGACCGCTATTCTCATACTTGGTGTAAATTGAGGTTGGCTAAAAAGAAACTGTGCTGAGAAATGAGGACATACAGTAGTCCTCATTGGCTGTATTAATCAGCTTCTAATTAAAAGACAGAATTATGGCTGACTGGTGGCTGGCCCACAGGAGCCATTGTCAGTATAATACCATGAATTAGGGGAGGCATATTCTAACTGATGAGGAGAAAACACAGACTCATGTTAAAGTTCATCACCATAATGAGACAGATGTGTTAGCAATGGGGACCACGAAAGCCATAACAACTGTTTCTCTGTCACAATCATTCCTCTTAGAGAATGTAACAATGAAAGCCACAAAAGGAGGTGTTTTTCTGATTATTTGTATCATGAAACTTAACTTGTTTGTTGCTGTCATTACTTGAGAGTTGGATGCCTTTGTAAAAATAATAATAAATCATAAAAATAAGTAGTTGGTTTCCCCATCTCTGGTGCTAAAGATATATAAACTAGATATATAAATATATATATAATAGAGTATATAAACAGAGTATATAAATATATACTCTGGTAGTAAAGATATATTGCTGCTAATTAAGGAGGATTTGGTTTTGGGGAGAGGTTTTAGCATGTACCTAGAATGCAGCCACGACCTTTCCAGGTGAACTTAATTTTACCTTTTTAAAACTAGGGATATAGGCAGGTATCAGTTTGAAAGGAAAATAACACAAGTGAATTTGTGAATGGATAATTATGTAAAGCGGGGGGGGGGGGGGGGGGGGCGAGTTCACTGTACATTGGAACTTCCAAAATGGAACCAGTGTTGCTATCTGGCCACGCCGACATCTTTACTGCCCAATGCTGCTTACTATGCAGGTGGTCTCAATTCTCAACCATTGAGATTTGTGGTTGGGGATTGATACCAGGACTTTTGTTATTTAAAAAAACAAGGAGGTAATCGCCCTGCAGCAACGTCACTGGCTCCATGTCTAAAAGTGTATCCAATATGAAATAGTCATCTTCAGTTTCAAGGCCATCGGTACCCTCACCCTGCCATATCTTCGCCTCGATGTCTCAGATCCTCGTGCTTACTCCACCTCATTAGCCGCTGTCTACCACAGGGGGCTGAGCCTTTAGCTGCTTTGGCCCATCTTTGGAACTCATTACTTTCTAACATCCGTAATAGAGTCATTAACCCTCTCCATATTCAGACTCAAAACACACCTATTCTGGACTTCCTACTCACTCTCATCTCAACCATTTAAATTGTACCTTAACCCACCATTACTTATATGATTTGCTATTTTAATTGATGTTATGCACAAGTAGATGAAAAGATTACTTGGTCATGTCTATGGTTACATATAGACATCGTGCACAGTTCCCAAACCTAAAGGTAACTTATGTTCCCCAAGACATTACTTTCTGAGATTACATTCTTAACCATCTTCGATCTCCTCTTTCACCACATGCTGCTTGTCTTTTGTCTGTCACAAAGTAAAAGGTTCTCTCCATCAAGTGACGGGACTGTTAAACTCTAAGAAGTGACGCTGTCTCGTCTGAGCAGTGTCATAAACTCCTTTGTTGAATATTTTTAACTCAGCTATTTATAATCTTTCCTCTGTCCTACATACTGTATGTCTTTAACTGCTCCACTAGGAGGTTTTTGTCATTGACAAAAAAGAATTGTGTCTTGCTCTGTTTCTGTCGACGTTTGACGAGGTCAGAAAACAAAGCACAAATGGGACTTGCCATAAAGATAATTCAATTCCGATGATTCAAATGTTAAATGAAAATAAGACATTTTGATGGCTAAGATTTGGTCAGAGGTGATGAGCGTGTGTGTGTGTTCAAGGGTAATGAGTGTGTGTGTGTGTGTATGAGATGCAAATTGGGAATTTATAGTCGTGTGGCAGTGAAATGTGTTTTGTGTGTCATGTTGTTTCAGGGCTTCATGTGCTATTACGACTACAACTGACTACGGAAAAATATGATAAGACTTATGACCTTGGCTTTAATTGAGATGAGATGGTACCATTCAAATTACTCTTCATGTTGGAATGGCGTACCTACTACTGGCTGAAACAAACAGTTTTTCTTTGACGCTCCTTTGAAGCGCCTCATTCTCAGGTGTGATTGTGCCAATGCCACAATAAAAAGACAAGGGAGAGAGTGAGAAGGAGGAGGAAGAAAAATAAAAGCATTGAGACCGAGTGCCTGATCGGGCTTTTGCCGCTGGCATGGCCGCTTTGAAGCACCTCATCCTCTGGTGTGATTCTGGCGATATCACCAAGAAAAAAAAGGTGGGATGGGGGGTAAGGGAAAAAAGAAAGCATTGACACTGACCGCTCTTTCGCCATTGGCGAGGTTGCCTCTCTTATCAGTCCACTACCACTACCAGTCAATAACAAATCTATCATGGCTGTAGTTACATTTGCGATTAGATGACCTTCTATGTATAGGCAAAACGTCCGCCTACACACAAAGCAGCTTTCTATCTGTCAAAAAAAGTATATTTTTTAGCGTTTACAGTCAGCAATCACAGTTCATTTTCTCAGTTGGGTACAAGTCTGTTGTAAGGGCGCAATCAGAAGAATGACTGCACTTTTTGCAAAATTACTCCAAGACATACCAAAATGTTGCTGAATGACATGAGTCTTATCAGCAAAGTAAAGCATTTTCATTCAGGGGAAATAGAAATACATACACTCATAAGGAGTACAATAGAGTAAATATAATATAAACATATTGAGAGTATGACAAAAAATGTGACTTTTTTTCTTTGTTACAAAAAATAACAACTAGGTGAGAAAGTGTTTCTGTGAATAACAGAGGACAAGTTTCACCCCCCAAAATATCCACAAATATGTGAATTTGCAAATGCCAAACGGCCCTTGTGTAATATTTATGGTCAACATGACAATGTTGTGTGAAAAGAAAAACACAAAAAGCAGTTTTATAAACAATGTGTTTTTGGGGAAAGCATTTTTATGTGACACCTTTAATGCCTTTTTCATTTGCCACTGAATGCAAGTCTAGTCTAGCTAATTCAGATCAGGTAGCTCAGTGCTTTTGGCAATATCTGGAAGGATCATGGAAAAAAAAAAAGGATAATGACAGCTTTATGTAAATGTAACATTAGGCTTTCTCAACATAATAGCGCAGCTTCCTCTCAATATCCTGGTCTGAACCCTCGCTTTTCCTGTTTCACATCGTTTCATAATGCTTACACATTTTGGACCAAACCACTGATTGTATCACAACTTATCGTGATGAAAAATGATGGCCCGTGACTGTATTGCATAATTATGTATTATATTATCAGAGAGAAAATATGTTTCACTTCACTGGTTCTTTTATCACAAACAAGATATTTTAGGTTGCATTACCTGACATGTTTTGGCTTGTACTTCCGCCTTCATCAGAGTCAGAAAATATGTTTGTATAAACATAATGTTATGCCCAAATTGTATTTTTATTAAATTTGTATTTGAGGATCTGGTCCCTAAGGTGAAAATCGGGTAACATTTTAGTTCCTCTTTTGGTGTTGCTTTTACGTGTGTGTGTACGTTGGCTTGTTGACCTGGCACAGCTGAGTCACATGACGGGTGGCATAACATCAAGAGATAAGGGGGAGGTGGAGGAAAAATGTGTTTGCTCTATTCTCTGACCACCCAGTGTGGCACTTAAATTGCTGGTAATGAGTAGCGACAAACAGCCAACTAAATTCTCTATTTGAAAAATCTGCTCAAGTGCATACAAACACGGCACAATCACTCAAATATTAATCTAATGACACTGAGATCAATCAATATCATTGGTATTGATATGAGTGATATTTGGATCGATCTGCACAACGATATTAGTCAATGTTAAGGGCCAAGGGGATTAAAGGCCACTGTGGTATTGAAAGCGCTGTCAGCGAGTGGATTATGGAGGAAAATGTCAGATGGCTTGTGGTGCTTTCTTTGTGTTCACTCACTATTCAGCCAGTGGCCCCATCTTGGTGTTCCCCATCTCTTCATTGTCAAACTGCTCCCGCTCTCTCTCAGTAAACTCCCTTGCATGTACCTGCTGCTCCAAGAAGCTACGGCATTGTGTGCCTTCAGGCTTCACTGGCCTGATTACACTACCTGTGGATACTCTCACCACATTCTTTTCACATTCAGGCATTTGAAGCAGAGAAAGTGAGAATTACCCCCTCCATAGTTCTACTTCCATTATTACAATGCTTCCCCAATGTGTTTGTGCCATTTTGCACATGATCTGTTTGGAAAGAGTAGGTGCACAAGTGTTAATTTGCCTCGCAGGGGAAACGTGTGTCTGCACACACCGTGTTGCGTGTAGACAAGTGTGGGAATGCAAGCGGAGGTGGCTGCAGAGTGGTGGGTCTGCGTAGGAGTAATGGAAAGCAATGGTGATTGTGTGGAGTGTGTGGGGGATTGTTTTGGACTTCAGCAGGTGTAGTTGTTGGTGGCTGATGTGGGCGGATCTGAAGGACCTGGTCTGGGCCACATTCAATCTTGCGGCAGAATTGCATTTCGTGTCTACAAGCCAGTTTAACAAGGGGGTTTTAAGGTGTAGCAAACAAACATTAAAAGCATTTTAGTGAATTATCACATCAGATATTATACGGGATCGATAAATAGATGCTCAGAATGTGACTGTGACATAAATGATACTGTATATGCTATCAGTATGACTTTAACAGATCCAATAGTGTATAGCCACGGTTTTTATTTTCTCAATTTAATAAATTTTTTCTTTGCATACAAAAAAGATCTAATAAAAATCACAAAATTTCTCAAGATGCACAAAATGTTGATGTTCACAGCGTTATAATATTGTTCAAACCAAAACACATTGGTCATTGTACAGCTGCTGCAAAGTTGGCATGACAAAAAAAATCCAAGGAATGACATAATATCACATAACCTTTTTTGAAATTTGTGATAAAGTTCAATGTGTAAAGAATACTGAATGAGGTGAAACATGATGAATGCAATATTTTGATTCACCTTGAATTCAGCTATTTCAAATGGTCAGAAACATTTTAAGAGCTAAGGAACTAAGCATGAAGGGTACTCACCCACACCACAAAACCGTAGGCTGGTTTGTAAAGAACTAACTTTCTGCCACTTTTAATATGAGAGTTCCTAGTCATTTTAGTCAAGAGCCTTATGAGACACATTCCTCCAACTTGGTTTTCCATTATAAGTTAGATTTAAGTTTTTTTTATTACATGCTCATGATTATATAACATCCACAGCATTCCAGACAAGAAAACCTCATTATGACTAATTCAGTAAACACAAATACTCCCACAAAGACAATAAAAAAAAAAACACTGATTCTCATTCACAAACACTCACTGCAAGATTTTGTACTTGCGTGACAGCTTTCATGTGTCGGCTAACAGCAGTCACGAATACAGGTTCCTCCAACTGCGGAATCATTTGCATCAAATGCATGGTGATGTTTAAAACAAATAAGCTACATTATGCATCAAGCAAAAGCGATCACCCACTTTTGAAAGCTTTTATGAATATTTATAAACTGTTGCTGCACACTGAGTCACATCTTTCTCACTGTTTCAACATAACCGATGCTTTTAATGATTTGCCTTAACATCAAAGGATAACCTTTGAATGCTGATTAAAATTGCATAATTGTCTTTTGGGTGCATCAACTGGGGAGCCTGACTGTGTATCTGTGAGTGTCTTTGTTGGAAAGAAGCCTGAAGGCATAAAGTCTGTGATACCTTCTCTTTCCCCGAAGCTTTGATTGTTCGGGTTCGTTAAAGGCAAAGTGTCCAATGTTCTCATGACTTTAAGGACAACATGATCTCGTAGCAGGCAGATGAAAACAGAGCGCTAACTCATTTGCCCATCCATGGGGATTTTTCCCTTCAAGGGCTGCATCACAATCACTCCAAATGAAACCATTATCTCAACATTTCTGCCTTTGGCGTTTCCCTCCTCCAATTTTACTCCTACTTTGACACACACGCACAGTCACACAACATCTTTGTTGCTCCCCTGAATGCTTCCCTTTTCCTCTGTTTTGCAGTGCAGTATTTTAGAGCTGTAGAGACAGGATGAAAGATGAATGGTGACAGCAGAGACATGGTGGATTGTTGGAAATTGAGTATAGCGTTGAGCTGTAGGAAATCTAGATGGGAATGTTTTTTGGGGACTGGAAGTGACTACTAATTCATTCAGGAGAAGTTGGGATTTGCTTGTCATGAAAGATGCCTTCAAGTAGCCTGAGGGAGACTTTAGTCACTGTGATTCACTCTGAAATTCCTCTTACTATGGTGATGATAACAGGTTTACATTGGTAGCTCATTCTGTAAAGACTTAGGCTGTGGAGTTAGAGGACAACGGTTCAGGCTACAGACAGGATTGTGAAGAAAAAAAAAAAAGCCAAC
Organism: Syngnathus leptorhynchus; assembly: GCF_054491065.1. Taxonomy (NCBI): domain Eukaryota; kingdom Metazoa; phylum Chordata; class Actinopteri; order Syngnathiformes; family Syngnathidae; genus Syngnathus; species Syngnathus leptorhynchus. The sequence continues at coordinate 6,922,588 of NC_141202.1, forward strand.
CAGTTGAGAGATGCTGGTCTCTTTGCTGGTGCCCTCGAGCAAGGCATCGTCACCACAGATCCTTCACTTTGAATCTCTCCATACATGCCTGCATGTGTGTGATCTGGTTCTAGTATGGTGTGCAACAAAAAGGTGTGTGAGTCGAATTTCCCTTTGATTCTCCATAATTATGAGAAATTCAAATCCCAAATAATGGGTCCGTTGGTTCATATAAACAGATGAACAGATAAAAGGCACAGACAGAAGGGGATGTAAAAAAAAAAAATTCTTAGAACAGTTTCACTCATAAAACAGAATAGTGATTGCTGAGTTTAAGATAGAATGTAAGAAAAGGCTTCCTTAGAAAGTAGAATTATATTATTTTACACATTTGTAGCAGAATGGCTCACATAGCTCTGTAGTGGGACCATTTTGTAAGACATTTGAAATGAAATGCATTCTATTATGTACTGACAAGCATTATGCATTCTAGATTGACTGAATTTGATTTATAGCTGAAAAAAAAAACCTAAGCTTTTCAAATCAATAAAATGCTCACATATGTCCTCAAAGAGTAATAAAAGCAGGCAAAAATGTCTGGATCCAAGTATTATATTGTGCATACAAGCATGTCTATGGCTTTTATTGATGCACTCTCTTCCTTGAATGTACTTGCAGTATGACCTCGAGAGCAGTAAATGAGGCATCTGAAAAGAGATTTATTTCTTATACAGTTACTAGCAACCAATGCTCTGAACATTCTGATCTTTTATGTTTGTGTACAATTTTCTTTTCTCACTGTTTTCAAAACAGTCTTTTAAAAAAAGAACAAAAGTAACATCATTTGTCTTCACTGTGAATGACAAATGCTTAATTTTTCCTATTCCTCCATTCATACCACAACTACATTGTCTGCAAATCACAGGGAAAAAAAACAGAATGCAGCACAATATGATAAATATGTGAAAGCTAATCCAAAAGAAAAAAAAATAGCACCTATATTGCTCTCCATCCTACGGCATTGTCACTGAATTGTAAAATAACAATTGTGGTAAAGTATTACAAGGTAAGAGTTTGAGGTAAATCATTACTATATACATGCAGAGGATTATAGAAGGTGGGATGAATTTATAGACATTCAGAATCAGTTGCCCAAAACTGTGTCACAGTACAGCAGGGAACATTTAAAATGAAAACTGGAGAGGACAGCAAGATAGAAATGGGGGCTTATAAAGTCCAAGACTCCTGTGACCTGCAAAGCCTTTATTCAGGGTAGTAAAGATTCACTATTGATCCCATTACCGCTGTGAGACTTTATAGACGGCTCTGCTTCATAGCCGTCAGGAACAATATAACTTAATTAAACTGAATAATGGATGGAGAAAGAAGGTTGTGTTTGTGTAAAAGGGTGATCATTTGCTCCTATGTTCTCATTTCATAAACCAATTACCCATTAATCTTTTCAGTAGCATGTCTGATCCCTTAAATGGACCATGATTATGTCACATTGCCGAGGTCATTTTGTTGTAGCAGCAGAATATCACCTCTAAATGCGTGCGCCCGACCCTTCATTTTCCTCGTTTTCAACCATTACTTAAGATAATATCACACACTTGCCTCAGTCAGAAAATCAATATGCCTCTGCTTAGTTCCAAATCAAAGCTAGGCATTTTAGATAAAGGCCGCAAACAGAGTCTTTGTGTGTTAAAATGCAGAGATTTTTGTCATTATAATATTTTATATGTAAGCAAACTGTATTTTTGCAGAGTGAAGAGAAATGACTCAATAAGTGACTCAAGCCTCACATCCAGGTATTAAACAACAATAATGGCACTTATTGCTCGGCATAATGCTATGTAATGAATGATGTTTTCATTTTCAAATTTTGCACAGCGGGAGAATTCACAGGCTGAGCGGACCTTTGCAATATGGGATTAATTGTATTTATTGCAGGATGGCGGCAGTGGGAAAATCTAGCCCCAAGTATGTTGTTTACGAGAGCTTCAAAAACAACGGGGCATCAGTCAGCAATACCACCAAATACTTAGAATAACGACCTGGGGAATTGAAATACTGGTTTCCATTCATCCCTTCACAAATGCGGGTCAAATAGTAAGTGATCCTCAAATCAAGCATGTTGAAAACAGTGGGCTGACTGAAGAGTTTGAAAGATAGTCTTCATGGGGGGGCAGTAATCACAATGAGACCTCAAAAGTCAATGCAGGGCCAAGGTGTCTTGTCTTTTTTTTTTTTAAGTAGAGAACAATGGCTGGCTATCAATCAGTCACTAGCTTCTCTCTAGGGAATAGGCAGGAGAGTGTCAGGAGGGAGGTTGACAGCACAGTTGGTTCAAAGCAATGCCAATGATCTAATAATTAATTTTTTGCATAATTTGGCACCAATAAAAGAGTGTTATGATTGACAAATCATTAATTAGGTTATGCATTAATTGAAAAAAAATAGAACACGTCGGTAACACCGTTAGTTGCAATAACGTTACGGCAATCGCTGGATGGTACACGCAAACAAGCCCTCCACAACTACGTGACGGCTTAAACATGGGTTTAAAATGAAACTATTGTCGGAAAAAGAAAAAATGATCTTGTTTACCAATGTTGACATTCAGATATGTTAATTGGTATAAGCTTGAACGCTTCCAGCGTCGTAACCTGTCATTTAGTGACTCTTTGTAAACGCAATACAGAGGAGGACTGTTTCTTCTAGCTAATTGGAGAATGATTCCTAACATACCCTTGATATACTGTTTTGTTTTTAGTACTTCCCCAAATAATGTATGGTACACTAATATAATCACAAAATTCAGCATGTTGTATGTTTTTATATTTGCGAGAATTATACTGAAGAGTTGGTAAGATGATCTAATCCATTTTTCCTTGGCGTTTGTGCTCTCACTTTTCTGTTAGTTTTTAATGTTAGATGAACTTTTCATTTGTTATATACAAACAATCTAACTACCATTAAATCAAATAAAACAATACAGTACAAAAATCTAAATTGAAAAAAAGAGGCAAATTCTCACATTTTTCACAATTATCGGCTCATCAAAGTTATTAGACGTAATCATGTTTTCCTATTTGTTCAACATGGATAGCAGTGCAATAACTAGACCCAAAATTAATTAATTAATGCTCCAACAAAACTAAAAAGTCTTCAACAAGACCTAATAGGTTGTGCGTTACTTAAATCCTGGATCACACATTGGGTGCAGCAAAGTGGATATTTCTATCTCGGACGAGGCTGTTATTGATCTGTATAGACTACAGTAGAGCAAGTGTGAGTTGGCTTTCTGCCACCGAAGAAACTGTCCCCTCCCGCTGTGCGATGCCCATTGACATTTCCAGATGTGAGTAGTTCACAGAGGCGGTGACTGAGGAAAGAGGGTGACATTCTGTGCCTTTGTGACAAAGCTGAGAAGCACTGACATTTGTGGAAGTGCTGAGTGGATTTGCTCCCAAGATCTTCCATAATGAGAAATAAAGGGAAATTACTCATTACCTACTTATATTTGTAGCAATAATCGGTACCCGTGGTACGTCAGATGAAATAGAAGCAGAAATGGATGAATAGAGAAGGAGAATATAGTATGAAAGACAGATGAATAAATACAAGAGCCGAGCTGCAATTCTCGAGTGGCTCACTTTGTAGAAGCAGCTTCAGTCTTTTCCCTCTAAATCTCCATCAACTGCTACACAAAGCTCCCTGAAGCATACAGCCTTCTGCTGTTGATCTTGCATGAAAAGGTACAAACTGTTCTGCACAAACAGACCATTAAAAAATAATGGCACTGCTCTTCCAAACAATTACGCCATGTGCAAGATTGGAACAGACTTAAAGAGACACTCCATACTTCCTCTCTACATATCATGGGTGATGGGGAGGGGGACAAAAACAACAACAAAACATCAATCAACAATGAAAACACACCAGATAATGCAGTGGAAATTGGAAGACAAATTGTTCCAAGATTTCCTTGATAAACTGATGCTGAAAATGTTGTTGAAAGTTGAAAGCTTTGGGACCAGCTCTCACAACTTTAAACCTCCTGCATCCTCTTATTTGCATCAAACGGATGCCCTGTTATCGCAAGGAAATGGATGACTCATTTAAATTCAAGAAATGTCTTTCAATGGTTATTTACTATCAGGGTAATTATTCAGACTCACAAATGCCCGTTCAGTTTGCAATTTCAAGGTGAGTGATATGAATTGCACTTGTAGTTATTGTACAGCCTGGCACAGTTGCTGCAGCTGCAAAATGTCATCATAAAGGAGATTGCTTGCTTAATCTGCAGACACACAAGTGCTTGTCATTAGATAGATATAATATAATATAATATAATATAATATAATATAATATAATATAATATAATATAATATAATATAATATAATATAATATATGTGCATAAAGATCACGCATACCGTTTGTCATGTGCATACACATCACGCATACTGTTTGTGTGGGTTAACAAAAATAACTATAATAAATTCATAGACCATCAGCACTGAATCGTACTGGGCTGGGCAGCTTCGTTTGATGAGGAGAAGAGATGCTCTGTGAGCAAACAATGTGTCTAAAATGAGAGCAGAGGAATTCAAAAGGCACAGCTTTCCTATTACAGTGCATAGACTTTAGCTGATACTTCTTCATTCCTCCAAACTCATTATGGTATGCAAAATAGACTCACCTCATGACATGAATACAAATTAAAATAGAGGTACATTGTTGCTCTTCAGTGGTACATTTATTTAAATGTTGACTTTAAGCTGCAGAGAGGAAACCCTAAGAAGATGGGGATTCAGAGGTCAACAGGTTGACTAAGAAACAATGATAAGATTCGGTCTGCAGTACTACACCACAGTGCAGATTCTACAGATACTTTCTATAAAGTGTACGGATGATATCAAGACAGTGAAAAGTTTTTGTCGAAGGGGGCAAAAAAAAAAAGCCTGAGCTCCTGTTGACTGACAACAAGCCAGCAGGGCGAGGCCAAGGGTTAACCCAAACAAAACACTTCAATCCCTCACTGATGCTCTCTACAGCTCCCTATGGTCTCAATTGATTGAATCACAGGTCAGTCAGAGTACATTGATCTAAAAACCCAAGCACACCACCCCCAACTCCTCAGGCCTTATCTTTGTCAATTCATTTGCTGCTGGCCGCCAGGAGTATTCACTGGAGGGCTGTAGCTGTGGGGTTCCATGAGTTAAACACACTTTTCCATTCCATGTGCCTTACACTGATCCCATTATTATTCGCTTTTCTATTGATTTAGTGAAAGACTATGTTAAATTCCACTGGAATACTCCAATGCAATACATTTTACCTGGCTAAATTTTGTTTGGAACCAGGCATTGTAAGCGCCCCTAAAAAAAAAACTATTATTGTTTGAAAGAGAAGCTTCGAGGACAACGTCTCAGTATTTCACATAACACGTGTCCATGATGTTTATGTGTGTGATTTAATCTGTGGATCTGTATGTTTTAACATAATAAAACATTCACATATTATAAATACAGAATGACAAAAGATCTTTCAATTTTCAGATTAATATTGTCAATTTTTTTCTAAATTCAAGTGATCGCTTATAAAAATGGATAATGCTGAATGCAAGTTTGGTAGGGAATGATTAACACTTTTTATGACAGTGAACTCTCGTGATGCCTTATGAATCTTATGATAGTCTCAAGCAATTAATGAATTGCTCTGAACTGGTAGGTGATTGATAGCATTTGTGCCTCCATTTAATCATCCATAATATGTACTAATTAAGTAAGTTAGTAGTTATGCTTACGTATTTAATGTATTTTCTAAGATTGCAATAAATCCACCTTTCATACAGTGTATAATATTGGTGTTTAGCAGTGATTCTTGAATGTAATGATTACTTTCAAGTAGTTTATTTAGAATTAATTTATCCATACAAGTGGTTGCGGTGTTCTCCCAAATTTCCCAAACCATCAACACTAATTTCCAGAACCTATGCAGTGGTCTCCACCCCTTTTTCACCTGTGGTCTAAAGAACACGCAATGTATTAATCGCTAATGGCATCTCGCCCTTGAGCCAACGATATAATGTCATTAGCACCCAACACAATCAATACCCAGAGGCAGTACACAGAGTTACAAGGGATTTCAATCAGGAGGACTTAAAAGCGGTGTTACCCAGATTCCAGCAGCATATAAAGCGTGCCGGATAAAGTCTGCTCAAACATTAATAACAGGCATGTAGGTCTGTTCTCAACAACAGCAACAACCTTTCCTTGACACTCAGCACTGGCTCCCCACAATGATGTGTGCTCTATACACACTTCCTTAAATGTACACCCTTATACACAGGCCTACACACTCATGCACCCAAGCGTGTCCATTGTGAAGTTTGCTGCTGACACAGCACTGATCAAGTTTGTGTCCATCTTTGCCTGCACAGACCTGCTTCTAGGCCATTAAATAAAATACACATTATGTCCTTTTTACAATCATATACCAGCAAAATCATTTTGAAGGTGTTTTTAGTTGGTACCATTTCCATATGCTTAATCAGTAACCTTTTCCAGTAATCAACAGTGTTTGTGTGACCTATGTATTACTCTCCATACACTTAGTATTGCCTGAATGTTCTATGCTGCCAACGATGTTTGACTAAAAAATATCTTATGTCTTTGACAGGAGGGATATTTGAGTCTGTCGAAAGTGGCCCATCGGGTGCTGAGGAGCTCGCCTTTAAATTTGCTTTGAATACAATCAACAGAAATCGAACTCTACTGCCAAACACCACTCTTACCTATGACATCCAAAGGATAAACATCTATGACAGCTTTGAGGCCTCCAGAAAAGGTATTTCATGATTTCTATTATACATCTAGAGTAGAGTATATCTATGTACGTACGTATGCACGCATGTGTGTATGTACGTACGTATGTACCAAGACACCTTATGAGCTTCACTTGCTTAGGTTGTTACATTTTAAAACACACCATGGGGACATGGCTGAGTACTTCAAAGACAAGCAGCTTGAATTGATTTTTTCCAGGTAATGACTCAGCAGTAGTAATTCAGTGTCCCCAGAGCCGGTCAATAAAGAGCCATAATCTGTCTGCTTTGCATGTGCATCAAGTGGGCAATTTAATTTTCTTATTAACTACATGTCATTATACATATTATTTCCGAGTGACTGAAATAATGTTATTAGACAGGTTTTAGGGGGTACAATGTTTTGCAGCTGCTTGTCTTGAGTGCCACAGTAATAAAGAGTATAAAGGGACTCAATGAGTTAGTATTCCAGAGTTCATTACAAGAGATGAAGTTTGAGTTAACTTGCATGTAAATGGAAACCATCTCTTCAAGCGGTCTTGCTCTGCTTGTTTGGTACACACAGGGGATTTGATAAAGTTGTTTACACAAATGAACCAGAGCAATCCCATTAGAGTTTGTTGTGACCAGATCAAGCATGACCAGCACAAGTAGCACCTCAGCTGCATCAACACTGAGTCACACAACTACCGTAAAACAGTTTTGCTTTTCCTAATTTTGCATTGAATTGAACTCATAACCATTCAAATACAGGTTGGTGTTTGTCCATATGTACTTCTATAATATGCATCCTCATTTTGAGTATTCTCACTAGTGTATTTCTCCCCATTGCGCCAGCTTGTGACCAACTTTCGCTTGGTGTGGCAGCTATATTTGGTCCTTCGCACAGTTCCTCAGCCAATGCTGTCCAGTCCATCTGTAATGCTCTAGGGGTGCCTCACATCCAAACCAAGTGGAAGCACCAGGTTTCAGACAACAAGGACATCTTTTACGTCAGCCTATATCCAGACTTCTCGTCCCTGAGCAGAGCAATCCTGGACTTGGTCCACTTCTTCAAATGGAGAACAGTCACAGTTGTCTATGATGACAGCACAGGTGAGCCTTCCTTTCTTCATAAAAATAAATTATTGCTCAAGCCACTTTATAGTATATTCATCTTCAGTGGTAATTAATTTGGATGAAGCTTATGTTTGAAGAATGTCTGATAAGAGTTTATCCTTTTGTTTGAGATTTACTTGCCTGCATACTCGGCAGTCCTGTGTACAGTACGGTCTAAGGCAGTGGTTCTCAACTGTCGTGACCCCCTGGCCTTGCATTTTCCTATTGCAGCCAAGTAACAACCCGCTTTTGTAGTAATTAAGAACAAAACATAAAATGTCTATCTTGTTAAATTACCTCTTAAAGCACATTTATTATAATTTCTTAAAGGCAAGGCAGGACATTTTCAATCCATGTGCTTTACATAATGGTAGAGCTTTTAAAAGTATTTACGAACGAAAGAATCAAAGGTGTTTAAAAACATTATTTGTGTATTTTCAATATACAATTTAGTTATTCTTGTTTTTTGTAAATTACAAAGAGAAAGACATCACTCTGTGAAGCAGAGTTACAAGTAAGCCAAGAAGGCAATGCTCATGAACAGAAACATATGTCAGGGTCAAAGTTGGATGCCAGCCTAAGGAGAAGCTGCCAGATTTCCTTGAACTCTATCCAACACACTGAGTATTGCCTAGATCAGAGTACTAAAAGAATGTTCTGTAATACATTCATTTGGTTATTAAAGAGAAACACTGAATTGGCCCAAAAATCACAACATTCACACCATGTGCAAATGCCACATAGGAATACCGGGACTGAAGTTCAAACCCAGCTCAAGTATGAGGCAAATGTACCAAACATTAGACCACTTTGCAAACATTTGTGAATCAAACATAAAATATATTTTTCTTTTCCTAGTGCAGATACCATATTGTAATAATGGGGGAAATCAGTGCAGCAGTCGCACTCTAAAATCACACCCCCGCTGGTCTGAACAATTTCATCTTTTCAAGAATGGAGTTAAAAACTGGTAGAACAATCACCGTATGACCGTTTTCTCCACCGAGCAGGGAGCAAACAAGCAAATCGATAGCAACAATGGGATTTGTCTAATAGTTCAACCTTGTAATGGCAAAACGGAGATGGCAGCAGCATGTGTTATAGCTCTCCTAGCCAGGCATGACATCCTTACAACTTACTGCTGCTGCTATTGCAGCTGTGGCAAGAGAGAGTGTCGATGAGGCCATAAGGGAGAAAAGACTGATAAGAAGATAAGGCTCTATCCGTAAACTGACAAACATCTTATGTTGATTCTGGTTTTCCCTCCAAGAAAAACAAAATAGATACAAAACTTATGTCAATTCCACATACAAAAATCATTGAAGTACGTAGCTCTGCTTGAAAAAAAAAAGAAAAGATGAGTACCTTTGTTTTGGATGACCAGTGCCAACTATTACATACCTGTGAACATGGCAATAGTGTTCATTTGGCAGCAAGAAAAGGCATGCTACATTTGTCTGATCATGATAAGGCAAAGACGGCAACTTCATGCAAAAGCTATATTAACCCCAGAAATGAAGGTGGGGGCATAAAATTGGCCAGACGAAAATGATGTTATATTTAACTTTAGGAACCACCATGTTAAACATGGTCCATTTTTCATTGTATCTTTGAAAAATGAAACTGGCATTTATTCTGGAGGCTATCAATCACTTTAGAGCAATCTGTAAATAAATAATTGATCATGGAATGCCCCTTTTTCAACAGCAAGTTTGATTCATCCCAGTATACAACACTGTTAGAAGACACAAAATGCACTCTGGCCTATAGCTGGTGAAAACAAAGGCTTAAACAATACTATTAAGTGGCAGCCCTCCCAGCCACCAAACTGACAACTATTCAGGAAACGTAAAAAAAAAAAAAATCTTGTTTGTGCTTCCAAACACTGCTCATTTAATCCAGGCGCCAGCCGTCCTCGTTACAAGCTTTGCTCACGCTGAGCTGTCATATTCTGCTGCTCACTGACATCAACACAGCGACACCCCAAAACTATGCTCAATTGCTAATTTAATAGCCCCCAAAGATCATAAATTACATTATCATCAATGATAATGATATGATCGGTGCCGCGCTGACTGGAGCTTTGACAGCTGCATACACCCTTTAAACTTTGCAAAATAAATATCTGTGTTTTTTTTTTTCTCCTTCCCAAACTCTTTTTCAAAGCTTACAAGTGATTCCTTTATATAGGCAGAACAGAATCTGCACAAACTCACCTCATGATGTCTGATGCTGCTTTTAGCCAGCGATAGATGAGTGCGATGCGGCCTCTGTATTCATGCCAGGACTCTTCAGTTTAGTCAAATGTGTTTATTGTTTAGTCTGAGCTAGTCTTGGGTATTATTATCCTGTTGGGACCTGCAGCTGAGACAAAGGTTTCTGATACTGGAAAGCAAATTGTAAAGCCTTGACATTCTTGAATTTTTTTTTGCACCCTACAAATTCAAGGCGCCCTGTGCTGGTTGCAGCCAAGCAGTCTCAGAATACAAATGAGCTTCCTCTTCACAGCAGATACACTGTTCTTTACTGACTACTTTGTCTGCTCTATTTTTGAGGCTGTAAACATGACTTTCCGAAGAGCTCCAGTTTTGTCATTTGTCCAAAGAACATTGGAGCTTTGCGTCTTGTTATTGGATACCAGAAAATATGCATGTGACATTCAACCCACTGTAAAGCCTGAATGTTCTGAATCTGCTTTGCTGAATAGTTGTGCAACTTTAGTTTCTTTTTAATCATTCTATTTGACCACAAATTTGAAATCATGCCCCATTTACATAGTCATTTTTTAGTGTAGCTTTGGTCAATTTCATGTTAATTAAAATGATATTTCAATTAACGGCTAGGTGCCTACATTTGTGTCTATGTGTGTAGAATGCATAGGCTCTTTCACAGATTTGCTTGCCATCAAGTTTGGTATGACTGCATGGCAGGACTACGTAGCTCAATAACCAGACGATACGGACAAAACTGCACAGAGCTATTCTCCGGCCTCATAGGGCTGCTTGGAGGACTTCCATGGATACATTTGCCATCAGGTCCATCTGAACTGGTCCAGAATGGGAAGCATAACATATGGAGAAATGTTGTCATGAGCAATGATTCCAGGGTCAGAACATGAAACAGCCACGGATAATGGTGTGCTGATTAGTGGAGTGCCTTTGCAATCCACTGTAGTGTATTTGTTCCTTTGAAAATTATCCATTATTATTTATTATTATTAATATATATATATATATATATATATATATATATATATATATATATATATATATATATATATATATATATATATATATATATTCGTTTTATTACAAAACTGAAGGGATTTTTACCCTTTATAGTTTCAGATTTTTTTTATTACTTTGCTGTGGGCCACAAAATATTTTCTCTTTGATCCTCAATAACTCAATCATGGAATCCAGTCGCGGGCTGAATTTGACATTTCGGTGGGCCAGATTTGGCCCACTAGCCGCCAGTTGATGATCGGTGGTGTATATCATAACCACTCTTTGTATAACTGTGGATATTGTGTGGTAGATACAATTTCTATGAACCAGTATTTGTGTTCGGACTTGGCAGAGGTCTGCACTCTGCAATCTGCTCTTGTTTTATTGCATGGATTTATATAGCACCTCAGTCAATAGCACTAACCCTGTTAAATTGCAACTTCTTTTAATGTGTGGTTCTGTGTAGTACTGTGACCTGCTGCTGACGCTTGAGCTTGAATTTGCTCACAGATTTTACGACTGTGAGCGACTAGGGCCCTCTGTGAAATTTATTGCTACCTCATTCATAGATGTGGACATAGGTTAACCTTCAATACAATTATATGCATTTCTAAGTCATGTATAAAACATTCCTAAATATTTCTGATTCATCAAAGAGAGATTTTGCATTCGATAAATACTTTTTGTGCGCGTCTGTAAAGTTTCAGTTGATGGTAGAGGTGAATTTAATTGATTACAATCCAGCCAACAAAAGATTTTAAAGCTATGTATGGTATTTTGTTGCATGTACAAGACAAGGAGAGGACAAAAGTTAGCTAGGAGAAATCAAATCAAATGGATCAACGCAAGAAAAGGGCTGGATCAAGACAGGTCCTTCTTGGAGCTGACCAGGAGAGCAAAGCCAAACTGTGGCAGTTGTTTTTTTTTTTTTTTTTTTACTTTCTAGACCTGGATTTGACACCAAAAGCTCCTTAAAGAATGTGACCCACTTACCTTATCAAACCTTTCCATCCTTCTTTTGTGATTCTTTTCCAGGTGCTCGCCATAGCATCAGAGATGTGTTTGCTTGCCTTGATTCACTGTAGAGGATGCAGGCAAAATAGTAAGATGGGTACATGCAGGGTCAATAAGTGTTGCTAGAAATTAACACTCAAGGAGAACATTACTCTGCAACCTCACAAAGGGATTTCTCATGCGTTTTCACCAATTCTCCTTGATTGGAGTGCATTGAAGTGAAAATTTTCTCTGTGGAGTTAATTATGTCCAGCTTATTCTGATGTTGTGGTGCACAAAAACAGGCTTTAATGAACATCCTGCTGTGCCTCATTGTCTTGTCTGGCACAGCTAACACAAAACTGAAACATGAAACTGGCAAATGAGGCATTATCAGCAGCAACAACGACAAGAGCAAATTGCACACAACTAAAAACATTTTTTTTTCCCCCGTTCCATCTCCAAATCGAATGGGTTCATGAAAGTCAGACTTTGAGAACCAACATGGGTTTCCACTGTGTGCATACACACATGTTCTTTCTCATCGTTCTTTCCACTTTTATTTTCTTGTCTGTCCAAACATACTCCATACTCTGACTTTCTCTCCTTTTCTCATTAATCTAAGTGAACAAACAACCGCAAATACTTGATTGACGGAAGTGTATTCATAATTATTTGCCTACCTGAGAAATTTAACTTCCAGTCCAATAGTCTGGGGTGGTACATGTAATTTTCTTCAAGTCGAACACAGTCACATTAAGTATTGTTTACAAGAGTCAGCTTCCGTGCTGCATTGTGATTGCCCAGTCTGCATTCCAGGCGTGTGACTTAGTCAAAGGCAGATAAATCACTGGTGATAGCTCAGGAAATAAGATTTTTCTGCTACAAATATAAGTAAATACATAACAAAATCTTGTAAGATTTTATGCAGAAATTGGCATTGATCGCAAGGAAATGCATGTTTATTTCAACAATTCAGACATGTAGCCTGTGAGCCGGTTTTAATCCCTCTTCATTTTCAACATTGACCCTGGAAACTGTGACTCATTCAACTATTATTAATATTTCAATGATTATTCATATTTTTTTCCATCATCATGCGCCATCTCTCATGAGTAGTGTAACAGCTTTGCAGCTGTTGATACAGTATAAAGCAGTCTTGTGCACATCAAGGCTTGCAGGGAATTTACCCCACAAGGATATTTATCATATCTGTTTTATGCACAGGAGACTCTCTGGCGGCCCTATGATAAACACTTATAGGGGATGAAATATTCATGCTGGATTAAATATGGATCTTAAAGTGAGGTCTGTGTTTTAGACACTATCACTGCTGATCTGTGCAGACGCTTCTTCTCCAACCTTAAATACATTTCTTCAACTACATTTACGATTTGATTCTTCTTCGCCAACCTTAAATACATTTCTTCAACTACATTTATTCATTTGTTTGTTTATTTTACTCATTATCCATAAAGTGAAATTCAACCTAAACTCTGATTTATATTTTTTTGTTGCACACCAAAAAGAACTACATCACACACATACAGAAGTCAAAGAAGTATGCAGTATTGCACCATTTGAGCTGGGAGGTGAGGATGGTGCATTGCTCAAAGGCACAGTCATCAGCAAGCAGTCTCACAGAACACACAACAGCTAGTTGCCATTCTCATTCTAGTCAACAGTGCCATGATTCTACCGAGTCCTTGTATGAACAATTGCTACCCTCATGTTGTAGCCAAGCACACTGCATCATTATGAAATTGTTGTTTTTAAACAAAAGGTTTCAGGTGTTTATGGACAAATTAATAATGATAGTTGTTGGGCCATTCAGCTTGTCGCACCAAGGTCGCCACAGCGAGCCTGTGTCTGTTTGCGCCACATAATGGGCCATCCACCTGAACTAACATTTGGCAGTCACTTCAGTATCTCTTATTTGTGTGTGTGTGTGTGTGTGTGTGTGTGTTTGTGTGCGTGTGTGTGTTTGTGTGCGTGTGTGTGTGTTTGTGTGCGTGTGTTTGTGTGCGTGTGTGTGCGTGTGTGTGTGTGTGTGTGTGTGTGTGTGTGTGAGAGCATTGTTGATTTGCAAAAGAGGTATGCACATTATCTGAACAGCAGTGTGGAGATTCCAGAGGAGATCAAGAATTTAGTTGGCATCTAAATCAATAATATTTATGAGGAACGACAAATGTCACATCATGTGTCATTTACACTGATGTATTTGATATATATTATAGATGTTTTCTCCAAAGTCTAGTAATGTTCATATAAGAAAGTGATTCAGATAAAAAATAGGCCATTTAAAATTAGGAAATGAATCAACGTGAGGGGAAAACAGGAGTTTTTGAGTGTTAGACACATAAAATCTTTGGAGAAGCCAGATCGTTAATGCGGATAGTCATGAAGCTAAGAGATTCATTTGAATATTTGCAAACATATCAGACAAGTTCAGTGTTTTTTGTTTGTTTTTGCAATCGTAATCTTGAATTACTTTTGCAGGTGCGTGCATTATCCATCCATTTTTTGTTTGGTTCGCACTCCATCAGTGTTGAATTTCAGATGGAGTCAATTTCAACCAATTTTAAGCAAGGCGCAAATTATACCCTATATTGGTCACCAGCAAATCCCAAAACACAGACATAACCATTCACACATTCACACCTTTTGAGTATAAAATCCATGATGTTTAGAATGTAGGATGAAGCTGGAGTACACAGTGAAAATCTGCGCAAGGAAAGAGAGGACCTGAAAACTCCACAGCTCCTAAAGTCAATAATAATCTCCCTTATTTTATCAACGTCGACAATCAAAATGTTGTACATGCACCAGTTTAACCAGATCTCCCGCCTCATCCCTAATCATCATCTTTGATGAGGGTGTTAACATCCTACTACAGAAAGTGTCGCAGTTGTATCTGGAATGGCAATCCTGGGTATCATGGAAATTTTAGTGCCTGCTCGTTGGGGCCAGTAGTCACTTTCCATGCAAGGGTTGGTGTTTCATTTCTGAAGAACATGCAATAAACACAGTGCACATGCTTCAGTGTTGTCTTACATCTTTCAAGCAGGAGCTCTATGCTGAAATTAACACGAGAGTTGGTCTGAGGAGCCTTGATGGAGGTGGTATGCTGCCTTGAAAGCTTGTTTCATGTTCGTGCATACCAAGTCCAGTGTAGGTAGCAGAATCCAGATTCCGGTATAAATGAGGAAGAATAGTCTTCATGTTGAGCTGATTAAAATCCCCGTGCACAACACAAACACCTTCTGGGTGATTGCTTTGTAGGTTACTGATGGCATTGTATTGAACTTTCAGAGCTTCTTTGGGAGAGGGGGGACTGCAATGATTATTAATCTAGAGTATTCCTGTGGGAGGTTGATGGTCTGCATTTGATAATCATAAATTCAATGTTTGTGAAGCAATGACTTAAGACCATGGCGATGTTGCAGCAGCTGTTATTTGAATAGATGCACACACCGTCACCTTGGGATTTACTGGTGAGGACGCTGCTTCTATCTGCTCTGTCGTGTAATTAGGGCCCCAGGCTAATGCTGTCGTCCAGGAACGATGAGTTCAACCATGTCTCTGGAAAAGGAGTAGTCTTAGTAATCTCGCAATACTCTGTCATTTCTCTTTTTGATGGATGAATCCAGCTTCTTGTAGTCCAGTTTGTTCTCTAGCGAATGCATGTTGGCTAGCAGGATCGATTGAAATGGCAGTGCTAGACACACTTCAGTCTCCTGTCGCATTGCTTCAGACTGAAGAATAGCCAACGGCTCTATTTTAACTGATCTACTGAATCCACCCAATGACAAGACAAATGTCATACATCAAAGAGTTGGTGATTGGGATCAGGATCCGATTGCTTAAACTGATTGTATGCCACAGACACAACAAATACTAAAGTTCCTGAAGACGTGGACTGATGTATTGTGCCCGTAGCCTACATTGCAATTCAACCAATCGTATCATTGATCATGACTACCACTTCATGGTTCACCTTGACAGATTCATTTATTTCATGTTACTTTCCATGGCACTAATATTGACAATTTTTAACTTACTGTCACATCACAAAATAAAACGCCATTTAATAAATTAAAATGCAGGCAAATAATTACTATGTATGTCAAGAAAATACGGTTCGCTGAACCCCTTGTGTCTGCTTTCCAGAGGAAATAACTGCAATGAGAAAAACATTTTATCACATTTCTTTCTGCTGTTTTGCAAGGTCTAATTCGATTGCAAGAACTTATAAAGGCCCCATCACGGTACAACATTCGATTAAAGATCCGGCAACTTCCTGTAGACTCCAAAGATGCCAAACCATTGTTAAAGGAGATGAAGAGAGGGAAGGAGTTTCACATCATCTTTGACTGTGGACATGAAATGGCAGCTGGGATCCTAAAACAGGTGTGTATCTGTGTATTTGTGTGTATGTTTTGAAACAACCGGAAAATACAAATTTAGAAGATTGCGCAAACTATTTAGTGGTCATTGGCTCTGGAATTCAGATATGTCATGAAATCACTTGTTTCTTGCACTTAAAAGCATGATACCACTAAAATGAATAAATTGTGGATATGAAACATTTTTAGTCTGATAACTGGCATAAACATGTATTTGGGAGATAACTTACCTATGAGGCCCAGGACTAGTGACCCTCAGGAATGAAGAAGAGCAGTGGAGGTGTCCTTCCGCATCCAATCTCAGAAGAGGGAGTGTAATACCAATCTCCTGTTCAGCACACAAAAAAGAAAGAAAATGAAATTCTCCCAAGTAGAAATTTCACCAAATGTGATGATAGCTCATCAGTGGAGCAGCCTATTATTCAATTTCACTTCATGTATTATCTTTCTAATGGTAGTCATTCATGATAAATGTCTTCCTGTTAAAATATGCCAAGTCAGCTCCAAAAGGTCAAAACAGATCAGTGAGATAGAAAAAAAAAAAAACATGCTGCAATGCAACCGCAACGATGCGGTTGGCATTTGTTCTAGCCGATCAAGTTCAATATATGATGTCGTCTATGTATTGTCTATGCATTGTGATGAGTTTCTCATTTCAAAATTTTTCATGTTTTTCATGCTTAACAGGATTAATCAAATATTAAAAACTGACAAATGATTCACTCCTAGCACACTGTCACTCTCCCAGGGGTTTTAATCAGTGCCAAAGTGTTAAATTGCTTGGGAAGGTCAAGGACTCTTTTCATTAACAATGCATCGGGAGGAGGGACAGTATAAGGTTGATAGTACATTGTGAGGAAATAGTATATGATGGACCGGCGTAGTTGAAGTGTATTGTAGGGGGATATGACTGATTTAGAAGTTCAAAAACATTTCACTTCCTTTATGTTGCCAATTGGGCGTTTTATGTGACCACTGACAGTTTGGTTAATTAAGCTGGACACTATAGAAAGGAGCAGTTGGATGCATAGGATTATTATTTGCTTATTAAAATTACCCCCTAAACAGTGTATTTGAAAAGTCTATAATGTGACCAAGCTAAAATATTTCAAAACTTTTTCCATCATGAGAATAACCAATAAAGAAAAATTAAAAATCAAATACTTTTAATCACTTGCACCGACCTCATGTTAAAAAGGAGTCAATACACAGCTGCCAGAACATGCCCCAAATAAAGTTCAAATGTTCTAGTCGGCCTTTTGTCAAAGTTCCCAGACTGGTGTCACAAAAGATCATTTTGAAGCCAGACTACAAACTCCCAAATTTTGGGCCAAACGATCAACCAGGAAACAAAATGATCCTGCAGCGTATTTTGTTCAGTGCACATGAAGAGGTGAACATTGTGTCTGGACAACACGTAGCTGCAGACCTGGCTCTTTGTGATTCCTTCTTTCCCCCAAAGATAAAGGGAGTTCTCAAGAGACCTCTTTTAATTGACATGCGCATCAAAATCTCCATGACGACTACTTGCTTAGTTTTGTTATTGAGGACATTAGAGCACTCCATATTTAGTTTTGAAAAGTGCTATGGAAATAGAAATAAAAATGAAAAGGCCTCTTAGATGTCCATTTAAAGATGAATCCTTTATTTCAATCCACTGTAACAAACATTGTGGTTCTTTTGTGGTTTAGCCTTGTCTGAAACCATTGTGGGCAAAGGTTTCATGTTGGAGAGCAAACGAGTGACTACAGAAATGACAGAATCTCAGTGCTAGAGGTTCCCCTAAAGTTTCACACCAGATACGGCATCCATTAGCCCTTCCTCACAGTTTAATCATCCTCCATACGAAACTAATCTGTGATACCTATTGATTTTTGCGAGTCTTAGCATGGCAGGCGGGACCCTGACACCAGATTACAGCACCACACAGTTGGAATGGATTGGCATCTAGCCAGCATCCTCATATACCCTGAATGATAATAGAATTACACAGAACTACTTTGAAATCTCATCTCCAAGGTGCTTTTAATGATAGATTGCCTTTGTGCGTTTACAACGGTGAGCTCAGACAGAAAGTGATTGGTCCTTCTTTTTCACTGGCCTCATTGTTTCGATCACGAACCAAATTTCACTGCCACACGGTGAGGGCCACAAGTGACAAGGTGATGAATTGAGTTTACTCACAGATCCAGACACCTCAAGCAATTTGAAGACACAAGCTAGGGAAAACTCCCTCTCAGGAAGAACTGACACTCAAGACCTGGTATACGTACATAACCCGCAAGAAGAGAGAAACATTTTCTTTTTTGCTTTTTGAGGGAGAACGAACAAGTCAGATTTTTTTTCTTTCTGGCCTGGCATTTAATCAAATGAATTGTAGTATTTTCCATAATAAAAGCACATTCCCCTCGCATAGTTGGGTTTGCTTTTTTTTCTGCACGCCACCACAAAGGCGTAACACCTTCATGGTAATGGATGTGATACAAATAAAACACCTGTGTGTCCCAATTCGACACATTTCTGAAATGTCTGGCCATGCAGCTAACAGCCACCATATGCGATATTGTACACTTAACACCTTCACTCTTCTGGAACCTAAACCTGCTCCTTCTATGCTGTTAAACACTTGTCTAGTGTAGTCAAACCTCTGTTGCACCCGGACACCTTTCTGTCTGCATCGCCACGTACTCCAAATATTTCCTCAGGAGCACAACAACTTGGCAGAGCTGCCGCTGTCTCTTCTCGTTTTTTTTCTTCGTCGGCTGTTTAAAGTTTCAGTTTAATTTCAATACTCCTTCACATTCTGGAGTCTTTTATTTGACCAAAACATTTGGTTTTTTCCAAAAGTCTTTTGGCTTCAACATTTGCCCTGTTAATAAAACTCAACTTCAAATTTAAGTAGAAGAAATTATTGTGTTGTGCTTACTTCCAGGTCGAAAACGGAACCTGAGAGACTTTGGGGAAATGTTTTATGAAGCATATAAAACAAACACAATTTCTTTGCATTCCCTACAGATTTAACAGTGTCAAGGCCTTATTATTATTATTATTATTATTATTGCCTCTACAAAGGTGTATCATTGAACCCAAATTTTGCAATAAAACAAAAATGATATTTACATCTATACTTTTTGCCATAATACAACAGGTCCTCAGTTTACAGCACACACATTTGTACATCAGACTGCATCGTAGTCTTACCAATGCAAACAGAATTAACATCGTGAGGAAAATAAAAATGTATTTGCATGAAAAATGGGAATATTAAATGAATATTAAATAATCAAAATGGAAAATGTATGTAAGGCACTAACTGATATACACCGCCAGTCAATACAATCATCATAAAAATGTATATACAGTACAATTGTGTGCCTATTCAATCTTAACTATCTTACCCCTTTAGATGAATCACTTTGTTCTTTCTTCCAACATCTTAGGCTCTTGCCATGGGGATGATGACAGAATACTATCACTATATATTTACCACACTGGTAAGTAAAACGCTCGATACCCACATTATGACAATCTTTTTCTTGATTTATGCATCTATATTCATAATTATATATTATATATTCATTCAACTGTGATCCTTATCATTGGAGGAAACAGACGCTTGCTTGGAGATATCCCTTCCAAAATTGAGATGTTAGGTTGCTGCTTCTTTATTACCTGAGTATTAGTAAAGGTTAATAGCAGTCTTCATCTTGGACCTTTTGCTTTGACTGTTTCCCATCGCTGACTGCTCTCATTTATTAAATTCATATGTCAGTTGTGTTTATGATTAGGATAGGCGCTTTATCTTCACCAGTTATCTAGGATTTTCAATACCTCATTACAGTATTGCTAAATGTGAAGTCTGATTTACAATACATACTGTATGTCGTGATTTTATTTATGGTAGCTGGTGACTCACATTTTCAGTCGTAAAATACTGGCCATAGTAAAATGTAGACCCTGGGATTTAAGAATCCAGCACAGCCTGAGAGATTATGTAAATGTCTGGATCCATAATAATTATGATCTGTTATTTTCATACTCAATTTAGTTTGATATTAGGATGTAACTACTTCTCTAGTTACCTTACTTTTATTACTTTTAGGATCTATTTGCCCTTGATCTGGAGCCATACCGTTACAGTGGTGTAAACATGACAGGCTTTAGGATTCTCAACACTGAGAACAGCCAGGTGGCATCCATCATCGAGAAGTGGTCCATGGAACGACTGCAGGCACCTCCTAAACCTGACTCTGGTCTACTGGATGGCTTCATGACAGTAAGTTTGATCAAAGTTTTCTGAACTTGTCAATGCTTTTGTTGAGTGAATTGCATGTGAGTGCTTAAAAAGCTGATGCTGAACTGATGCTGTGGAATGAATTAAATTGCTGTGATTGGCTGGAGACCAGTTAAGGGTGGATGGATGGATGGATGGATGGATGGATGGATGGATGGACGGACGGACGGACGGACGGACGGACGGACGGATATTCAAAAAGCATATTCCGCTGTAATCCACATGAGTTCTAGCCAACATACATAAAGCTGGCATAAGGTATAATTCTTAACATCCCTTTTCAGGAGACCAAAATAAATTAGTTCAACCATTAACCATTAACACTGCATCGTCAAAGAGAGCAAGCCATTTTCAATACTTAAGATTGGTCAATTTGTAAACAGCACACATGTGGGACATTTGCCTTTCTTCCATCATTCCCCAGTCGCCCAGGGATTTCGGTGGAACCCTCTAGTGCCATGTCGTGAGTCCCAGATGTGAAAAAGAGAAATGTGTTGTGAAACGTGTCTGATCAGAGCATGCAGCCTGTAATAAACCAAACTGTACCTCATGCTTCTTTTATTCCACACGTCTGGGAACTTAGCCAACAAAAAACAACGTCAATCCTCGATGGACAGAGAATGGAATATAAATAGAAATTTTAGAAACTGAATAGATAACATTGAGAACGACTCTGGGTGGATGGATAAAGGAGAGACAGAAGTTAAAAGGTTCTTGTTTTAATTCCCTGAAGGACTGTTATAGACTTGACTTGATGTAGTTGCCTGGTCTTATTCCAGTTGTACGCAAGAGGTAGAAGTAACAGCCTGGCTGATTCATAAGTCTTCCAGCACTTCTTTTCTTTTTTAAAAACATGTTCACGGTGACTCAGTTTAAGTGACTTTTGTTGCATTTGTAGCTCAATCGATATGGTTTCCCACTTGAGAGCTGAACCGGATTTTGTGTTTTGACTGTCCTTTAAAAATAACAAATACCTGAGAGAACCTTTCAAAAAAATCTAATACAGCTTTTAATGCCAAAGCTACAATAGATACATAAAAAAAGGCATTATACCACAGTAATGTGGAGAGCTGTTCAATGACGTGACATTCAACTGGCAAACTAAATGAAGGGTCATTTATGTATTTTTTTTTATCATTGTTGGGCGATGAATCCGTGAAAGGACTGTGCTGTGACCCTGTCCATCAGTGAATTAGTGGTGTATGGGTTAGAAAGTGGGGATTGATTCATTACACGAATGGCAATCAGTCAGCAGCTAATGCTTATTGACAAAGTGCAAGGTTATGTACAGGTCTGATTAACAGATGTATTTGTCTGCTGCATTTACAGTTTTCGGTGCTTAAGTGGTGAGCTGTTAATGTAACATATTAGTGAGCAATACTTCAGTACATTGCACCCCCCTAGTACTTGCAATAAAGTGTTAAAACGGTAAATAAAACACACACGCACACACACTCAAGATGTTTGTACACGTTAAGCAGTTATTGTCTTTAAATATAAAGACAACTAAACTCCTTAGGTTTAAGATGTGGTCCTACCAGCGCATTATTAGTGATACCAAATGAAAATATTTTTTCCATTTGCGCCTAATGATTTTTAGAAACACTATCACAATTGCCATACTACATGTATTCTGCAAATAATAGAAAAAAAATATATATGGTGCCGTTATTGGTCAGGATCTGAGAATTTGGCTGTGGGTGAATTTCCCAGGTTGAATCCCTGCATCCTACACCTGGGGGCCGGTGTGAATTTTTTTTGTGGCACTGGTGGATCAGCCTGGTGGTGTCCCCCAGATGATTCCCAAGCGGATGGTGTGAGATCGCAAATGTGTTTGGCTGGACCTTCCATTGTCATTGTGCCTGCACAGCAAATCTGGAACCCTTTTTATGATTTACCATTGGGATTTATTTGCAATGAAAATGGATATTGATGGAGGTTCAAAGAAAACAAATTGGCATCAGTAGAATTTCTGCATATACCGCCCTCACTCACATACTTTGGATGGAATACCACATTAACATATTCCCTTGTCCAAGCTCATAGTAGACTGAGCTTTTAGACATCAAGGTCATCTTGTTCTTTTTTGCAGCTTGGAAACAAACTTGGTATTCAGAGCAACTCCATTGCTCCTCTGCCGTTTCTATCCACACATTATCATAAAAATGCTATGGCTACCTATGAGTACAAGTAAATAGGACACCGAAGGAAAGCTATTTCCGTCTTGACAGATATCATTTAAAGTCTGATCCAAACAGAGTTATGAGAAAATTCAGACATTTCATATTTTTCACAGAATCACTCAAACCCACATATGGTGAGCATTGGGAAAGGATGAAATGAATCACATTAGAAAATACGTTTTTAAACGGCAAAAACCTCTGCTGAAGGCTTGCAGCCAAAATATGTTTACACTTTGCAGTCCTTGTGTGTCGGCCAATAACACTGCCTGCATTCAGTTAAACGCTGAATGTGATTAATGGTCAGTCATAGCAACAAACTGATTAACATTAATGTTGTCCATTAATTTGTTGGGCTATAAAATATCTATGGGTAATGACTGAAAATGATAACTGATTGTATATTGTACTGTATGTATCAAGATTTTGAATTTTGAGAACAAGTTTTCTTTGTATGAACTTAAGATTGATATTTCTGTTTTGCTGTTAAGAATAGGTTACTGGACGAATCATTTGTGTTTGTGTGGAGAGAAGTTATTCTGCGGCTTGCCCCTAGTCTGTTGAATTGATGGATGGATTTTCACGTCTATCCGGCCTGTTCCTTTTCAAATTGTCACTCATTCCTTTTCACTGGAGACCATCATGAATGGCAGAACCCACTAGGAAACATGTTCTGCACTGGTTTAAGGAGGTGAATAAGTCAGAGGGGTTCATGCTGATTAGGGATGGAAGGGTTGTTAGGTGCTGACCTTTGGCATTGTTAAGGTGCGAGCCAACAGCTGTCAAAGCAGACAGCAAAGCCCAGAGGCCTGTTTATGAAGAACTATTCGAAACCCACTCTAGCTCCAAATGAAAAGAATTCACTTGAATAAAGCCATTTCGCAGAGACAGCTTTTCTCTGCTAGCTTTATTCCATCTGTTTCCCCTGCGTGCGTCAAAAAGTGTCTCATAGAGTTGGAACTAGTTCTGCAATTGTCCACATGCTGGAGAATTTGGAAAGGCAACTTGGCTGTGACATGTTGGTGGGCAGCTGGCAGTACTTGTGCAGAGGCTGGCAGGGCAAAGCGAGTAAAGATGTCAAACAGTGACTCTATAACTTGAAATTCACCAGATCTTGAAAAAATACGTGAGAACATCGCTGCAATGAAAAAGTGAGACGAGTTTGGATTGTCTTGCTTATCTTCTTGCTCTTGCAATGTGAGATTCTAATTAAAGTAAGACATTTTAAACAAAAGTGACAAACATTTCTGAAATATGAAGCAGACATTTCTAATTGATTAGGGAACAGGGATTTGGGGTACTAATCTGAGCTTTACTGTAATCATTTATATTGGTATCTTTAGTAATTCTCTCAGAGAGAGAAACTTTTTTGTGTAGCTATGTGGAGGAAATGTGTTTATTATATTTCAGATTACTCAGATTAAGTGTACTATGTCCAATTTGTTTTTGTTAATCCTGCAATGCCCGTGTTGTAGTTTTCCGAAGGAGGCTATGAAGGTTTTATAGGGGATTATTTTCTGTGCTCATTATCTTCTTGCTGGGAAAAACTCATCAGATTCACTTGAGTGTTAAGACTATTAGTTCTACTGACAGTGTGTCTAATTCACGGGACAGTGGATTCTGTTACTAAAGCAATACGGCAAAGCTCTGCTTGCAGTCATGTTTGCAGTCCATTCAAGGCTGGCCATTACTGTGCTTGACAGACCAGCAGTCTTTTTAATTAGCACATCTCTGCTTAGAGAATTAACTAGTTGATGTTGCTTTGAGATGAGAGCCAATGATAATGCACTGGGTGTCACTTTTGTTCTTTTTATCGGGAGGGGGGAGGGGGTCCTGCCCGTAGGGCTCATATACGAGAATGGCCACCAAAGTAATCTGTTTCCTGTGATACAGAACATTCTTTATCTACCTATGGTGTAGTTGAACACATGAAAATGCATGTGCACTGCGCAGCAATACTATTCAACCTTTTGGCCAATGTTACCCAAACAGTAGTTTGCTGTAAACATACTGCAAATATCTGGAAGATAATGATCACCACATTTAGCATCAATCCTGTGATGCCTGAATAAATGTGGTCTTAAAATATTTATGAAAGTTTTCATTTGACTAATGTGTGCATGCATTATTTTGGCTGACTCAGATTTTACTCATGTACAGTACATGTACAGTGGTTGAAGATAACATTTTTCTCTGGTTGTCAGTTTAATTCAACACAGTGAAGGGAAAACAAGAGCTACAAGCACTCTCAACGGCCATTTATCAATCCGCTCAGTCACTTTAAAAGCTATACTGCTTGATGACTTTCCTCATCAGTTGAGACATTAAAGAAGCCTGTAAATTAATGAGCTCATCCCTGAGTGGGTCTAAGGCTGCAAAAGAGACTGGGATGATGGGTCTCCTTGGCCATCTTAAGTAAGAGAGACATCTTGGTGAGAGATACCATTAGTGTTTTGCTGCAGGAGATGTGACATACAACCAAACTGATACTACAAACTCAATTGAGCCGATGTGAATGGCGAACATGAAGGAGCAATGGCTGAGGAGAAAATACACAATGAAATAGACAGGAGACAGTCAGCTGCAAATTAAATTGCATGGAATAAGAACAGCAATGACATTACATCCATGGGTAAAAATTGAAAACAACAACCATTTAACACGCCACTGAATCTTCTGGTTTCCCAGATTCATCATGGCACTGAGAAGATCACCATGCGTTCCTTTTGTTTCATAATTACCCCTCAAACCACTTTCCCAAAATATTTACACAATTCCTCCTCCGCCACGGAATACTGCTCTATTTCCAAACAACATTCAGGGACAATATTGCAAGGCCAGCAGGTGACTGCTTAGAGGTGGGGCAGGCAGATGAGGGTGGTAGGAGCAATCTACCAGCCTTGCGTCTCTTGAGATGCAGTGATTGACCACAATGAACTCACCAGGAAGTACTATCAACACAAGTTTCTTTTCCCCAAAGCAAGTCATTCTAGCAAAATAATGTATGAGCTTTACCCTTATAATAAATAGGACCTTGATACAATACCAGACACATAATGTATGCACAACAAAGACAGGAGGCCGGTTAGTAACGTAGCAGGGAACTGTAAACTGACAGTAATTTGGGATGAGGTATAGCTTTGGCTTGCTTTTGGAATGTTTGACAAACATAGGTTGAAAGTCAATTAAAGGTCTGATTTCCTCTACGAAGAAGGTGAAAGTCATATCCTCCCCGCTTGTCGAGCTACAATTCCATTTGCCACAAATGATTACTTATTATCTCTGGACCCCAAGGCTAATTGTTTTTCTGTCTAGCTCAGCCTGTATTCTGCTGAGCTGATGGTGGCAAAAATTAGCTGCCCTATCAGCTCCTTATGCTTTCGATCCCGTCGTTCAAACAGCCTCATCAGTATCACTGCATGACAGAATATTGGAATGCAGATAATTAAGTCATTATGGTACATACAAAGTTCCTTGAACATATTGAAACCGTGATGTCAATTTCTGTAGTTTTGCTGTACAGTGAAAATGTTTCAGGCTAGGAAATTGAGAATGCACTGCATTATTGGTGAATAGAATTTTTAACAATTATATAAACACGTTCACATACATTCGTTCTTTACAATAAAGGGCATTTAGCCACATTGGCACCTCAAGAAGCGGTGCCACTTTCATGACCAAATACAAGGTCATCATCTCAAATTTTAATGTTTACATATAAATTGGACATCCCACCATAACAGAAACAGCATACCCAATACATTTTCAATTAAGGCAATATGTATCTTAATTCAAGGATGACCGGCAGATACCATGCATGTTCTTCAATTTCTAAATGTCACGGCCACGGTTACAGTTAGGCAGTGGGCACTTGTCAGTAGGTTTCTCTGTATTCACTTGCGACTGTTCAAGTGCTACATCACACAAGTCTAATCATTTTATTTATTTAGGGATCACATCCTTATCGTCAATGTCTCTGTGCACAGTACTTCTGCAAAAGCCAAAAAACAGTCTTTTATATTTCCGAGTCTGAGAACACTGTTTTTGGCCCGTGCCAAAATCCATGTTCTCAAAAGATGCCCCTGTTAAATGCTTGGCAGTGTAAGTTGTCCCGTGGATAAGATTTTTCTTTTCCCAGAGTGAAGACGTGAGTTGTGTTATTTTCTTCTTTCTGAGTTCACTGCCTGTTGGATAACCTCTATCGAACTTTGATTAAGTAGAAAAAAAAAAACGTAAACGGAAAAATGCATAGTGAGTATGTGTGCACATATATATATATATATATATATATATATATATATATATATATATATATATATATATATATATATATATATATATATATATATATACATATACATATATACATATATACATATATATATATATATATATATATATATATATATACATACACTTACATCAACCATTTTTATCATTGGCTGTGAAAGCAGCCAGGTGCATAAAACAAGCACTTTTACAGACACATGGGAACATTTCTCAAAACATACACACTTGCAGAAGCCTTTGTAGTCACACAGCTCCGTAATATAACTGGCAAAAATAGAAGGTGTACAACACTAAAAATGTCACACACTGTATCACTACTTTCCTTCTTGATGAAATGCTGACATTGCAGAATAGCGAAAACAGGGCTTTTTATGGAAAGCAGTAAGGCGTTTTAGGCCATAAAAGATGTCCAGAGGGAGTACTTTGAACTACAGTCGGCCTACATGAAAAACACACATGCCGTCAAATTAATTTTGTGACTAATCTTTTAAGTATATAAGACTAATGACCACTGATGCCCCATTACCTTTTATTATATGGATTTTTTTTCTAATAAAATCTCAATTTGGATGATAAAACTGTCATTTAAATGGTTAAAAAGCAACCCCCCAAAAAATCATCACCATTTAGTGCTTTTGAGCAAGTTTCAAGTTATTGATTTTATTAGTGTTTGTGCATTTCAAGAGGGTCAATATGACAGGAGCACTTGGGTTAAGTGTGCTATCTCACAGCTGACAAACTGCCAAAGAACATGACATTAATCTGACATCTCTGCCGAACTTGCTTTCATGAATTTTGCTTGAACTGGATGCTTGTAATTGGTTGTTTTCTCTTTTCTTTGGCTCATCTTGAATATCTTTTGTGTCTGGATTTCTGTGAAGTATCTCAATACAACACTCATATCAACATTGTTGTTAATGGCTTGTAGCTTTCCTCAAGCTGTCATCCGTGTTACTCTCATTGGCAACAGCAGTCATCTTCAGGTCTCATTTCCTGGCGTCATTTTAGGGACATATACACTGATGGGATGTGGAGAGCAGCATATTGTCATTACAAAGGAAAGCCAGCCACATTGTAATGATTCAATTTTACACAGTCAATTCCTTCGCCTTTTGAGGCACATTACAGTCACACAAGGCTGCAGCATGGATGGTGAAAGGTCTTTTTTTTCCCTTTAATGCCAAGTTTCTGGTCCTTCCTTTTACTCCAAATTATGTATGAATAACAAAATCAATGTTGATTCTGTAAATGACTTTTTAGATCTATGGAAGGTCACTGGAGCTAAGTGTGAAATGTGGTTGCCAGGCAAAAACAGTTGGTTTCTATGATAGAAATACCATAAACCCTTCTGCACTCTCTGTCACAGAGACAATAACACAAATAAACAAAAGCCTAAAGGCAGTCGATCGTCTGTGCTTCTATCGAACAGTCTGTTCATTTGTTATCACTGCCAAAAAGATTCTTTATTGGTTGTCTGCCTCTGAACAATTGATTTTAAATTTCAACTCTTTTAGTGAGATGTTTTATAAAGGTGGGAAGCAGGCCAATAAAAACTTCATCGTCAAGATGTTTCAACATTATAACTGATATTGTACCAGCATACATGATTTTTGTTTGTTTGTTGTTGTTTTTTTTTTTTTTTTTTTTTTTTTTTTTTTTATCTATTGCAGTGAATGCAGCATGCAGACATCTTTAGTGACACGCAGGTTTCCAAGCACAAACAGGGAAAATTCATGAATAACAAAGTGCAAATATGCAGAGGGTTCAATTCATTGTCATAATTGACATAGCATGAGATGAAAGTCAACGGACCTAGATGTTTTTTTGAGGGTTACTTTCAAAAGGAGTTAGAATTTCAGTTACAAAATATGCTACATGGTAAAATGCATATGACACAAGGTTTTAAAGGTCACACTTGGAAACAAAAACGGGATATATCTCCAAACCGTAATGTGCTAGAACATTTTAGAACTGTGTTGAGGGATGCATAAAGCCATCGCTGATGAAAATTTACCACTGACCATTCAAATTCTAAATCTCTTTGAGCATTTTTGCTCATTCCGCTCATGAACTGAACATTAAGAGAACTTGTGAACATCATCTCGATCTTTTTTTCAACAGCGCAGGGATGACATGACCGCACACAAGAACCCTCCCCACACACTCACACACTGACATCCGCATTTGAAACACCATCTACTACAACTAATACATTCACTAGCATGCTTAAAAAGGCAAGCATAATAATTTCCCTACCATTTTTATCATGAAGTGCTAGAGTGAAGTGTCTGGCCTTAAACTCCAGATTAGCACTGATGCTGAAATTTTGTGAGGGGTGAGAAGTGAAAGTGAATTTTGGTGGATGATAATGAGATGGGAGTGGGAAGGTATCCACACTGAGGCTGGCTGGTGAAAGCAAATTTTAATCAGAGAGGCTGGTCGCAACAGCAGTGTGGCCCCTAAGGGCTCTGGGCATCACATCACATTATAACCTAGCCCAAATAGAGGCGCCAAAATGGTTGGGCCTGAAATAACAGATAACCCTGCCAAATCACATTATCTTCCAACCCGCTGCTGTCTTAATCTGCCTCATCCTCCCGCACTGATGAAGCTAATGGAGGGAATAAGTGACATGCTCTTTCTTTGCTCTCTCGCTGTCACTCTTGTCACTTTGGTGTTGCTGTCTTTTTATCTTGCATGTTATTTTCAGATGTGATTGCTACGTGTCAATATAAATAGATATATGAAAATATTACTGGCAACTATTAAGGTAATAGTGCTGCTTGTTTTATTCAGCAAATGCAAAATGATCTTTCCGTATGGATTTTAATATTCATTTACATTTAATTTTCTGGTTCTATTAAACAATGCGGAATTCTGTCATTACTTCTGATAGTGATATACAATGTCATATTCCTACATTTTTTTTCTAACCAGTCCGGGATGATCTTTGAGGTTGTTACTTTTTTAATGTGAAATTCATACACCTGATTGACCCTTTGGGGACAAAGAGCCAGACAGAGGCATTGAGGGTTTACACTACAAGAGCGTGATTCAAATTCTGCCAATATCCAACAACTTCACCCAGCCATTGAAGAATTAACCAATGTTCCACAGGCCACTGATGAATAAAGCACGTTCATAAGACAGCCCTCCACGAGGCAGGTGATCTACTAAAATTAGAGAATGAGACCGCTATCCAGCTGGATCGTACATGTCTGTGTGTGGTCCGTATCAAGGCTTGCATTGGGTATGAAAATCAGGATGCACCGATTTCTGAGAAAACCTGAGATTTCTAAAAAAAACACAACTCTAAGCGTCAGGAGTACACAGTACAAGTCATGGTAAAATGATTCATACCTAGCCAGATACTACTACGAAGTTTGTGCTCTTACAGTCTTCCTTGACAGAATGTGTGTTGGACACATAATTTATGTACATACAGTATCGGTTTTGTAACTTGTGAGCTGAGTGCATTGCTGAGAATAGCAAGAATAGCTGGTGGCAGTGACTGACCTAGTCATGAGTAAGACCTCAGTCCGATCCCAAAAAACTACAAAACGGGCTCAGCTTTTAATCTCTCCAAGCAGCAGACAGGAGGGAAGGAAGTCACTGGGCTTGCTTTGTTGAGTGGTTCTAGTGATAAACCTTTCTCCTAATGTCGACTCTCACATACACAGTCCACAGTCATTGACTTTTTTTTTCCCCTATGTGCAGTCTCATCTCTCAAGGTGGTTATGTTCTGATCAAAGGAGTCACAGTTGCGTGACAGCAACATTTTGCAGGAACAGCAGAGCTTGTCCCCACCTTTCACCTACTTCAGAATCAACCATAAAATACCACTTTAACACTTTTAATCCATCTGAACACAATTGACTTTGGTACATCCAGTATGTTGAAATGTATATAAAATTGAAAGTCAATCAGCTGTTGGTTTCTTTTGACTTATATCTTGTTATATTGTGTTGTTCATAGTCCTGCCTGTCCTTACTGAGTTGATCAATGTAGAAGTTGTTTCTATATAAAAAATGTGATCTTAGATTCTTCAATGGGTCGCCAAGAGTTAGCGAGATGTTTTTCCTATCAATCACTTTGCAAATAGACACTTAGTTTAGAAAGCTGTGAATTTTCAGGTGAGGCACATTGAACTGCTTTCGTCATAATTATAATACATCTAACTTTATAAATTCATTGTTTTTCTTTTTCAAAATACAAAAGCAATACATGTAATAGACAAAAAGGGATAGCAATGCTCTTATCAGGTGATACATGGAAAAAGCGGCTTTTAATGCATTTAGTAGCTTTAATTTAATTCAGGAGTGACATAATTGGTTTTAATGAGATGTTTATAGAGTGGAGTGTCAGTGTTGCTAAATCATTACTGAGACTGCCTGACGGGTTCTCATGATGCTCGCACTGGGGACAAGCAGTGAGGCACACAGTCTCACTGCCAGAACTTCTCCAGCAGGACTCAATTTCACTTTCAGACAATGTTTGACACTGCTGAATACATTTGGCCGCCTGTTGTAAGAAAATGATCTTGTTCAATCATGGGATTAGTGCTGTGTGATACAAAGTAATCTGAGGTACACTATATTACCAAAATTATTCACTGAAATACTCACACATTAACTTAAGTGATATATGTAATATGATTAATACACTAATACATTTTTAATACACTTTTGTGTTGCGTTATTATGTTCATTACGTTCATCGTGTGTGTTTTTATTTATTTTTTTTATAGCCGACCAGTTTTTTGTTTTTTTTTCCGAAAAATGGCACTGCCGTGTCACACTTTTTGCCCGTTTAAAAATGTGTCTGGGAATCCACAGAAATCAATTTTGTTCTCCCCGTACCCCGGCATTGTCACTATCATCCTGTTTTGTCCACAGTGGCTTCTAACAGGGTGTAAATGTAAAGACGAAAGTGCGTACCAAAATCTGATTAATCATCTTGAAAGAATTTTCACATCCTTCTTTTCTTCCGAAACGAGTTAAAAAAAATAATCAATACTGCGAGTAAAGATGCCAAACGCCGTTGGACATAGTGATATTGTTTCATGTACATTACAATTGTAATACCCATCATCAGTCTCACTTCTCTGTCCCTATTAAACTGCAATCAAATGTTATGTTATTCAAATGCTCACTATTTATTACCATCTGCAGTGACGCAGTGGATTTCCTACATGTGTTATTTGCAGCAAACAGGCACCTTCAGCTGCACCCATGTCATGATTGAACAATTTATTTCATTGTATTCCCCTGGCGGGTCGGTCAGTGTTTTCCATATCACCCGAGGACATTATTTCTATACAACATCCATTGCAAAATGTTCGGACTGCTTTTCAATCAAGCGAAACAAACATAAGCGGAACAAAGGCGTTTGGATTGATAATTAACTTGAGGGTTGGTTGATCTAATACCTTATTGTGTATAGTTTAGCTGTTTTCTATGAGGGGTCGTTGGGGATATAATTCTGAATTACCATTCACACACGCATATGAAGCAAAACACATTCACACAACATAGGAAAAACCACAAGTGAAACACGTGAAAGCATTTTACTTGTGTGTGTGTGTGTGTGTGTGTGTGTGTGTGTGTGTGTGTGTGTGTGTGTGTGTGTGTGTGTGTGTGTGTGTGTGTGTGTGTGTGTGTGTGTGTGTGTGTGTGTGTGTGTGTGAGAGAGAACATTTCAGTTGTCTGAAAATAAAGGCAGTTCTCTTGTGTGTGAGGTTTTAACTATGATATGTGAATGTGTTTTGTTTCATGTGTGTGTGAATGGTAATTCTGAATTATGTCTATTAATGGCACCTCACTTTTCCTTTGCTTATGTATTGGCTTAGTTCTATTTACTATTTTAGAATACTGGTTGCCTTTTAGACCAATAAATTATTCTCATATTTCTTCAAAAACACATAACCATCTGTCCATGGAATTTTCAGTCAGTGACACTGGTCTACCTATTCATTAATTTTTCTTTTTTCTTTTGACTGATTTCATCTGCCAATCCTAATCCTATATCATGTTAATGATGGTCAATTTCCTCTCCTCTCGCAGACAGATGCTGCCCTAATGTACGATGCTGTGCACGTGGTGGCCGTAGCTGTGCAGCAGTCACAGCAGATCACTGTCAGCTCATTACAGTGTAACAGACATAAGCCTTGGCGCTTTGGGAACCGCTTCATGGCCCTCATCAAAGAGGTAGGTGTTTCTTCATCTGCTCCCTGTTCTCTCGTACATGCTTTTAGGAAAGCAGGTGGAGACTGAATTTGAATGAGGTTGAGGCAGAATGTAAAAGTGGAACAGATGATGAATGAATGGTATCACTGTACATTTGTCACATTTTCAATAAGTGTATGCCAGTGGCACAGAGGGAGAAAACAATCTTGCAGGTTTTTTTTTGGTCTTAATCAGAAATCAGAAAAGTATAACAGAACAAATGGAAATTGTGAAAACTCACCAGTGTTAGTTTTGCAATGAGGCTAAGCTTTGAATTCTGTGTGAAAAGCTGATAATTATGCAATACACTCTTTTTTACACATGATCATGATTTATATTCACACAACTCTACACGGCAGTGGACACAAATTTAGAAGCACAAACACTATACATGACTATGTGTGCATCTGGCCCAATTATTTGAGAGCCAGAATGCGATGACAAGAGTGACTAGTTGGTGCAATTCTGTAGATGATGCAGTTTCACAAACACCTGCATGTTGCTAGAAGTGAACATGTGTTCAGCTTACCAGACAAGCACTTAATAGTGCATTGAAGTACATTTGGGTTTCATTTTCTGCTTTCCCTGGCAAATTTTATGCGGGTCACATGAATAACACAACTTAATGTTTAAGCATTAACCCATTCTTGATCATGGGGAAAATGCATTGTCTTGAAAAATAAATGTAAATTTTTCTAGGCCATATTATACTGAACTGGGTTGTGTGTACATACTTAGTATATCCTCAAGGATGACATAATTGGCATGTTTCTGTTTTCCCACAGACACATACAATATTTCACTAGCACATTAAAGCTTGATGTCATATCAAATGTTCTGTCTTGTTTTATTTAATTTTCTCTTTAGGCCCACTGGGATGGCCTGACTGGGAGAATAACTTTCAACCGAACCAATGGCTTGAGGACAGACTTTGACCTTGATGTTATCAGTCTGAAGGAGGAGGGGCTAGAGAAGGTTATGTCCCTCTCGTTTTATGTGCACATTCACATATTGGATGGGTAAATCATCAGTAAGCAGAGCGTCATGTTAATGCACAAAATGTGACAACTTAGAAACGGTCTGGAGAACATGGTATAAACTGTGAGTTGGAAAAAACAAACCAGAATGCACAAACGAGTACTCCCTCCCTGTTGCAGGGAGATATGGAATGAAATTACGCCTCAATGACAGCAATTAATTGTAAATGAAAATAAACTTGATGCAGCTATCCAGGAATAATGTCAGTCTAAGACAGAATACACAGTGAGGAAGAGCAAAGTTAACAATCATTTTTCAGTTTTTCAACTTCTCAAAAGCAAAATAAAAACATAAAACAATCAATGACTTTCTACATAAATGTGGAGATCAATTACAATGTCCACTAAGAGGATCAGGTTGAGTTATTCCCTAGAATTATCTAACTGATACTTCTATTTGTTAAGATCCTGACTATCAACAGACCGTATTATTATTATATTATAATAATATATATACAAATGAAACAAAAATAAATAAAAACAACAACTAACATTTCAGCATCCACAATGCATCAGTGCTCGACCTCCGGCCCGTGTGTGCATGCACCTCTATGAATAATTTAGTCCATTATTAAAACCCCCTTCAGAAGCCCTCCAGCCTCATGAAGTCTGAATTAAAGAGTTGATTTGCAATTACAAAGCCTATCTCGAGTCAGTCAAATACGAAGAGCCCTGAGGGAATTTTGGCGGATGTGAGCTGGAGTGTTTGTCATGATGCCATTGGCACATCGGTTGGACACCACATGGGGCTAGTGATGGGAGAAAATTCTGTTTTTCAGAAAGGACATTGTAGACCTTAAGATATGTTTCACAGCCGCACAAGGCTTTTTTCTCATTTTACCGTTATCATTCTAACCTTTTTCCGTGAACAACCACCCGAAAGACCGTGAGGCCGATTTAGCTCCAACAAATCTTTAATGTTGCTCCCTGTGGGACACTATATGTCAGTGTGACATACTGTCAACTGCACCCCCTGGCTTCAACACATTTTTAAATTTGTAACTTTCTTAAGGTGCTTCCACACTACTCTAAGCACAGCACAGACCGGCATCGAACAACCCATTCATTATGTATATGCTTGAAAGCGAGGGGCGATGGCATACGCCAAGGATGGTGGAGCGCGGATGGGTGCTTGCCCTTGCAAATGGAAAAAGGAGTGAAAACAGCATGAAAAACAGAGTGAAGGAAACACTTATTAATGTGGCGTTCTAGTGAATTGAGCTCTAGATAAGACGGATGTCGTATTGTGATGCGATCAAAAAGGCTCGGCCATGGAGGGAGCTCTCCGCTACATTGGATGTACCAATTTTTTCACTAGTAGATATGTGTGATTTTCGCATTTTCAACGAGCTTAAAATCAAATATGGCATATCAAACAGGGTGTCAAACCGTTCCCTGCAGCCAGATGTACTCTTCAAATCAGGTTTAATGGAGCAGTAGTTCACGAACGAGTCTATTCTTCCCTGAGTCATGAGGCTCAGACTCATACCATTCTTTTATTGTAGCTGCTGCTCATCTTCTTACATTTTGTTGTTGTTGTTGTTGTTGTTGAAACGCTGACAAACATATTGATGTGTTGCAGCCTACCTTTTGATCCAAACCAGCAGAATAAGGCACGAGGGTTTAAAAAAAAAAAAAACGTCTTGTTCGGTCACTTAGCAACCAGGTCAAATTTTGTAGGGCTCCGCAGGGCCCAGCCAGGTCACCTGCAGTGGGTGCTGTGCAAACTAAGTGCAGAGTGATTGCATGAATCTTTGAATTGTGAAAAAAGAAAAGTGAATATTTTTCAAAATCAATAGCCTACCAGTATGTACTTGAATTTTAAATGTTTGCGTTATACAGTCTCTGTGTAATTTACACAACACACAAACCAAGAGAATTCTATCATTTATTTGTGTGCACCGATGTATGCTTCCCCTACAGTGAAGCGAAATATGCCCATTGATTAATCCAACTTTGTGAATCATTGTTGGTGTTTTTTTGTTATTTTTATCTTGGTTCATAGTATTTAAAATGCACTGTTACCATGTTGTGAGTATACAGTCAGTGTATGTTTACTTCTCCAAAATATATAAGTGCATCAAATTATTTATTATTGTTCTTTTCTGCCCATACTAATGTTGCAGGTACTTCTACAAGAACATAAAAGTTATTTGAAAGGCTTGTGTGCTTAGTTATTGAAGTAAAGTTTTACACAACCACACCCAGATAATGAATGAATGGCTTTCTATATTTTTAGATTGGCACATGGGACCCTCCAAGTGGCCTGAACATGACGGACAACCAGAGAGGAAAGACAACTAATGTGTCAGATTCTTTATCCAACCGATCTCTCATCATTTCAACTATACTGGTAAATGAATGTTGTGCTTTCTCTGTTATGATCAGGGCTGGTCCTTGCTGATGTGGTGCCCTCGGTGAGATTTTATAATGGCACCCCCCAGCGCCGATTTACCGTCACTTGGTCAAGTCGAGGGTGGGGGGGCATGGCTGGAAGGAGGCGAGCCTGCCATGTATCAGTGAAATGAATGTTTTCGTTTTGTCATCCAAGCAAACGTTACAGTCGGTTTTCAGTTTTATAAGAGAGCATTTGATGAGTTCACTGACAGCTGATGCAAGGATTTAGGTTGTTTGTCAGCGAGCAATAGCAAATGCCTTTCAGATGGGAGTCATAGCACTTTCAAAAATGATGACAGCAAAATATTTCTTTCCATCAAGGAAGCACATCTCTATTCAAAATATGTCCACTATTTAACCAAACTATGCCCTGTGCCATTTAATAGTCCCACAGCAGTCATCTGGTCATAAAAACAAAAAGTATGCGAGGCTCAAGTCTGATACTGTGCATGATATGCAAATGAAATTTTGCAGAATATAGTGTAGTTATCGGGAAATCAAACATAAAGGACCCTGAACTATGACAGAGCTCATGCAAAGATGTCACTATTTTATTGCTTTTCCACTTGAAAAATCTCCCAATGCCTTCACTTAAGTTGCCTTTTACTTTGAGAGCAGTTGCTGGGGATGCTGCTATCCAATTCAGAAGATGAAATTGACAGTTGACGGCCTCAATACAATAAAGAAAATCTGTTTGGTAGTCAAGTTTCAAGTTCAGTGGAAATTGAATGATTTTTTTATGGCTTTGGTTTCCATCTATTAATTTGACAGCCATATTGTGGCTGGCATATCTTGCATGGTGCCAAGAGGCATTTAATTATATTAGTTTATATATTATTATTTAGGTTGTAAATTTTGGTATTAGAGCCGTTATTATTTCACCATAATAAGATGAGGGCTATTACACATTCTTCAGTCTTCTGTCTGTAAAAATTTCTCAGTTTTTGAAATAAAATATCAAGCTCTACTATTTTTTTTTTATTGTTTTATTTTTTTATTTTTTTATTTATTATTTCATTCATTCATTCATTTATCTATCTATCCCTGCGTATGAGCTGCAGCTGACAAGGAGTGGATATTTGTACATAAATAGTTTTTAAGCAGCTTTTTGTTATTTGCTAGGCAAGTGTAAAAATAGCAAACGCATTGTTTCATTTTTATCACAGGCCTACTTCCCTTGTGAGCATGCTGTGAAGTGATTGGATTGCCACTATTAACAACTTTGTGGAAGTAATTGCCATATCAGGATCTAGTCATGGGGTGGTGTTTGATGGGTTGTGAACACCGAGGAAATCAGGGAGGGCTGACAATAATTGGGTTTGTTACATTTGATTGATGCGTACTTTCATGCAGCTTCTCTTCATGTTCACAGGGATTATGTACTATAAAACATGATGTAATTACTGTTAAGATCTTGGCCCGTCAACATTTTATGTACTTTAGAAATCACTACTGTAATGTGGTGAAACCTTATGTAATCGAGATTACACAGTGTGAAATAAAAACCATTCAGCCTTCATTTACACAACAAGTGTCTTGAGGGAGGTATCGTCAGATAGTGCTACGAGCCACTTCAATACACACAATATACAGTCGTGGCATCTTAGATTACAAATTTGTTGTAATTCAATTTACTTGTGTATCAAATCAGTTTTCTCGATTGCAAAATGAATTAAAATGTCAGTTATCCTTGTCTTTTCTCCCATATTTCACAGGAGGAGCCATATGTGATGTTCAAGAAGTCTGATAAGCCTCTTTATGGGAATGACCGCTTTGAGGGCTACTGCATTGACCTGCTAAGAGAGCTCGCCAACATCTTGGGCTTCACCTATGAAATCCGCTTAGTGGAAGATGGAAAATATGGTGCCCAGGAAGAAAACACAGGCTTGTGGAATGGCATGGTTAAGGAATTAATGGACCATGTATGTCTTATTTATTTTCAGTAGCCACCAACCTACAGTATGTTGTACAATTTAAAAAAAAAATATTGTTGGTTATATAGAATGATATTGAAAAAGTATTGTTGTGTAGGTTTTCACTTTAGTGTGGAGCATGCATATAAATCATTTCCCGATCAGGTCAGGCCATAAAGCAGGAGTACGTTGCGCTCAGTCACTGACATGCACCACTGTGCAAGGCCACAAAGAATTTTTGTGGAGTTAGATTTATGAATATATTAAGATAGCTGGCCACTCAATTTAAAACCACTGACAGTTTATTTGAATTGTACAGTACGATGTATTATTGAAATTATTGTCCTCAAGAGAGATTACTTGTTTTTACTTTTAGTGGTACAAGTTTCACCTCTTTACTCTCTTATTTCAAACCAAAGTAGACATTCTGTATTTTGAAACTTAGAGCACTTTTCACTCATGCCATACATCTGACAAACTGTCAATGTGTTTACCCAGCACCAAAGTGTAATTGTTAATACATAACTCCAAAACAAACTACTCTTCATTCAATCGGAATGCTAATATTGATCAAACAAGTCAGATTTTAGTTGATCTGCTCTTGAGAATCAGCACAATTCCGACATGAATTGTCCGGGGAAAGAGACCGGGGAAATAAAGGTAACTGGTACCGACTGCATATATTTGAGAGCAAAGTGCTGCAAAGAGAGCATAGATCATGCCATGGGTTCTTTCCCCTGTAGGCCTTATTAAAACATACACAATCTGCTCACAGTTACCGGTAATTGCTCCCAACAACATCCCAGTTAGGATAAATTGCATAGATAGAAAAATAGCGGCCACTGCACAGTCAATATCTGACCCATTAGAAGTAACACCCAATAGGTGTCAAGTACTTCTTAACTCGGACTTCTGCCCTTGATCAATATAGCTACCCTAGTGTGCGTATTGTGTGTGTGTGTGTGTGTGTGTGTGTGTGTGTGTGTGTGTGTGTGTGCGTGTGTGTCACAGTAGCTGTAGTATCGAAGCTTTATGATCCAAAAAAGCAAAACAAAATGAGTGATGAATTCAGGCATGAAAACTAAAACGTGCTTCCCCAAAATGTTAGTACAAAAACTCCGGAGACAAACTTCAGGGTAGCACGAGCACATGACACAAAGGGCAACCCAAAAATTTGAAAAAGGAGGACTATGTACACAGGTACTAATAGTAGGTGAGCTGCACATAAGAAGGAGCTGATTGCTTGACAAAACAAGGAGCAAACAAGAGGGACAGACAAAGGTGAACCGAATGACACATTAGGCAACACTAAACAAAGAATAACATCAGCCGAAATCACCAAAAGGAACAAAGCAAACAGCCCCAAATGGAACCCAGAGCACATCTCTTTGCCAAGTCCTCCACTTTTATAAAAATAATTGCTGCTCGAGAGGCCCCCCTACTACATCTAAGAAGTAAAAGAAAATGTGTTGTTCTTTATTTTCTTATAATAGTAACATCAAAGGTGTCTGAAAACACTAATCGACTTATTACAAGACAGTGCAGTGTCCAAATATATATAAAATTGCTATTTTATAGTAAAATTACTACAGTACGGGAAGTTATTTTAATAATATTGCATTAACCCCTAATAATTGCTATTGTAAAGTAATGATCTTGACTGAATGTATTTGGTGTTTTACTGTTGAGTACTGCCGATCATCTACCGGTAAATAGTTATTTTATTCTAATGCTATAGAATCTATTTATTTAACCAAACCAAACCATCTTCACCATTTTGATGATTTCAAGTGAATTGAGGTGAAATGAAAATGTATTCTGCAGCTTTAATGGGTGGTGAAATAGGGGCTTTAAATTTACAGCACACAGAATGCTTTTTTTTAAAAAAAAAAAAAGAACGTGGACAATGTAAAGATCCTGTTTTCTTAATTTGATTGCCTCTAAACACTTCCCATGCCCTTAACATATGGCCTATCCTTCTTCCTTTTTATGTTTATTGACAGAGAGCTGATCTGGCAGTGGCGCCTCTTGCCATCACATACGTGCGTGAGAAGGTTATTGACTTCTCCAAGCCCTTCATGACATTGGGTATAAGTATACTCTACCGCAAGCCAAATGGGACCAACCCAGGGGTCTTCTCCTTCCTCAACCCCCTCTCGCCTGATATCTGGATGTATATTCTGCTGGCTTACTTGGGTGTCAGTTGTGTGCTGTTTGTCATAGCCAGGTAACATGTCACGACCAGCGATGGCACATAAATCACTATCTTGCTTCAATGCTACCACTCAACATTACATTTATGACTAACAGGCTACTCTCAGTAATTACAGAGGCAGTTTCCTGAGCATGCTGAATTGGTGGAGCATTCACGAATTGACAAACTGATGGTCATCCATACAGTCTCAGATGCTACATCATTGTCACGTTGTGTGTTTAACTCAACTTAACGATCACAATAAAATTGGAAAATAAATTGTCTTTCAAAAATGTTGAATATTGGCACAAAGTGAGGTTGCAAGGTTACTCCTGGCCCGTTTCTGCACACAATGGCGCCAGGAAGAAGACACACTCATGCAACCAGACAAACAGAGAAGCAAAAAGCTTACACTGAGATGGTACATATATATTAGGATTGTGCGTGTGTGTCAGAGAGTGACAGGAAAATATTGAATGTTTGTGGGATGTTGTGCTTCTCCCAACCTTTCCCTCATATTTCCCAGTCTCTCAGAGCATTTACTGTCTTTCTTTCTTTCTTTCTTTCTTTGCATCAAACATGTAAAAACAAAAGGAGCCAGAAAATGTGCTTCGTGACCCCAAAAATAATAGCAAACGAGAGCAATGACATTAGAGACGGGTATTAATCAGAGCATTAGTCTTGTGGCGCATAATATTTGATTTCGGCAATGGAAACCCATCCATCAGTGAGTATCATTGTAGCAAGGCGAGCAACATCAATTCAAATTAGTGTTGTCAATTTACATTCTTTAATGTGGTCCAGCGTTATCTTAACCAGGAAATGCCATTAGTCAATTAACTACACCCACAATGATCCACTGACCACGATGTCAATCAAGCATAATTAAAATTAATTAGGATAAAACAGTGGTAAAGATGTATTATTTAAATTCAGTCTCATTATATTGGCAATTCATTTTAAATTAGGTTTTGGCGGGGAGTGTCGTGGTACAAAGAAACTGACGCTCATCGACTGTACTAGTGTTTCTTTTTTAGAATCTTCACATATCTACAAAATGTTAGGTTTTTTTCTAGGGTGGGAACTGGGAGTACTTTGTGGATTACCAACACAGACAGTAACATAGTTCCGTATTTGCACAATTTTTAGGGGGGGGGCCGGGGGGTTGTAGGCTGTGAATAAAAGAAAACTGTTAACCCTAAAACTTTGAGTAGGCATTGGCTCGCTTCCAGTCATGTCTCTACGGTTTTAATGTTAACACTTATGTTTTCTGATGTTACTGGCATTATGATTACACAAAAAATAAGGCAGCAACTGTCATCTAAGTTGGCACAGAATATGCAAGTACTTTATATTGTACCACAATAAGTAAGCATTTTGGTAAGTGCATATACTCCTTTCTCCATAAGCCTTTTTACCCATACACAAATACATGATGGGCAGTTACATGCAGATGACAGTCTTAGAACATTTATTGAATACAAGTCAGATACCCTATGATCAAAGAAACATGATGGAAAAAATAAATAAAAATAATATATATATGTTAAAAGTACGAATGAAACAAGAACACGAGGAATGTTGTCCTAGTCAGCGAGCTTAAACCAAGGGTGCATCGGTTGTGTACTTGTGAAGACTTGAGTAGGAAAATATCTTAAGATACATTTCATACTGCACAGTGGGAAAGTTAACCAGGCGACAGCATTTGCTATTTACAAAGAGACTCGTCTTCCTAAGAAGCACGTTTCATGTAGGTTCCCAGGAAGACTATGCTTGATGAGTTCACAGTAGTAGTGTACTCTGCATTCTTCATATTGAGAAACAGCCTCGGTTTGTACCGTTATTGATGTGATTGAAGGATCCCAGCGCTCCCATGATCATAGTAGTACTTTAGAAATGGAAGGATTTCATATTTGGTGGATACAATCAACACCCAACAATTTGATTTATTTTCTACACTGTACTAGTGACTTTGAA
This sequence comes from Syngnathus leptorhynchus, assembly GCF_054491065.1. NCBI lineage: Eukaryota > Metazoa > Chordata > Actinopteri > Syngnathiformes > Syngnathidae > Syngnathus > Syngnathus leptorhynchus. The sequence continues at coordinate 6,965,630 of NC_141202.1, forward strand.
TCAATGTATCAAATGATTGAGAGGAATGGCAAAACTCAATTTCAATCCTACCACTAATGTGCGTTTCAAATATGTCACAATATAAAATATATAAACAAAATCAATACAATGCAATACATTTCAAAATTGTGGTCACACTCATATTGAGACACGTATTTGTCTTGTGACAAAGCATCAGGATTTTATTTTATTTTCTATCAACAATGATGATTCATCTACCTTGACATTTCTGTGAGATGACCCTGCCCTCATGAAAAGCTAAAAGATGGACATTCCTTACATATTGCCACTCATTTCTTTCCATCCTTGCTTATCTGACCTTGCACAAAATATCTTTTACTGCGCAGTAGATGGCCTAAGATAATGCAAGGACAGTTGAATTGAAATGACAACAGAGTAGATAAACAGTGTCACAACGAAAGAGGGGTCTTGCTTTGTTTCCTCCTATAAATGACATTGGTTTGAACACTTTTGGGGGGATAAAACCTACAATAGCAACAGCAAAACCGTCCATTCTTAGTCCAGCCTATGCATGGTGTAGATGATGACTTTACTTATCCATTGTCATGCCATGAGGTAATTATCTGTTTGCAAGATGATGAGGAGAAAGCATGCTGACATTTGCGTGAGGAATTGGGTCACATAACAAGTGGGCGCATTTCAGATCATGTCGGTTTGGCTCTGCAGATTGACAAGGAAGCAAATCTTCGGCAAATTAACTGAGGAGATTTAACTAAAACTAAGGAACGTAGAAATCATCTGGACATTCAGAGAACATTGAACTCCATTCGAGTCGTCAATGTCTGCAAGTGTTGCGGGGTGAAAAGAAAGCTCAGCAAACACCGTTTGCACACCACAATGGGTTACAGTTCGGGTGATATAGTTTCATGGATGGAAACCTGCATGTTCTTGTTTTATGGATTCAATTGCAGAATGTTCAATGTGAATTAAAATGCAAAGTAAAAGGCCCGGAGTGAGACAAGTATAGTCCATGCATAAAAATGTGATTTATCTAATCCACGTCTGTTAAGCTGCTAGAGTCTAGCTTGGACTTTCACTCCCCAGAACAAATCAGACTTGGTTAGTATATTTAATTGTAAACCAATCAACCTTCGCTAATGTAGTGTCACTTTTATTCAGCATGAATTAATGAGAAATTTATCTGCTTGCGGACCGTGTCAAGTGGTGAAACCACAAAGGCCAAAGTTGGAAGAGTGGGAATGAATAGTTGGAGCTGCTGGATATTAATATTCCTCCAGTATGACATTAAATGTATTTTCTGAATTAGTTAGAGACTTGTTAGAGTTAGACTTGGCTCTGACATGAACCTGCCCATATGAAGAGTATCAATTCAAACCTGCTACCAATTTTACGTGATATTAGGATGGAGATGTGTAGTTTTTAGAAAGATTTCCCAATTGAGTTATTTGCGCACACTGTTCTTCTCAAATCTCAAAGCAATTTGCAGTGATTCATCACTGAAAGTGACTAATTGTTTTGTCTTTTCTCGTCTTCCGTAGGTATGATGACCTTAAAACCTTTTTCAAATGTGTCTTCATGCAACTACATTAAATCTGTGTGTGTTCTTTGTCGATATTCACAGGTTTAGTCCCTACGAGTGGTATAACCCTCACCCTTGCAACCCTGACTCGGATGTAGTGGAAAACAATTTCACCCTGCTAAATAGTTTCTGGTTCGGAGTTGGAGCTCTCATGCAGCAAGGTAGACGCCTTTGCCTGCCCCTTTTTCCTAGCACAGTTCCCACTTTTTGCTGGGGGTCACTTGTCTCAGGCCCATGACCATGCATGGGGGCCTCTGTGCATGTAGTTAGACAGTTCACTGGTAATGGGTCGGGACATGCCGTGGGTTTTTTTCATATTGTAAATGATTATTCTGCTTGTTCGGTGTCTCCCTGCCCTTAATTTATTTCGATAATTTGAACAGGTAAGTAATGAGTAAGGTTAACTGAGGTGACTCACCCTGCCTGTTTGATACTCTACCCGTTTGTACCATATCTTCTCACCTAGTTGACAACTTTAAAATGTGTAAGGTGCCACTGTTAATACTTAAAGGTTGAATGTTATGACCATAAAACACAGAAGATGCATGTAATAAAATGAATTCATGAGGCAGCATGGTAATGTAGTGTTTAGCATGTTGGCCTCACAGTCAGGAGATACAGGATCCTCTTCCCCCCAATCAACCAGCTAAGCTCAGCTCAATAAGTTACAGCTCACTCGTGACCCTCATGAGGATGAGTTGCAGAGAAAAAAAAATTGATGGATTTTTAAATGAGGATTTTTTTTTTGCTTTGCTAGACACAGATATGAGTATAGGCTACATGGCCTGCAATGCATGATCTTTATGCTTGCCTTTTGTTCTGTTATAAGAATGAAGCACACACTGATTTAGTTGCTTTGAAATGTTGGTTTCTATTTCAAGTGATATTCAGTTATGTACAGATATGTATTCTTTTCCTTTGAATGAAGTTGCACATAATGTTTATCTATAGATCATGCAACAAGAAAAAGTTAGGACAAAATCTGTCACTACATAACAGTAGTTGCAGAAACAGTATTTTACATTAAATGGTGAATTACATGACATGATTCACATATTGAACTTGGACCACAGTGATCAGGTGTGAATTATCTAAAATGCAAAACCAATTTCATTATTTGAACTACTTTCATTAAAATAATCAATGTGTGTATAAAGTGCGAGTGTTTTAAATGATTTCCCCAAAATGTTGACTTTATGGTATACCATACAAATTGACAAGGAAAAAAAATCTGTCCTTTTAGGTGGCACCATTAAAACATGGCATCAATTAGACAACGCCTCCTATAGAGGCATTTAGCAAAATCAAATTAGCCATTAGATGCATAGCACACCATGGATATCAAGAGTGTACAAACCCCTGTTAAAACCCCCTGTAAAATTGTCGAGTGTGTATCACTATCTTGTAACTTGGGATGTAACCATGTTCACAATTACCCAGTCACATTCAAATTCATGTTAAATGGGAGTCAGCGCATACCTGCCACCATTTAAAATGCCTCTGATACACCGAGAATAAAATTCAGATGTTCTAGTACTCTTTTCCTTGTTGAATATAGTTTCTCAGATCTGAAACCCAAATGTCATCAGTGTACAAAACCCCCCCAAAGGAATTGGGTTTGCTGTTCCACTACTTTTGGAGTGGACTGTGTATAGTGCATATATTTAAACAGGGGTGTGTAGACTTTTTATATCCACTATATACTGTGTTTGTGTAGCCAAAATGATTCAGCTGGTTGAGAAGATGTGGCATCTGGCCCGAAGGTTGCTCGATTAGATTCAAGAACCAGACAACGTCTGTTTAGCTCTAGGCTGGATAACAATGTAGAGAGGCTCCCCTGCCCGGTGGCTTGCACCACCCCCAGAAAATTGTGGGAAGTGCTGTTTGGTCATGACGTTACCTTGGGTACATGACAGTCAGCCCCAACCAGGCTCAACAAATCTCATGGATCATCTTTTTTTTTTTTTTTCTGTGCCAGTTACTGCAGAATGGTAAGACTGCTCTGTATAATAAAATGTTGCATTTTAAAGGAACAAACATCCTTTAGCTGGACATCACAAATATATTGAATTGTGAAATGTTTTTTTTACCCTAATTTAATACACATTGGCCTGATTTATAACGATCCCAAATAGCAGGCAAAAAATTGGTTGTCACTCAACAGATTGCATGCACAGTTGGCGGGCATGTTGCATATGACCTACTATGATTGTAAACTTTTTCTAAGGTTCCAAATAGCAGGCGCTAAATGTGCATATTCAATCACAATAATAGATGACGTGCTGTAAGCAACAGGTGTAAATGTGTGTGGAGCCCGCGGTATTTAAAAGAGGGATTTACACTCTAGGTAGGTCTGATGCTTTTTTGTTTTGTTTTCCCTCGCAAAAGAAACTGCTCAGCACGTTTGGACAGAAAATTGGTGGACCCGGTTGTTAAATTGCCAGTTTTTACAAGGGCAAACCTTTAGTAAATCAGGCCAAAAGTGTCTATTTGTCATTATTCCATGCATCATTTAGAAATGCCTGCTGGACCTTCAATTGTTCCTCCTAATATTAATCATATTGTCCTCCCGTATTTGTAATGCTGTTCCATTGTTCTCTAGTTACATTAGTTAAAATAATTCCGACAGCAATCAGTTTACTGATGAGATTATGATTACTACAAATACAGGCTGACCCAAAATGATTGCAACCCATACGACGGCTGATATAATTATAATTAAAAATGCTGTTTCTCGCTTTCGTTCTTGTTTTTTTTTTTTTTCTTTTCTGATTATTTGAAAGGAAGGGATCACAAAAGGAACCTTTAGCTTTTTCTGTCAATATCTTGGAGAGTTGCGCTATTCAGGTCTTACCACCTGGACTTAAAATAAAATTAAGTATGAAATAAAATGTATGTGTTATAAATAAAATAATTCCATCATTAGTTGGAGAGTTGCGTTATCCAGGTCTTACCACCTGGACTTAAAATAAAATTAATTATCAAATAAAATTAATGTGTTATAAATAAAATAATTTCATCATTAGTTGTAGAAATAGCAGCCACATACGTGTGGTTTGCAATCATTTTGGTTCACCGCCACTGGGTCACCCCATAGTATCCTGTTCATGTCAATTTTTTTGATATACCAATATAGCTATAGTTAACAAAACTTTTAATCTGATTGAATAAAAGGTTATTTTCCCACTCCTATAGCAGTGGTTTTAGCACTGCATTTTCCTCCGTGAATGCAGATTGAGTTTCTCACAGAGGGAGTGGCGCACACAGTTCTTAATCCCCTCTTTATGGCTCTTTATCAGGCATGAATGACTGTCTGAAATCCCAGCTTTCAATTTCTTAGGTTGCTTGGGTAAAACAGATTACATAGTACTCAGGCTCTTTTCCTCTTTTCAAATGAGCAACTTTACTCCCACGCATTCGGTAGACTTGTATGTTTAACAAGAAAATGCATGGATTATGCCTAAAAGATGCTATACATGGTTTTGATGGCCAATCAATTAAAATAGCAAACTCCCATGCATACTGTACATACAAATGGAAATCACAGTTTGGTTTAATATTGAGCCACCTCTGTGTCTCAACAAAAAGATCATTTTGAGATGACTGCCTGGTGCACCATACAAGTAAAATGTGCCGTGTGCATAACGAAGTGTATCTTTGTTGGAATATGAGCCTAGTGGCAGGTGCATAGGCCCAGCCTGGTCTCCGCTATCCAGGATGCTGGCCCTCTCTCTCATCTACAGCTCATCTCGGTCTCATGACCTTCCTTTGCTCCTCTCACTCAGGATCTGAGCTCATGCCGAAAGCCCTCTCCACCAGAATTGTCGGAGGCATCTGGTGGTTTTTCACTCTCATCATCATTTCCTCCTACACGGCAAACCTTGCAGCCTTCCTCACTGTGGAGAGGATGGAGTCGCCTATTGACTCCGCTGATGACCTGGCCAAGCAGACCAAGATAGAGTATGGAGTGGTAGAGGATGGCGCAACGATGACTTTCTTCAAGGTCAGTGATAGCCATAAAATACAGTATATTTACTTATATCCTCCAGGAAAAAAAGTTTCTAAACAGTTTATTTTACATCACTTATTAAAATTCAAGGATGTAAAAATGTTTTCTAAGTTTAACAAAATGATATGCATAAATGTGTACATGTGTCTTAATACAACACTTTGACATGTGCCTGAATTGGCAACAATGATTATTATTATCATTATTATTATTATTATAATGTGTGTATGATTTGGCTATCTTTGTGGCTGGCAGTCAGTGCACAGGCAATATATTCTGATAGCATTTCAATTAGGTACATAAAAATATCTTGAAACCGATAAAGATCAATATTGAAATTAAATAGAATAAATCCATAATAATCAGTACAGTAATGAAATAATTTCAAATAAACATTGAATTATTTTTTTACGTTAGATGTAGAAATGAGGTGAATATTAATGAAGCCTGCCAAATGCAGAGGATAACAACTCTTAATGTACTGTACTTACAGTTATAATGATGGTTAGCGTAGTGGCTGTATTCCAAAATAAGATGCACAGAGATCACAAGTCACATCTCGGAATAACATTTACAAAATACTTGCTGTTTAGGTAATTACTGACTCGTGCTGGAAAAATAGTATAATGGTGGCTAATTATGTAAATGTCTGCCTGGGAAGCATAGAAGCGTTTCACTCGTCTCCCGAGTAGAACTCCCTGTGGACCTCTTCCACAACAACACTGAATAATTTAATAGCAAACACCCACTGCTATACACACTTGATTGTTAGCTAATAAAATCATATCTTGTTAAAGGGTGGCTTGGATTTTTACCTCGCGGGTATAATTGGGAGATGCCGGTTACTCTGTAAAACAGAAACCCTCTTCTTGGCCATGTCTCCAAATTTTTAATCTATGAATGCAGATCGTTTTGCATGAGTAACAAAATGATATATATATATATGTGTATTCATTCATTCATTTTCCAAATGGTTTATCCTCACAAACCTATCCCAGCAGACTTCAGGCTGTAGACCCTTAACTGGTCGCCAAGCCAATCGCACGGCACATGTCGACGAACAACCATTCACACTCACAATCACACCTATGGACAATTTGGGGTGGTGTTTTTCGAATGTGGGAGGAAAGTGGAGTACCCAGAGGAAACCCCCGCTGGCAAAGGGAAAAACGCGCAAACCCCACACAGTACACACTTGGAATAATTCAAGAGTCGAAATTGAACCCTACACCTCTGAACTGTGAGGCGGACGGGCTAAGCAGTGTACCACGGTACATATAAATAATATGCTACATGCATCGAAAATTACAATGGAAAATAAAGGGTTAGGATTTAATTAACATGTCAATTTAAAAAAGCTTGCAAGAAGAAATTATCCATTGCAGTAAACATTTTTAACATCTCACTTTGTGTCACATTAATGTAGTTGTATTTTCCTTCCTATTAATATTCCTAGCTATTATTATTTAAATTAGATTTCACATCCATCTCAGTGGGTACAAGAATAAATCCATTTACAAAATTGGTTCTAAATCTTATCTGCAGCTCTAACAGTCAACTCTTCTGCTATTTGAGTATTCAAGGCTCACATGTGACTGCAAATACGGCGCCTTTTCTATTATAGCCATTTAGCGATGTCCCTGTATCGTGTGGGTACAACAGGGCCATGAGAGAGGTCTGTATAAAAGAATAAAAAAAAACAATGTTATTTTTGCAGCCAAAAACCACGCACGATCTCCCTCCACTCTCTGGAATCTTTTGATTAAGGTCCTTTGAAAAATATGCAAAACATTTTGACAAGCAGCAAACAGAATCTTGACGACAAGGACAAATGTGTGCCGTTGCACACAAATCAAAGCTCCACACATCTATATGCTGAATGCCTAAAGCACAAGCACTCTTATTCACTTCCCAAGGATGTATGTTTATAAACAGAACAAATGATGCTTCCACTATATATGCTCTTAAAATCACCTTGGAATAATTCAATTACCAAGACAGAATCTTACACAGTGGATAAAAATAATATAACGATCCAACTAGCTGTCTTGACTCAATAACATTTGGATTCTGCCAAACCTTTGTGAAATCTGATCTGAGTTATAGCAAATAATCAAATGCTTACCTCACTCAGGCGAACTTCCTAAACCCCACGGAGTAGCCATGTCAAACCACATTTAAAAAAAGGTCGCAGATGTCTTATTGTTAACAACCCTTCTCAAACTCTTTTTACTAAGATTGCTGAGAAAGTCTTCTTAAAGCAATAAAAAACTGAAATGAGTATAAAACCTAAACCAAATACTGCAGGTGGCAACACAAACCATTATGAAGGGACGTGAAGTTTTGAATCTGATCAATTGATAATTAATATTTCAAATTCAATTCAATTTGTCTAAGAATCAATACTATGCTATAGAATGACAATGTGTTTTTGGAGCTTGGTTATCTTAATTTGTATCTTTCCTTTTCCAACATTGCAAATTTGTTGTAGTGTTTGGGTATACATATGTGGCGATGCGCCTTTGCTGTCTGCCTCTTTTGCAGTACAGGAGTTATCTGTCTGTCCATGTATTCATAGCCACAGCTTTCTTCTTATCAGCAGTCAGAAGCTTGCATGCTCAATCTCCTGATTTGTCAAGGGTGACTCCAAAAGATTCTGATAGGCATTCCACAAATCATCCAGTTGATCTAAAATATCGACCAGCCACAAAAAGTCATTACACACCATAATGGCGGGTGGGACCTTGAAGATGTGACTTAATTAGGTTTCAAATGGCTTCAAAGCTGCTCCTCAAGAAAGTGGTCTTCCCTTGTATGTATTCATTCTGTGTGATAGCACGTATACAATTTGAAGCTCACTGCTTATGTTCAGGATGGTACCACTGAAGCCAAATGATGGGAGCAGAACAAAATTTATGAAATACAATGACCAGTAAAAAAACGTGATCATAATTCCTATCCAGAATCTACATATTTTATGACACTGAACATGGGCTCTCTTTATAGCGCTTTTACAATATCAATGTCAGTTCTGTCCTAAGTGCTTTTTTTTTTAAAATTAGTTATTTATTTATTACAAATTATTGACTAATCTGAAGTGCTGAATATATCTCATTTATATTTTACCAAATATTTTGGGCTATATTTTCACAGTGTAATTGTGTCTTCTCACAGAAAACCAAGATCTCCACTTACGACAAAATGTGGGAATTCATGAGCAGTCGACGGCATACTGTGATGGTGAAGAATGTTGACGAAGGCATTCACAGAGTTCTCACCTCAGATTATGCTTTCCTCATGGAGTCGACAAGCATTGACTTTGCCACACAACGTAACTGCAACCTCACCCAGATTGGCGGCCTTATTGACTCACAAGCCTATGGGGTTGGCACTCCAATGGGTATGTACGCTGCGTTGCGGACTCAATTTTTTATAATTCAAAGAAATGAGTCCATGTTAACATAGCCACTGATGCTACTATGCGGCTGTCGTTTCCTGTGTTGCACACAATACAGTGTAATGTTTACAAAAGACAAAGAATACAATTGACCTATGCTTCCTTTGCATGGTTTACAATTGTGCACACACTGTACAGTCCTTTCTTGGTGAACTTCATTTCTTGTCTGTTGCTTTCAAAAATAAAATATGCTTGAAATAAAAAAGTTGACATGGCGACGAGCCTCCTCTGTGGGAGGGTAACCACTTCTCAAAGGTAGAGGAGGTTTTTGAGCTGTGCTTTGTCTAGGTCCTCATGTAGGACCTTACCGCCTTAGGTGACCCTGCCAGGATCATAATGCCCTAGAAATACATATCTCCTCAGATAAAACCACTCCGCTAAGATCAAGTGAAAGGCCAAAGGCTCTTCTAAATCACAACTCAAATCTCTTCAACATGTCACTTGTGAGTTATTGGTGGCTTGCAACGCCATTTCCAGCAGGACCTTGCCTGCTTCACCAAAGAGTAAAAAACACAATAACACATCAAAATGATGAGTCACTTGTGTGTCATTGAAAGAAAGCTTATGCCAGTGAGAGGAATGTCGGCAAAGTGAACGAATGCTGCTGCGAACAGTTTCTGTACGGCCAGCATGTGCGATGTGGAAAGGAGGGTGCGAGCATCAATACTCCCTGGTGTCTCGTTTACATGGAGAAAGAACAAGGTATTTAAATTGCTAATCCTACCCTTTTAGTAGCCTTTACCATCTGCAGACTGTATTCCTATATAGACTGGCCATTTAGCACATATCTCATTGACAGTGTTGGTGTCAAGCTGCATTAGTAGCTGGGCCTTAGTAGAGCTCAGCTGCCAGTTCCCTTGACAACTTCCTCAGTTGTCTAATGGATTTTACCTCCCAGCTGAGTGATCCTGACTTTCTACAAGTGTGTTTGGAAAAATGTGGGGTTTAATGCACATCATAAATACGGAAGCAACACAATGTCTCAATATGCTTGCTAAAAATGGCCTTAATGACTTTGAGAGCCAAATAAATGGCTGGATATTACATTAACACAACACATTAGTGAATAACTAGTTTTGAAATCAGAGGTCAGTAAAAAAAACAATGTCATTGCAAAATCTCAAATACGGCAAATTAAAATGTTGGTATTTTGAGAAACATAAAGTTGCTGAACATAAAATAATGTGGCGAGCCTTGAGTTTGACAACTGCAAGCAGCCACAAGTTGTCCTGCCACAACTTTCCATAGGATCTCTTCAGAGCCCCGTGCTGGTTGAATGTTTGGCTCCGTGGTGAGATCTGAGTGGGTGATCCCCCTCACATTTAAGCACTCAATCAACATGATGAAATCGGACAACTGTCTGACTTTCCTCGGTCTTTGAGACGTCTGTCTCTTCCAATGAAGGCTCTGGTGTTTGGTGTCCGGGTCATACTCATAAATCCACCAGTGATAACTCGCCCTAGCAAATCGGGTCTCATTGGTCTCATCATCACTCATTCTGCTCTTTCGGCTTGCCAACCTGAAACTGGATTTTTATTTAAAGGCAGACAGAACAAAGTTCAATGGCTGCGGAGGGCAATTTAATTGGAGGGGTTTGAAATCTTGTAACACAAGCCTTTGTGGCACACCTTATGTCCAGTTTGCTCCACTACAATACAAGAATCTGTCTGGTAGGATTTTTTATTTCTTTTTTTATCACGAGACTTCCCCAGCATTGTTTAATTGGACATTTCAGTGGGCAATTGGTTCTGATCATATGACAGAGAAAGACTGGTGGACTCCTATACCTGCAGTAGGTTTAGATAGGATAGAAAGGGCAGGAGATGCAGGAAACACAAAAGCGTGGTTTATCTACTTTCAAAAACGATACATAGACAGAAGATGTTGAAACCGGTTGGCTTTGTGTTGTTTTGTGAAAGTTGGTTGCACACAACCCCTTTTGCAGTAGTGGTGATATTTAGGTCAGAAAGTGTTCCGCTGAGGATGGCACACATCATTTTATGAAAAGAATTATTACCGATGAGGGATTCCAGAACTCTTACAAGACAGGGTAATTCAGAGTAAGGTGTTGGGGTTGATTTATTTCAGTTTTTTTGTAAAGTGGGTCTCGGTGGATAGATGGATGGACAGACAGGTAAATTAAACCTTATCTAACAGGGATAAAATTAATGAGTGGGGTTTCAAAGTACAACATTGGTTTCACAGGACCACAAATTCTTTTCACAAGGGAGATTTTGTTATGGTACAAAAAAAAACAAGGTTGATGTAAATAAAATCCTTTGCATCAACAAAAGTACACCGTACTTAGACATAAGAAGAAAAGGTCTATTGGTTGGTCGCGGCAGCATCATCCATTGGAAACTTTTTTGTTCAGATGGTGAGGCCTTGGACAAAGTAGAAAGAATTCTGAAGAGTTCCAAGTTGCAGTTAATAATTGCATCACTGCATACGATTCTGCTCGAAAGAAAAGCATGGTCGGAAAAGCCAAGAACTGCTCAAATTTTGTTGGGGTTATGGTGACACCACCAGTCTAGCAAGTTTACATCTCGTACCTCAAAGCCATGATCTGCCCAACCTTTGTTGGGGTTAGGGTGACACCTGTCTAGCAAGTTTGTATCTACCTCACCCTTGGGTTTGAAATAAGAGTGGAGATTGATGCGTATGATGCAGTCACAGTCTTACAGTCAGGTTCACAGTCTGACTTAGTCATCTGGTTTTTCAGGGTCTCCATACAGAGACAAGATCACTATTGCCATCTTGCAGCTTCAAGAGGAAGGCAAGCTGCACATGATGAAGGAGAAATGGTGGCGCGGAAACGGCTGCCCCGAAGAGGAAAGCAAGGAGGCCAGTGCCCTTGGAGTACAAAACATTGGCGGAATCTTCATTGTCTTAGCTGCTGGACTTGTCCTCTCCGTGTTTGTGGCAGTGGGAGAGTTTCTCTACAAGTCCAAACAAAGCGCTGAACTTGAAAAGGTAAGACAATTACTTTTCTCACCAAATGTGCCTTGAATGAGTTTTTATGGCTGAAATATAAATGAAATATTTATTAAACATTCATAAAAATGAATATGAATGAAATTAATGCTAATTAAACTAAAGTTCAGAATTCATAGCACATGACCATCTGTTATTTCTCACATGATCATAGCATAATATGCAGGAAGATAAGGGTTGGTTTCTTTGCATTTATTCACTTAGGCCCAATGGCGACAACGAGATAAGAAACGTGAGGAATTCTGCTGTCACCATGGATCCAAGCTAAACTTTAACCACCATCACAAATGACCTCAACATACACTCAAGACATGTTTACAAAATATAAAACTGCCACAAAGTGATTGCCACACTTTAGATAATATAGCACACATAGGCAACCCCCAATTCCAGAGTTAGGACAATATGTAAAGGAAAATAGAATACAATGATTTCAAAATTCTTTTCAACCTATTTTAAATCATGTACCTATTTCATATATGTACCTATTTCCTATTTAATCCCTGCAACATGTTCTAAGGAGCTGGGCAAGGTGCATGTTAACCACTGTGTGACATCATGATATATTTGAACAACATTCAGTAAGCATTTGCAAATCAATGTATTCTGTTGTAATTTACATTTTGCACAACCTCATTGGAATTCAGGTTTGTAGAAATATTTAACATGTAGAATGAAACCTATTGGTGCTGGCAGTACACACTCAATCAACAGGCTAAAACCAAAAACATGCACTCAGCTTTTCTTACTGGATGAACCACATTAAAATTCATAAACATCCTCTTCCACCATTCTTTCATCCACTCATCTTCCAACTGCAATATTGCATACACTCTGCATACACTCATATATTACTCTGCTCCTTAATTAATAAAACATTTTTAGACAGCCTGTCCTCAGGACAATTTAGCTGAATGTTGGATGAAAAGTAGTAATGGTAGTTCATGTAGATAATGGGTGGGCAGCATCTGACCATTTGATCCATCCCACCATGTAATTCTGAAAGGGATTAAAAATAAGGGGGAACAAGTATGGCCAGAAAGTATTTTTCTGTGATCAAAAAAAGACTGATAAACATTTCTGAGCCAGACTTGAGGTCTGTGCGTACAAAAATCATGGTAAGTGATGAAATATCCCGTTTTTTTAAGTGGTATATCCTTTGCAAATGTTAGCGAACGCAGCAAATGTTTCTCGTCAGGGTTTGTTAAAGGTTGTGAAGATGTTCGGCAAACATTCGCGAAAACTTTTAATGGCTGAAAAGGTTTTTTTATTACCATCAAATTTCTAACATGATCAAAGTTTCGTGAGAACAAGAAAAACTGTTCGCATAACAGACATGAAAATGAGCTCACGTATGACCAGCTATTGCTGAGCTTCATTGAATAAGGTCACCAATAAGCTCTTAAGAAGGTTCTCTGCATTTGTACAGTTGTTTCATTGTCACGGATGAAGATCGACGGATCACATAGTCGTATCTCTTTGAGTTGCATGTTGCCATTCTTTTTTGCTCGATTTGATCAGAAAACAATCTTCATCAAATCCAAGCATTATAATTTTAGGATGTCCCTCCAATATACGTGCTTCATAACGTGGCCTCTATACTCTGTGTCGTAGTTGTAGCAGTGGGTTGTCAGTTTTTTGTTGTGCACTACACAATAAAAAAAAATAAACGTTTTTGAAAACAAAAGTTACACTATCTCTAAAATAAATGATTTGATCTATTGTCATTTGTTTTAATATTAACTGGGCATTGCTTTTCACCTCTCAACGTTAATCGTAATAACTAGTCAATATATCATTACAGTGTATTAAAGTAATGTTTTCCTGATTTTGTGGTGCCTATCAAAGCCACACAGGTCCCTGAGCATTCACCTGTTTTGCCTAATATGCAAGCCGGTGTCTAAAGCACGGCTAACTTTCAAGTATTCGAATCTCCCCTGGCCTACAAAAACAGAGTGAGAGCACATTTAACTCATCCTTGGTTCTATAGTATCTTGTCTGGAGGCGAGGCTCTAAACTGAACAGCTGGTACTGTTCTAAATACCTGTAAATGAATACTGGAGTGGTGATCTCTTATCAAATTGTCAATATTCATATTCATGATTATAATAATAATACCCACAAGCCAGAGGACAAGCAGTTAAGAAAATATTGGATGGACGGGATGATAATGAGTGATTCATTTCCCATTCTGTAAACATATGGATGTGAATATGAGGTATCTCAATATATGCACTTTTATTGGCTGAAGACTACTCCGAGGTGTACCAGGATAAGCTCCAGCTCACTTTGACCTTCTACAATATACATAAGTATAGTATTCTGCCCCTTCCCTCTCTTTGTATTTTCCGCCAACTTAGAAAGCTAGAGCTGATAGTCAGGCAAAGTCCACACAAAATGGGAATCAAAGTGGTAACCAGCAAGAAGCTCAGCTGTGAAAATAAACCATCCCACAAATAAATAAATAAATAAATAAATAAATAAATAAATAAATAAATAAATACATTTGTGCTTGAGGATACTAATATTCTTCTTTTGTTTTCTTCTAATACATGTGGTTATTTTCATTTATTTCTTTGTAAGGAATTGTAGGTATCGACTTGAAAAATGTACGGTTGAGTATTTCTTTGTTGTTTTTCACATGCTTGATAGCACACTGTGCAATTTGCATTTTATAATTACTTCTTTTCTGTGACATTAGAAGCAAAAATAGCATCTCCTCATTTCAGTGCTGGGGATGAACCTTGCACGGTCTTATAGACTGATGGCAAATGGTAAGTGGAGTGGATATGTAGATCGATTTATCTACACAATACAGACTACAAAGCATTTTACAAAGCTTCACATTCAGCCATTCATGTGCTCATCCATTCACACATGCATCTATAAACCAATGGTGTGGACCGTGATTATTAAACAGTTTTGTTTTTTAAGGTATAGGTATAGGTATATTCATGCTAGAGCTGGGCATGTAATCAAAATGTAATTTAGATGTCGATCTTGGCTTTTCTTGATAATGGAAGAAAAGGAATTAATGTGCAAAATGGCATGGTGCATTTGCAACTTTTCAACATTGTGAAAGTAATCTGAATGCACCATGTTGCTTGTGTAGCAAGCATGAAGCATAAGTGATTTCTTGTATAAACGCACAACAAAAACACTAAAACATATTGGATATTTATACACAAGATGTAATTTGCTTTAAAAACCTTGCTAGCGCTCGTGCAAAAAGAAAGTAAAATCCCATTGACATACTAACAACAATTGGCATCGACTTCGGGAGTGATATTCCCTACATGCAGAGATCCCTCGTTTTTCGCGAAAGATGCGTTCCAGAACCCCCTGAGAAAAAAAGAAAATCTACAAAGTAGAAACGGTATATATAGGATTTAGAAATTTAAACACCACTGGGTTGAAATTTCCAATACGTAGCGTTTCTTATTGGCTGCTTGAGTGCATGGAGGTATTATCAGTTAACTAGAAGTATGCTTTACCTTGCAAAGCAATGCAAAGTGTTCACCTTCAGAAATACCACATTATGCTAACCAAAGTGAGTCATGGGTGCGCATGAATCTCCTTTTGCATTGTGGTCCAGTACACAATATCAAAACTTTTTAAACCCTCCCCAATACTTTTATACTACATAAACCTTTCCCATTCCTTTAATAACCATTCCCACACCAAGTATGTAATTGTAAATGAATTTTCTGGCTGTAATCTGTAAATGTTCACGTATAGCATGCAACAGAGGCTTACAAGTTTATTTATTTATCTCTCATATCAAAATAAATTCAGCAAGAATATGCATCCAACAAAAAGCATAACCCCAGCCCCTATTCTCAAATCTATCATAGTGAGACTCATTATCCACTAATTTTCATGCATCATTGACTTTAAATGAATTGTTATCTCCATGCTGTCTGTCAGATTTCCATGATTACCATGATTATCCCCTTCCTCCTTCTCCTCATCCATTTCCTGCTCCACTACTGTCCTGCCCTCTACTGTCTCCCTCCTTTAGCTCCTCCTCTGCTTCCTACTCCCGCTCCTCCTCCTCCCCCTCTTCCTCGCCTTGCTGCTTTTTCCAATCGTCTTGCCTACTGCTGAGGCTGATGCAGACTAACCTGGCTTTCGGGCTGCTGAGACCACTGGACGGCTGTGTGTGAGGAAACCATCTTATCTCCCTACCATGCATGCATACACAGAGTCGCACTAACATAAGTGCAATTTGCATGTTTATGGATGCACACATGTAAAATTGTGCTTGTGAGTGTGGCTTGAAAGAACAAGTAGAATGCTCTGAAAAAAAATGTTGATGACTCACAACTCACATGACAATCTGGTAACAAGTTTTCCTATTGTAGTTTAAGGAATCCTGCCGTGGCACTGATTTCTTATCCACGACTACGACTCGTTTTACTTTCTTCCCTTTTCCGGTAAAATCAAATATTGTAAACCCTTCAAAAGGTATAAAATACAATTTTATTTTCCGTCCACAATTCCTTTCAAATCAACTATAAATCACACATTCTTCACTGAAAACAATCAATTTGTGTGTACATTGTCGAAGCCAGTGAGAGCCGGTCCCTTCACTTATTAGAAACTTACCAGTGGTGCTTTGTATAAAAAACCATTACTGCTAAAACCCCCTCAAGACTTGCATTTGAATGTGCAAGGCCATTTGAAAAAGATGGAATATGATGACATTTACATGAAGAAAGTGTCTCTCAGTCTGTTGGTTTGTGCCAGAGGCTGCTGTTCCATGTTACACGTTTTCTACTGGTAGCATTTCAGTGCTGTTTGTCACTTGCATGAATTTGTGAATCTCTAAAATCTGCAGCATTAATTTGTTATTTTGTGTTTCCATTTCCCACATGCCATTAAATGCCACTGAAGAAGCATGAGTAGCTGTAGCTTCATCAATCATAAATTGCCTTTGTAGTTAATGATTGTGCCATGATTTGGCTCAGAGGATGTTGGTCCATACAACCAGTATGCCTCACAATCAACGAAGATCCATTGTAGCGAAAACAAAAACCTTTTCTGATGAGTGATATTTCTGCATCTTAAGTTCACCTAACACGCTAAGACTGGTAACCCATCAGTAAATATATAGATATAATTGTACCTTTTATTTCTTTGCGTGATGCCTGCATGCAAACTTCATCCACCTTTTTTCCTTTTCGACTCTCACTAACTGCCTCACATTAGAACATTGCCATTTTCCATAGTGCAAACGGGTCCTTCCTCAGAGCTGTGGCACAGCTGCTGATTGTTGAGCATCATAAAAACTCTGTAATCCAATGACCCTAAGCTGCCGCTATCAATCCAACATACCACCAGCAGGCAGATTTGATGGCAATGTGTCCCTCGAGCCTGAGCAGAGTGGGCCCAGTGCACTACAAAGCCTGGAGCCTGCATAGCTTTTACCGGTAAACCACTGCAGTGCCATTTAATTTTACAGATGGTGGGGTGGGAGTAAATGAATAGCGACCAAAGCCTGTCTGCAGTGTGGTTCGGGTTATCAGAAGTGTTTATTACCACACATGATGCATTTGTGTGTATGTATTGTATGTGATATGATGTGTGAGTGTGAGTGTGAGTGTGAGTGTGAGTGTGTGTGTGTGTGTGTGTGTGTGTGTGTGTGTGTGTGTGTCCGTGAGTGTGTCCGTGAGTGTGTGTGCATGTATTTATATACTATAGAATATATATAATATAATATATATACATTCATTATTAAGAATTATTAAGGACACAAGAAGACTCAGAATATGGTGCTTACACAACTTTTTGTGCATTTTTCTTTACTCTATAGTATTTGATTTTTTTTTTCCGACCGCAGTAGGATTTATCCATCCGTCCCTCATTTTTATACTGCTTGTCCTCATTTTGGAGTCTATACAGGCTAGCTTCAGGCAAGAAGCAGGGAACACCCTGAATTGCCACCAGTCAATCTAGGACACGAAGCGATAATCACACCTCGGGACAATTGATACAGAATGATATGAATGCTAAATGATTAAATGTATTTATATTTATGTGGCCTACCATGCATGTTTTAGGAACATGGGAGGAAGCAGAGTACTTGGAGAAAAATCCACAAAAGCACCGGGCAAACGTGCAAACACCACATAGAGCTGTTCTAATGGAGACGTAAAGACAGATCTCTCGACTGCTATGCAGATGCTTGGCCCCACTAATCCTATTCTCCAGCGCTGCCATTGTAGGATTTAAAATTATACTGTAGCCCTTATACATCATTGTAATGACTTCCCATGCATTTTTCCCCCTCAGGAACCTTTGTCAGTAAGAAGATTCCTACAGACATATTGGAGAATCAGGCCGATGGATCTAATTGCTGAGCTCATTAACTCCGAATGTTTAACTTTTATAATGGAGTGCTTTTACCAAAATACATTTCAATTGAGGCACATACAGGATACAGAGAAATATATGAATCCCAATGATCTTGACTGGAGGAGAGGCATTATGCGCAGAGCAAACTTTCTTTCTTGTGTATATCAAATCAGCTGATTTATTCCTCAAAATATTACTAAAGTTTGAATCAAGATGGCAGGATCAGTGTTATATCTGAACAACTGACTATATTTTGGAATGATTAAGAAATAATACAATCCAGACAAAATACATTTAAATATATTGTGCTTCTGTAACGCACTGGCATCACAGTTACTTAAAATGTGCATATTAGGTATTCGTTGATTCAAATTTTTAACAGTTTCTAAACAGTTCCTTAATACAGCCTCGAGTGCAGAAGGAAATGATTGAAACTTGTGTAAAAGCCCATGTGTGTATGTGACGCTTGGATACGTGCAGGATCTGATAGCTAAAACTGTGCGTTGAACAGAACTCTATACAGATCTGCTTATTGTAAAGCAATGACTGGGTAATCCTCTTTACGCACACACTAAAAGGATGTACCTACTGGCCTTTTCACTTATTCAGGCAGCATTTCATCATCAAGTTATCAATTTACATTTGCCAGTTAGTGTATTGTGTATTCACCCCTACATCCACATGAACAACTTAAATCAAACAGTCAGTCCAGCCAATAGTGATTAAAATTGTTCCTATCGCTAATCTGCACAAACACTGCAGGTCTGCTTTGGATTTGACGTGACGGTGCTTCTGCAGCCACTTCAATGATTCTCTTGCCTTGACACTTGGGCTCGCCAAGCTTCCGAACCTTTGGCTGAGAAACGTGTTTATGATGTAAAATAACCTCCCTGTTGAAATAGTAGGGACAGAAGTGTAGACCGGCTCGCTTACAGACACATTTTCAGAAATAGGCAGATAATAAAGGATTTACTCACTGGTTTAATTTCACACTTGATGGTTGGGCAGGGACTCCAGACATCTATTTGTATGCGAGTAATAAAAATTCAAATTTCCATAATATATCCCCTCTAAGTAGTCACAGTGTGAACACAGAGTGAACTGCCCTTGCCTCGACCCATTGCTTGGCTATGAGCTCCACCAATGCACTTTGTGTGAAAACTGGTGAAGGTTTTCACCTATTTTTTTTTTCTTACCCCCCCCTCCTAAAAAAAATCCCACATTGTCATTATGGGATGTTGTCTTTCAAATTTGAAGATGGAAAGAAATGAAATGAAGTCTTTATAGGATGAAGTTGTAACGAAACAAAATATGGAAAAAGTCAAACACTGTGAAAACTTTCCAGATAAACTGTGTTAATCGACTTTGCCCGTCTTCACGAGAAAATCATCGATGAAAATAAAAGTGTTTCAATGTTTATCAACAGTGATTTTCTGTTCTGTTCGATTGCTATTAAATGACTACATAAAATATATTTACAGTTTTGAAATGATAAAACAAGAATACTTAAAAGGAGACATAAAACAAGATTCAGTTCATCTGTAATTTTGCTGCCCAAATCAAATCCAATCACATTTGGGAGGAACAACAAACACTTCCAAGTCACTACCATAGAGTCATCCCAACACATCCTCATTCTCATCCTGACTAGTACTGAATTCGACTGTAAAATTTGACTACCATAGCAGTAAAATCGGCAAGAATCTCAAATCCACTCTGTTCTACTGTCTCCCCCTCTATCCTCGACTTTAGAGGTCCTTCTACAGTGTCATGGTGGACGAACTGAGGGTGTCACTGAAGTGCCAGCGCAGGCTCAAACACAAGCCTCAAGCAGCCGTCATGGCGAAAACGGAGGAGGTTATCAACATGCACACCTTCAACGACCGCAGACTGCCAGGGAAAGAGACCATGGCATGAAATGGGAATCACTTTCCCACCCTCACCACCGCAGTGAGGAGGCTTGTAGAGACACTTGGGAGAAACGTGGGGGAAACTGGTGAAAGGGAGGGTGAACACTTTGGGTTATTTTGACATTGAGCAGAGGTGCTTGAGAGCGCATTGACAAAGAGTCATTCTTATTCAAGATAAACTAGGTTTCAATAATATTTCCTGTGGAAATAACTTGAACCGAGGAGAATTTTCAGCAAGTTACCTCATTATTCTTACCACAATAAGGCGCAAAGTACAGGCAGTGAAGTTTTTAAGTGAGAAAAAGGGGGGGTGCGAAAGGTTGAGGTTGGAATATTGTATTATTATATTATTATTATTATTATTATTATTACATTATGTCAATAATGATGGAATGGACCTTATCAACAACACCATCTTAAGTTACTTGAGCATCACAGATTGCTTTGCTATGACCACAGCCAAATTACATATAGGGGACAGAAAAGTGGAAACAAACAAGGATGTGTCTGTTTTTAAACATGGATAAAATAATCAAGCAAGCTCTCAACTCAAGTTACCCTCTCGCCTCAAAGACTGCAATGAGTGCAGCTGATTTCTAAATTGTACAGGAAAGTACTGCACTTCTTCGTCATATACTATATGATAAATTGAAAAAAATAAGATATCATCCATCGGGCAATAAGTGATATTAATTTATTTGTCTTTCAGAGTACTAACACTTTTAGTCTTTAAATGTAGTGTATGGGATGGATGCAGAAATATAACCAAAGAATGCATGGTTTAGGGCCGATAGAGCAAGCTGTTGAGTTCCATGTATTGTATCAGCCTGTAGTCGTAATTAGGCATTAATGAGGTGCGTACACCATGACTTTCAATTTAGAGGAATTTTAGGATGTGATCGGCACACCTCCATGAATTCAAAACAATCACATGCTAATAAACTGTATTTATTCAAGTATTTATTGTTTTATTTATGAAATCCATTGTTTATACAGTTTTCACTGCAGCAGTAAATTGAAAATTATGTCTCTATGTATTCTACAGTTTCCTACAATACGCTCTGTGTGATGTCTCTTGTGGCTTTTTTTTCCCAGTTCTTTTACAGAAAGTCTGATATTTCTGTGCATTCACAATTTCTAAGAAAACAATGTTTTGTACAAAGAGAAGCAACATTTTGTATTGGTTTTTACCACTATGAACTCCACCATCAAGTGTGTTATTCATGGTGGTAGGACAGGGGCGTGGCCACCATTGCGGAGGTTTTGGGGACACATTTTCTTGAGTCAATCTATGTTTCCTGGTGGCCATGGCAGTTTCAGGCCATCGTGAACAAGATGGGGATGGTCGTGAGACAAAACAAACAAGCTAAAAGTGGGGCTCCTGTAACCACCAGGAACATCGTGTAAATGTATCTTAAGCCAATTTTGTTGAGCAAATGATCATCCTCTCGAGTTCGACTACTCCTCTCCATAGTGGTCAAAAAACTAAATAAGGTTAAGGTAAAATACAATGACAGTAAAGCCTAAATTGCCAAATAATTAAGGGGTGCATTGTTCAATGTCATATATAAAAAAAAAAATAAAAAAAAAACAGAATGCCATCTCAGTTCTTTTATTCTAAACCACGTTTAATTCACCAAAATGTCTGCCGTGAAAACATTCTTTTATAATGCTTAATGTTAAATGTGTGTGTGCGCACGTGTATCCGCCGTGCCATAGCTGCTTGATAAGGCTTAATGTCAGAGTGAGCGTGTGCACGCATTCATGTGGGCATGCGCATGCTGCACCGACCGAATGATCTCCCCATCAGAAGTGCTCTGGTGCTGGCACTTCACAGAAGGGTTTTCAAGTTCCTCTGCTCCTTTGCTACCCTTGCCACCACTACCGTTGTGTTTGACTAGTGAGTGCGGGCTAAACATGCTGCCTTCATGTAAACACGCACATGGTTTTTATTTCCACCAACCAATAGGACCACAAGCTCGGCGTAGCGTGGAGAGTAATTCATATGGATCATGGATCAATCCATTGCATCACTATACTGCCACTGTTGAAATTCAAATGCATTTGGCGGGTTGGCACCGTCAACTCGACACTAGTTAATGTCAATCCCTGATTTCAAGGGGCAGCTCGTAAAAACGTGAAAAAGGAAATGAATACTTGTATGTCTATAAGCACCCTTTCACGCCCCAACTACGCCCCTGCAGTATGGTACTCCAGACTGGTAGTTGCAAAACTATTCTAAGCACTGACCACAGGAGGAGTGTTCTCACATCGGTGTGCACCCTGTTTTCCCACAGAGTGACCCACTGATGTTTTGGAGAAATTAACTATTTTTTATCATAACAACATATAAAGACAAATATTTTTACCTCATGTGAGAAATGGTTATTTAGTACATAGTTGGAAACGAATACAGTGTATGTATTCACACAAAAGAAGAAAAACTTAAAAGATGCCGAATCATTTTCAGAGGTGTAAAATCTGGGTTTGGAAAGTAAAACCCTGCCACGGTTTGGCTTGGGCCACAGGGTTTCTATTCAAGCTAGTTCCCCAGGAGCTTGTTTACCTGCCGGCTCGGTCGATTAGAAAGAAGCACCTGTGGCTAAAGCCAAACTGTGGCAGAGTCCTTACTTTCTGGACCTGGACCTTTAATTATTTGCAATCCTAATTTATGATGCTTAGGATTCAAAATTGAGCAAATATGTGTAAATGGTTTTAAAAATGTATCAAAGAAAATGTGGATTTGTTGTGAAAACTAAATTCAGTGCACTGTTTACCCTTTGAAGTTGATGCACAAGTTCAAAGCAAATAAAGTACAATATTCACAAAACATACCTCGTTTGCTTTGTTTTTAGCTGCATGTGTATGGATTCAACATGAGAAAAATATGATGAAATACTAATGCATGCACACTGTAATGTGACAAGCTGAGCAGTCATGCGGGTCATGTAAGTGCACTGTCTAGTTTTATTTTTTGACACAAGTACCCGATTTCTTCAAGTTATCAGTGACAGGGGCATCACTAGGTTTTATAGTTGCTAGGGGACAGACAGGATGTGAGCCGACATGGCGCACAAGCACAAAATTTCCCGAGCAGCCAACAAAGACTTAGAAATTGCTTCTCTGCATTTTTGGACAGATTTAACAAAGGTAGAGTACAGTGTAGATGTTTTACGCCACTACTGGAGTTGTAGTGTCAGGTCAGTTGTTTTAAAGGCAGTATAAAAAATAAAAAAAAATCCATATATTTTTACAGTGCTAATGTATGCAAAAGGATATGGAAAAAAAGAAACGATCACGGTGTCATCACAAAGTAAGCCAAACTCATCATTTTCAATTACCACAAAAAAATCTAAATCAAATTGCCATAGTCACTGCCCACTTGGTGGGATGAAACATTAAAGGATGATGTTTGTTTTCAAGGATGGCAAAACGTAGTATATTCACTGCAGAGAACATATGGACTTTTTTTCTGAGACGAACAGCTATGGAGGATCGAATGGCAAAAAGCAATTCCAGACGATGGCAGATGATGTACTGAGAACCTCATTGACTGATCACAATGACCAGAAAGCTGCAGAAGTTCAAACCAAGCTTTAACTGAGCTGTCATAAATTTGGGATGATTTCCTATAGGGAGATGTTGAAGGACTACACGCAGTCAGAGAACGTCAGGATGGACTCACTCATAGCAGCTGCAGTTGCAGCTATACTGAAGCTCTGCTAGGCCAGTGTTTTGGATCATCTTCTGCAGCTCAATTACAATGTACTAGAAATCAAGCATCTTTGCAAGTGAAACTTCCCTTAACTGCCCTCCCTCCTCCTTCTCCTCAGAAACAGACTTTGACTGTTTCGCCATTACATTATCAGCTTTGATGCCATACATTTCGCACTTTGGCATTTCGTATACAATAACACAAGTAACTTCCTGGGCACGGCAAGTAATCGTCTCATTCAGGTTGTTGGTCAGATACAGTGTAAATGCACATGTGGTGTTATCTTTTGAAGGAAAAACAAACATTCATTCAAAAGCTCCAAAAATGCAAAAAAAATAAAAATAAATCGCTCTGTTTGTGCGACTTGACTTGACTTGACTTGACTGTCTCTACCTGGTCACAAAAAAATGAGTCACTGTCCCCCAAACAGAAGTGACTGCAACAATTTGCCTGAGATACATGCATATGCTGTCACCCTTATTGCTAGGTCAGAGAACCTTTTCCATGATGACAGCTTTCACTTGCAATGACAACTTGACCAAACAATTTTTGCCACACTATATGAATATTTTTACCAGTTGTGCTTTTCAAACCAGCTGTGGTGGAATGCTTACTTCTGCGTACAAAAACAATCTCATGACTAGCTCTACCTGTCTGTGCTGTCTTTGTCACCTACATCAAAACCTACAGGATAGTGAAGTAAGCTGCTGCAGCTGCCTCATTATTTTTCCTCGCTTGGTCTGTTTGCTCTGCTTCTCACTGGGTATACCACGAACAGAGGTACAGTAAAAGAAGGGAACCACAAATTAGATGAGATAACTTTTTAGTCCCACAATTTGGAAAATTGCATTGTTTAAGCAGCCATAGTGGTTGCAGGAAACAAAAACAAAAAAGCAATAAGCAAGGAATTCACTGAAATGTAGGCTGGCTATTGTATGCGCTCAAGAGTGTCAACATTAACTAGCAGGAGCCTGCACACAGAGCAGAGAGGGAAGGGAGCTTCACGCAGTGGCGCACAAACTCCATAAACAGTAGATTGAGTTGGGCCATACAATCACCTCATTTTTTTGGACTATAAGACTCCCCAGAGTATATTTGAATTGTGAACAAGTAAAAATGCATTGTAAAGAAGATTTAAAAAAAAAAAAAAAAAAATGCTTTTGTGAAGTCGCTTTTTTTTTTTCCCTATGACCGGGGACTTGATGTGAGCGCAAATTGTGACAATGACTGCATCATAAATGTTTCTGTTTTTGTGTGTGTGTGTGGGGGGGGGGGGCAGTCTACGTAAGATAGCAATATAAAGTGTAATACCAACTTGAACAAAGCAAGAAGAGTTTTTTTTATTTTATTTTTGGATTTCCTGAAAAATTGTCATTTTGGAGATACGAGGATTCTCCCCAAAAGTGACAATGGTGAGGTAGTGCTTAATGACAAAAGAATACACTTGACCCAGAGTCCAGGAACAATGCAAGGCAGGCTACAAGATGAATTTCTGGGTGAAACAGGGAAGTTGATGGTGAAATGAGGGGGTGCTTTACTTCATCTCTATTTATTTGTTTTTTTTATTTATTCAGCATATGAACAAGTAACAGTAGATATTACAAAAGGAAATAAAATAAAATAAAAAGTAGTTATGGTTCAATGGGGTAAATGAGGGACTTGTGGTGTTATGAATAAATATAATACCCAAGTTGGGTAAGTGAAGGACTTCACAAACAATGCTAGGCAAGGAACTCAACAGCAAGCACTCAAGAGGTGCTGGTGAGAAGAAGCGGAATCAAAATGAGGAAAACACTCAAAGGCGCACGGTGGCTAAGCACGGTCGTAGCAGCTGAAGTATCACTTGTGGAAGCTGAGATTATCTGGTACCTGCACGTAGATCAGGCGAGATCTTAAACTGAGGAGTTGATTACAGATAGAGGTGCGTGAGACTGAGTTAAGTGCTCTTAAGAAAGCGACCAACCCAGCCGAACGCAAAAAAAGCAACCGGAAACATATAACATGAAGAACGGGAAGGACACCCATCAGAATACAATAAAAACGTATCATAGTATACCGATTTTAGAGGTATATGTGTGTTTGTGTATCACAAAGCACAAATGAATGAACAGGATTTTCTCATACAATAAATGTTTGAGGAAACACCTTACATCAACATTTATTGACATTGAAGGGGCTCCTGACACAAACATACCAGGAAACTCGAGTCAGATAATGTGAAGCATGAATTCGCTGAATCCTCACCAGTCAGTAAAATAAAAGTAATCAACATTGACAGGCAAGATATCTCTCATAACTTTGATCATGCATTATGAATTCTGCATGTATTATTCACACAGGCGAAGAAACGTAGCTTGAGGATGTGGCCTTTTTCCTCTCTGCTTGATGACTTTCTAGTGAGGTTGCAGTCTTGTTTTCTCTCCACTATCTTGGCTGAACCTGCTAAAATAAAATAATAAGATCCGAACACCTAAAGGTCTCATATGCTCAACCTCTTCAATAAGTCTGCAGGGCCTAAACTCAAATTCAGCACAGAGGGAAAACAGACAGGTGGGCAGCCTGGTTGTCATAACATTTCATTTAAGATCAATGTTTGTCTTTAAACACAGGGAGCCACCACTGGATTGGGATGCTTAAAAAGTTGGGCAGGGCAATCAATCATCGCTAAAAAAATCAAATGGCTTTTTTTTTTATAACTGGATAATGCTAAAACTTTCAAAATTGTTGTTTGGATTAGGTGTCATCACCTGATTGGCCAAATGCAGAAGACAGCAGGGTCCCCCTACCAGATTTTGGTGGATCAGCTTGTTCTTTTCTCAACCAAGGAAATTTTGTTGCATTTGTGTCAGGACACAATTTTTTATATGTTGGCTATATATCTTTTCCCTGGTACCGGTGGATCGCTGAGGGTCCATGCTGGGCCTGTGCAGGTGTATAATTTATCTGGGATTAGTGTCTGTTTCACAGTGCAGGGTCACTTCCATCATCACATGTGTAATGTGATTTGACAAAACCAGGCTTATGTCTCCCTAAATGAAAATGTAGGTTTTGGTACCTGGGGAAAGAACAGACCTTAAGGAATGAAATGATGGATGTTTCATGTAAATCTGAGCAAATTTGATGGACTCGTGATGATTTAAAATATGCTACCTAGATAGGTTTTCAAATGCAAATGGTGGTGGGAATTCATCCATGCATCCATCCATGCATCCATCCATTTTCTGAACCGCTTTTCCTCTACACACACACTCATACATTATTCTCATTGTATATGCAGTAGTATACATATCACAGTACCTGCTGCATCTCCAGGCAAATCTCCTTGTTATTCCACACTAACAGATACAAATTATACTTCATCAAGCTAATAGAGCATCTCTGGCCTTTCAGCCCCTTAACGTATACAAACACACTTCATGCTCATTTATATGTGCTGATGCACTACATATACACCAGCCACTCCTCAGGTTACTATCATCATAACATGTAGACCTTGTTCTTGGGAAATGTACTGCATGTGATTGAGTAAGAGCTCTTTATATGGTCACACACTTTACTGCCAGAGTAGTACTCATGTGTTTCAATCATGATGCTGAATAGCTTTTCCACAATGACTTCAAATGCAATTTAAACTGTGAAAAGTGACCATGGAAGCTGTGCACTCCAGTTTAGGCCTGACAGAAATGATTTGAAACCAACATGTTGATTAATTCAGCCAAAGCTCTTACACAATATGTAAGCATCGCCATGTGTCACCAAAGTAAAAGTATTCTTGAAGGTTACAATGTATGCTACCACTTGATAGATACATATATGGACTCTGCTGCACTCTCTAACATTTTCATGGCACTCACATACTAATCAATCGAAAGTCAGGCTTGGGTGCTAATGGGTTCCTAATTTAATAAATGCATTGTAACCCTTTAATTCCTTATTGGGGATTATAAAAAAGAAACACACATATAAGAGTATGTGTCCACAGAAGCAAATAAATACAGCAGTCCTAATTGACCAACAGCTTCAGATAATGATGTAGTGCTATTTGTGGCTTTAAGTGCAAATGTGCAGAAAGAGTCAGTAGCAAATGTGTAACATAATATATGAAATGCAGATATGCAAAATAGCAGGGGTGGTCTTATTGTGCAAATGGATGAGAGTACAAGGCAGGAGGTTGAAAGTGAGAGGTAGTGGACCGAGTTCAGCATCGTGACAGCCTAATGTATGAAGCTATTTGTGAGTCTTGTGCAGGCTTTCAGCGGGAGGAAGTGCAGCCACACAGTGATGCAGCCAGTGACGGCATTTTTAATAAAGCCTTTTAGAAAGTGCACATGCTAAGAGGTGGTGCTTGAGATTTCCTCAATTTGCAGAGAACATAGAAGCATGTATTGAGACTTCTTGGCCAATGATGTGATAATATTGGTCCAGAAAAGGTCCCCAAAAGTGTGCAACCCGAGGAACTGCTCTCTTGCTGCTCTTCAAGAGCATTGATAGTTTAAACTACAGATAAAGGGACATTTGGGTTTTGACATGCGACTAAAATATCTCCCATTGAAAATTTGTGTGGATTATCAAGAATAGGACAACAAAAAACGCTGTTGAGCATTGAACATCAAGCAAGAATGGGAAATAATTCCATCTAGAAAGCATCAACAATGAAGAGGTGATGTAATATAATAGTAAACATGCCACTTTTTGGGGACAGGCATCAAATTCAAAATGAAGGAATGTTAGCCCCATAAAAAAAAACAAAAAAAGCTTATCTTTGTAGTGTATTGAATTGGATAGATGAATTTATATTTTGTTTTTATTTACATTTAATACAATACACCAACTTACTTGGAATTGGAGGTTTTCATGTTCAACAGCTCTGTTTTCTCCTTTATTTATACTTACCACCCTCTCATTAATTATGAGTTGCACAGAACCATTTGTACTATTACAAAATCTATTGGACGTTTGCCTTTTGTACTAAATGCTACAACCGTGAGCAGCCTCAACGTGGAACCTGCCCCCCCCCACACACCCCCAACAACTAATGCATCCGAGAGAACATAGACTTTGACTTCAATTTGCTTTTTTGTCATTCAATAAACACATGGTCAGTGCACATATCAAACAAAATTTGGGGACCTTAGCTCACAGCAGAAAATGAAATAAAAAGTTAAGAATCACAAGGTGCAGAGAAAAAAAAAAGTGACCTAGTGATTTCATGACATCAGCATCAGGGGCAGCTCTTAGTCTATATTTTAAATTGTGGGTTTTCAATCGTCTTACAGCCAGGGGGGAACAGCTACCTGAAACTTTGATTATTATTATTACTACTATATATGCATATTATATTTATACATCATATTATAGTTGTAGTAGTAGTAGTAGTAGTAGTAGTAGTAGTACTTTGTTACAGCTGCAGTTGTTTTTTAAGTGGTCTGTAAATAAAGTTGAGTCAACTGTCTCACTCTGCAGACCGTGGACTGTTGTATATTAATATCAAGCGAAAATAGACAACATTTGTGAGATTTATTCTTCAGCCATGCAAACACTGAAAAAAATATATAACGGAGTGCAGGGCCATCTATTCTAGTTACAAAATGACACAGGCAGCTTTCTTGGGTAGCACACTACATTGTGGCTGAGTGCAACATTTGTCAATTAAACATTCTCAGTCATAGCACAATCCACGCCTGAGTATTTGATCACTGTCTGCACCCAATTTATCTCAGTTGCTTTGCTCATTGCTTCTTTGTCAAAACACACTGGTCCATTGTTTACAGGAGGAGGAGAAATTTTGTATGCTTTTTAATGGCCACATTTGCAATTTGAATATTTTATCGTAGAGCCATTAATAATTTCCACGACTCGGTACTGAGGTGCTGCTCAGAGCAACAGTCGAGAGAAGGATGTTTTGTTGACAGGAGAGCGGTGTTTGCTGTTATATTTTTACATCAGCCGATTTTTCATAATTGATGGTTTTATTGCCAGGAAGAACTGCTATTACCAACATTGTAAAACACCGAGTGCTGTGTTCAAAGTCATGTGTGGTTTACTAAAAGTCACTTTTCTCAAAATGACCCACACTGAGTTTTATTACGACAATAAGCTTAACAGTCAAAAGTTAAATACCCCTTAAGTTGTATAGTTTGGAATTTAGGTTTCTGAGAAGTGCATTTCGCTTTAAAAGACGCACAAAAAACTTTCAAGTATTTGAGGTAGGATACTTGCAAAGTACAATTATTTGTCACTTTTAAGAAATCTTAGGGCTTGGAAGGGGAAGAGGTCTGGTGTTATGCTAAAACCAGGAAAATAATCCTGGCCCTACCGAGTCTGTATCTCTCCAATATAAAATCCCTGAGACATAAAAAGAATTACAGGTGAAGTGTCAGGGCATATATTCAGGAAGCCTGCCTTCCTGTAGGTGTTCTGGCCATGTCCCACTATTACCTCCATGTGTGTCCTCTTCAATGAATCTATGGAAACTACAGAAGGCCATTTGGAAATGAGGAAAACCTTTGTTATGTGGTTGTCTCCTTTGAATAATGAAATTTTAACCTTGGAATTGCCATTGTTTTTTCATCATTGGGTTTTATTTTATTTATTTGTCGGTTTTGGGGGAAATTGTTGTTTTCAAGTTTTGCCTACCTACTCTTTGGGGAATGGAGGGCACTCAGGCTTAGATAATTCTGAATTACTGGTTCAAACCCATCTGTGATTGTCACCAGATGTGTGTGAGTCTCTTTCCCGCAAGAGCAATTTTATTATGCTGATGAGCCTCTCATCCTCATGGAAAACACATTAAGGTAAATATATGCACATTCTTTTCAACTCTGGGGCCCAACAGTGAGAAAATTCAATGAGGTTTAATGTTTTTTGGGGTCCACAAAAGCTCTCCCGTGAAATCTATCTTTTATATCCACTTTCATCAGTATGCAGACAATGATTTTTTTATTGAAGTCATTTGTGGTTCTGTTTTGGGGGAAAAGAATGAGATGAATATTAAATTTCTTGTATCTGGAGTTGGTTTAGTTCAAGAACATGTTTTATGCCACGAGTGCTGTTGTAGGCTTACGTGGAAACATCAACATTAAATGTTGCTGGGAGGTTTTTGTGTTTTGTTTTTGTTTGCATGTTGTAAATTTCAACAAGATGTTCCAGACCCACTACAGCAGCAACTTAGACAATTGGATTATGAGTGAGTGGAAAATG
Source organism: Syngnathus leptorhynchus (assembly GCF_054491065.1). Lineage (NCBI taxonomy): Eukaryota > Metazoa > Chordata > Actinopteri > Syngnathiformes > Syngnathidae > Syngnathus > Syngnathus leptorhynchus. The sequence goes on from NC_141202.1 coordinate 6,996,833, forward strand.
TAGGTTACTGCTTAGCTTGTCAGGGATGTTTGCTTTCTCCCATGTGGGGGAAAATGAGTTTCACTGACATCAATCAGCTTGCAAATTAATTGTTAGTCTTTAAAATAACTAAGCTAGTTTTCGCAGCCCCCAGAATATGTAATTCCGAGAATTATTAAAAACTGGCAACTGTAAAAGCCCAAATAAATCCTTTTACAGAATGATTCTGCGAAATGAGCTGACGACTGTGTACTAATTTATCCATTTGCAACAGCATTTAATATCAAGCCATATCTTAGTTGTTGATTTATATCATACATTTTTTTAGGGTGTAATAAGACAAATGTTGAAAAGAAAAATTCTTTGTTGCCATTGATTGCATTGGTGCTTGTCTGTTCCCCAGGGGGGCAAGATATGGCTCACTGTTCAAATTAAATTTCACATTTATCACTAGACATTCAGTTCTTAACAAGCAGATATAATATTATGGACTTGTGACACTATTCAACTTGATTGAGAGCTGCTGTTGCATGCACACAGTTGCCAGCAACTCGTATACTCCTTTTTTGTTGTTCAAGTTGATTGAGAACTGTTGTTGCATGCACGCAGTTGCCGGCAACTCACATTCTTTTTGTCTATTATAGATTTTTTTTTTCTCTGAAAACTCAATTATTTGCTTCTCCACCATGAGGAAAGTTAACAACATTTCTAACAAGTGCTGATCTCAAAAGTAAAAATTACAGGCTTTTGCATTACAGCATCTTTGCTTCAGACAAGGTCATCATGATAGGAAAAGCACTACTTTGCAGGAGAGTGAGCGGGGTTAATGAAACAGCACTGGTCACTCAAACAAGTTGAGTTCTGGGAGTCTTAAAAAAAACACACCATGTAGTTTACCTGTAATGCCTGATCCTTGGGCTGTTTAAAAAACATGTCTCAGACACATATTAAGACACACACTGGAAGTGTTTTAAAATGTTGGTTGGAAAAAAAATGTATATGATTCCTTTAAAGCATTGTTGGAAAATATTTGGTTATCTGGTAGCATAACATGCTCTGTATTTAAAATTTGTTTGCGATGAAGTACAGTACTAATCTGTTAAGTGGTCTGGGAGGAGAGTGAAACCAGTGACTATTTCCAAAGAAGCTTTGCTCTACGTAGGAGCTAAAGAGCACTCACAGGTTTCCTCATGGGTCTATTAAACATTTAAATGATCTTGGTAAGCAACAGAGCTCATGAAAAATGTAGTGATCAATGCTTCAACAGCCCTTTAGATTTGCCATGTGAGGCAGTTTTACCATGATTAGAGTTTAAATCAGAGTATATTTCATGTTGTACACATATTCCAATATGCTGTATTTCAAATGTTTTGGTATTTCATTTCAGTCACATTTTTTCAGTTCTATGCAACTAAAATACCTTCGACTTACTGTGCTTTAAACCGAAATGGGAAATCCAGGACAAGAAAGTCAAACTTCTACCACTGTTTGGCTTTCACCACAGATGATTCTACTAGATTGGTAAATAAACTTGTTTACCTGCCGGTTGAGTACAAGCATCGGCAGTTAAACGATTTTGATCCAACCTGGCCCTGTCACCAGCCTACTGGTCACCGCTGGATGAAAGGATGAAAATAATGAGACGATGGAGAAAAGGAGCCGGTTTAATGAAGATTTCAATTAATGAGGGACCTGCAAATTCTGTATTGCATATTAAGGGGAGGGTGAACGCTAAGGACTACGATCTCTCATCGTAGACCTCATTTATGATGACCTGATTATTAGTATTTCCCAGTAAACATTATAAATGAACTGCAGTAAATCAGGCAAGGAAATGATTTTATCTGGAGTTGATATCTTCCAATACTTGGTGGGCTTGTTAAAAAAGCTATACATTTACAAATAGGGAAGAAAACTCGTTATTTACGACTTGATTTGTATTCTTTTTTTTTTTATATATATCAGTGTTTTAGCAGCACAGATCATTTCTAAAATATCTTGAAAATCAAGGACGTTGTGGGCATATTTGTTCCAGCAACATCTCAATGTCACTGATGTAATGTGGTATATACGAGAGCAACAAAATGTATTACCCCATGATGACACAAAGTGTTGACTGGTTATTTCAATCAAATGAATAACACCCAATACAGTTTTGTTCACTCTTCAAGTTTCTATCTATTTCAAATAATGAATTTTGCCCTTCACAAAAAGACCTTCCTTTAATTTTCAGCCAAGGCTGGACTCACACTCACTGCTGAAACACTTCGCAGGCAGTCATGAAACCATGGCAACTGGAGTCACAGTCTCACAATACATTCCAAGAGCCAAGTTTCTCTCATTCAGATGTAGCATTTGAAAAAGAATGTGGAAGAATAATGTGGCATCAAGGAGTCAAAAGAAAATTGTTGAAGTGTTTAGTCCCCAATTAGGAATTGCAGAGTGAGGAAAGGCATGCTGGTTACCTTTTCAAATTACTTTGAACCTGAATGGCGGAACTCATCTTTATACAGTCAAAAGAGAATGCTTTTTTTTTTTTTTTTTTTATGTTGCGTTTTGAAACGTTGTTTTCCCCTACAGGCCGCAGTGATCGGGTTTATTTTTTCTAAGGTAGGCTGCCAACAATTAATGGACACAAAACAAACAAAACAAAACAAAAAAAAAACACTTGTTTAATGAAAAAGTGCTGACAAACGGGTGAAAAAGCAAATAATGCGAGCTGAATCTTTTCTCAGATCTGATAACAATCCTGATCATTTGAATCAGGGTAACATAAAACAAGCTCGATTTGGCTCTTGAGAATATAAACCTATCCTGAAAAGCCTTTTAATTCATGTTTTGATTTTAAACCACAGCAGTAATTAACAAGCCCCAAGTTTGCATGTCCGTCACATTTGTCGGTTCCGTTTATGTTTTGATACTATCAAATGTAACAAAATACTGTACAGGGCCTCTGAGAACGAAGTTCGACACCATGGCAACAACAGAGGGTTTGAAAAGTTGTTAGCTGAGAAAAGCAGCAGTGCTTGTGTAGAGTTGTTGGACTGGAACAGATATACGTTAATTGGAAGTAAATCTGACAGCTCAGGGAAGAAAAGCAGTACACCATAGAGAGGGAAAGAAATGCTACCATTGTCACCTAAAGCCGAGAATGTATTAAACGGTAAACTCTGAAAATTGGTCTTCACTATATTGCTTGGTTTTTATTGTTCATGTTATAAACTATATTACTTCTCCTAAACCAGAGTAATACAGACTACATGATTATTAATTAAAGATTAGATTCTGCAAATATGCCTTTCGAAATGTCCAGACCAAACAACCATACATATCTTGTTATAATCTTCAGCTTTGCATCAACGAATAAATTGAGAGAAGATTTAAAGGTCAATCTTTAGTTTGCAAATGACTCTTTACTGGCAAAAGGCAAGGTTGTTAATCTTAACCCTTCAGATAGATCCTTACTATCCTAGACTGCTCTGGGTCTGAAATATCATTGCCCTTTTAATTATACCATCGTGACTAATTAGAAGGAATTCATACTGATATCAAACTGAGCTTTATCAATGTAAGTTTCCAGGATGTGTTGTATGAAATTTAATGTCATCACAAGTTGCAGGGATAGTTTTGTTCAACTTGGGCTTTTTGCATGTAATGCTGTGAGAATTGTAATATGAAGGCTGAAACAAAAAAGCACTTTGCTTTTGTCTTTGCTCTGATCAAACAGTCAACCATGCTGGAGGTGCCTAATGATTAGCATAATCACTCAGTCCCCAGAGTACTCGATCAGCTTTGGTGGCAGTTGACGAAGCAAACCAGCAGGCATGATGGAAAGGAGCTTTTCTTACTTATAATTACTCGCAAATGTTCTGCTCGGTGAATTCTCCATTTTGTTGCTGAGAGGTATGAAATCTGTAAATGTAAATAAATGCATGTGTCATGAAATACATCCTCTCCTGTTGCTTTCGAGAAACCTCACTCCAAACACACATTGAAGTAAATAACCTAGAGGCAACTAAAATGCTAATTTGGACTGCAAGGTTACAAGGGAAGAATATACAGCCAATGCTTTTGTTTGTACTGTGTATTTTCTACTGCACATGTTTACCTACAGGCAGTTGCTGTCAGATGGAAGTTTGTGGGGCCCAAAATCAGGCTAAAAATATCAGTTAGATATGATTTGCATAAAATCATCACCAGTCATGATTTGGTTACATTTTTGTCGGCCTCTACAACCTTTTGTCGCTGTTTATTGTTTTTTTGTTATCGAGATAGTTGTGCTTCCAACTTGTGCTCTTTTATTTCGATAAAGTTTGTGTAATTGTTCAATATTTGTCTGCCAGCGCTGTGATCCATTCTTGGTCCGTTTGCCAAACATCACTTATTTGCATTCAGTTACTTTCATCACTTCCACACATATAAAAGCTTTCAAGTGCCTGATGAAGTAGCACAAAGTGTTTCTTTATTAACGTGAGTGTTCAAGCTTTTGGCAGAAATTAACATTATAGCCAGGTGCAACACTATATGAATATTAAAACAAAAGTACTTAGCTTTCTTTTTTTCTTGTGATTTATTTGATGGGATGCAATCTGTCAGGAAGATTACATTTTCTTTCTAAGTCAGACCTGCACAAGAGGTCCTCATTTCGATAGGTATTGGTAAAAAAAAAAAAATAAAAAATAAAAAAAAAAAAAAATATATATATACACACACACACACACACACACACACACACACACACACACACACACACACACACCACACACACACACCACACACACACCACACACACACACACACACACACACACACACACACACACACACACACACACACACAAATAACCAACCAGCAAAATGTTACTTGATATGGATGAAAATGACACCACAATCACAATCTTCAGCGGAAGGATCGACATTGCTGACATTCAGCCTTTACCATCTCAGTCCAGTCTTCCCTTCTCAACATGACTGTATGAATGTACAGGACACTAAAACAATCCATCTTATCTATCATAAGGTACAACTCCCATGTCATTGTTTTCTCTGGTGGGACTCCATGGACTAGAGTAAGCATTGATTAATGGGACTGTGAGTGAAAATTGTAATCTGCAGTTATGAAATTCATGACCTACTTTAAAGACTAATTAGAAAAAGCAAATGCTATTTTTTATTCACCAGGCCTAGGATAAAACACTACTTAACATTGACTACAAGGCACATCATATTACCCCAGGGTTTTATTTTATATATATACATGTAATGAATTGCCACTGTCAAATCTTAGATAGTAGACTAGACCTAGAAAATTGCTAAATTTAGGGTAACATTTAAATGAAGGACTATTTCTTCCCATTCACACTACCGTAAAAAAAATGAATATTCCATTGCTCTAATTAACAATAACTTGCTTGAGCCATTCCACTTGGAGAAGATGTGGTGACACTTTAAAACCATCTAAATAAGGAAATAGTAACTTTATTGTGAAGACTTAATTTTTAATTAATATCCTTGAACCTGGCCCACTTATTCTGTTTCTCCAAGTCTGTTCATTGAGAGCCCCTATGCAACCTGTTTTATTTGTGACGCTCTTCTAACACATAAACAAATCCAGCAGTCATCACACCGCTCAAAGGCATCAGAAAAACATGTTGCATTATTACCGCCTCAGAGAAGAACACTGTTGCTTTTTAAAAATGATCCTTCATAATCTGTAAACAATCCGTGTTTTCAAATGTGAAATCCTTAAATCAGCTTAGTGCATAACAGTTCTTTTATAGAATAACTGGGTCACTTCAGTTAATTTACCTACCGATACTGTGCAAGCCTTTCATTTTATTCCATATGTTATTCCTGTTTCAACTGCTTTTCTAAAATAGAAAATAAAACCTGGAATAAAAACTGAAATAAAATTTAGACAAACAGTTCACCACATGAAGAGAAGGAAAAGGTTATTCTGCTACTTCAAATTGGTATCAGGAACCTTGAAGGATTTGTAGTAGAGAAATATTTTGATTTTGACACTTGTTATCCTGTTAAAGAAAAACAATAAATGCATATAATTTTTTGGGGATCACAAAATATAGAGGAGGTTGTAGACCTCCATATGGGTGACCTGCACTATAGCTTCAGTAGGGAGGGAAAACAGACACAAATAATGTCTATAAGTGTTTATCAGATTTATAAGGACAGGAAAATAAAATGTTAAATGTTTAATTTTTGTTTTTTTAAATAATGCAAATCTAAACTTGAAATATTGCAGAACACCTTGGCGAGAAGCAAAAATATGACCGTTTTTCATTTTGCTGACAAACTCCCTTGTAAATTAGCTTTAAATATTAATTATTGTGCGCTAAATTATTGAGGGTCTTAAAGCGTGGCTCAAACTCCTGAGGCTGCATACTCGCTATGCAATAAACAGGAATCTATTTAAATGCACAGAACTTGTTCCTGCCACTTCTGCTCCTTCAAACCCTTATAACATAATGAAACATAGTAACTGGAATATCAATCAGAGGCCTTAATAATAAAACTAGATATGAATAGTATGGATTGAGAGGATAAGCTCCAAATTTTGAGGAAACTTGTCATCAGCCGGCATAATTTTCCAATTTAAAAAAACGTATTTATTAAAATGGCTTATGAATTTTTAAATACTCACATGTATCTTATTGGATCCAATACAGCAAGTTTGCACATGTCCTTACACTATTTAAAAAAAAATGTGTGTGGTGGAGTGTAATAGACTGTAATTTGTATGAATTAGTGTAATTAGTATGAATTTGAATGTCAACTTTTTTCCGACTACTTATCCTGTTAGGGTGAACTGGAGCCTATTAGGACTTACTGTGCATAAGAAGCGGGGTATACAGTTCCTTAGATTGATCAGCCGTCAATTGCATCGTGGAATAAACATGGCTGTTTGTCTCTGTACAACAGAGATGCCATTTCAGTCATCAATAGTCATCAATCACCCACTGATGCAAAATCTAAATTTGTGGATGTTTTTATTCGGTGAATTTCTGCTTATCGTGTAAAATCTTCCTTTGTTTCCAAGGGTCAGTATGATGTTGTTGTTTATCCATTCACAACAGAACCGGCAAAACTATCCAGGTTGGTATGTTATCCTTGACAGCAAACCCATCAGAGAGTGCAGTGTATGGATTGTGGTGTATTTTTTATGTTTATTTATCCATATGTTTTTTGCCCTCTTTATTCAGTGTGTCTGCCGAGAGAGATAGATGGCATAAACTACTTCAGTCATTTATTACTGGAAAACAAAGCACGAGAGCAGCATTGTGTCAAGCTTATGTGATTCATTCTAAACCAATGCACATTGTTCTTTTTATAGTAAACGTGTTTGCTTTCGTGTTTGCAAATCATTCGTGACAGTGATCAAAATATTGTCAGTCCAGAAATAACGGAGATTCAAGAGCATTTTCAAATGTAGACTTTAAACTTCCACGTAAGATTTGTCATTAAAATATGACAGCAAAATAAAAGTATCATCTTCTTGTATAGAAAAATTCATTTTAATTGCCTTTACATATTATCGCATAGCGTTCTCATAATTTGTCTAACTGCTAAAGGCAACGTTATGGCTTGGGCATGAATGGCTGCTCATAGAACGGGCATGCGGAAGGCAAAAATAGTTTTTTTTTTATGTATATGGTTTCATTTTAAGTTTTGTTTTAACGTTAGATTCATAGTAATGGTCCCACTTCTCATTTCTCACATTTTAAATCGATTTCAGACTCTCCAATTCACTTGCTTTATCTCGTTTTCCGCTCATCGTCCACACCGTTTGCTACCTTCGATTTATTCAGCTCAATCACTTGAACAGTGGAGGCAATCATCGGTATGCTCATTTTAACAAGTTGGGAGCTTCACTTGCTGCAAATGGCTTTGGTTAAGAAGCAGCTTTTATAGGTGCAGGCCTCATTTTCGTGACAGTCACTTAGGGGGAAATGCTATGCTACGCTTGTGCTGACATGAAAAGTAAAAAGCTCTTCCTGATAGTCTCATTAATATGTAAATTTAAACCCACAAGTGTATCCTCACATCATTAAAAAGTCACCGCACTCCTTTTTCCTCATTTAGTTAATGGAGCATAAAAATTAAAAAAGGAAAGACATTTAATTGTGAAAAAAAAAAAAATGCATCTTTACTGTTTACATCCTGCATGACTTGGACGACTAATTGGATGACGAGACCAAATGGAGCCTGAACTACAATAAATAGCAATAGGTCACAAAGTATTGTTGAAAGAGGAACAGCTCAATACAAATTATTGGGGACATTTAAAACTCATTGCTATTGGTTATCAGATAGTAATGTTCAAATTAGCATTTACTATTAAATTACTATTTGTAAAGGACCATATTGTGTTCATTAATTTGTCAGGGCTTTGGTTTAAAATTCAAATCCTGTTGCAGGCTGCACGTTTGAAAATGAGAACTGGCAAGGTTGCTACGTGATTAGCCTCCTGCCAAGGTGCCCTTTATAATTAAATGATAAATGTGTGTTGTTCTATTTGCATGTGAATGTATGACATGAGTTGGGTATTGAGTTAGGCCATCAATTATTATGCCGTATCACAGCGGGATGCTGTCAAGAGAAAAGCACTGTTCTCCTGTGTCTTATCATTTTTTTTCTGATATCCTCTGAATCTCACTCAGGGTCCTTTAGGTAGGATAAGAAATTGGGTTTGTTTGTCGATTGCGCCATACTACCCATAGACTTTGAAATAAAAGTGGATGTCTCTTTGCTCAGTGGGCTCCACCCAAACTCAGAAAGCAAGGAAAAAAGTATCTTTAGTAAGAGCAAATTGAATCTTTTATGTAAAAGAGAGAAATATAGAATTTAACTTTAGTTCAATTTCTGTGGGTTTTTTGAATAAATTCAATCGCTTTCTTCAACACTTTCTCCTCCCTATTTGATGATGTACTGAAGGTCATGGTCGTTTGGTATTGAGTGAAATGTCTTACTTTTCCCTTTTGTGTTCATAATATTAACCAAGCAGAAATATTTTTGTGCCCAGCGCAAGTCTTGTACCAAGTGCGGTCTGACGATGCATATGGATGGAGTCTTCTTTCTGTTGGTATTTTCGGTAAATATCACATCAATCAAAAGGTGGAGAATGTCTTTTTTCTTTTAACATTTTTTTCAATTCCGATTATCAAGATTTTGAATCGTTTTGACAGACCGGGTACTGGAAGTAAGAACAATAATGATTATTGTCAAATTGTACTCTTAATTGTACTTTAGAAGCCTCAAACTCGTTAAACCATGACAGGATCTCGCCATTTTTGGTTTCCCAATCATTTGTATGCGCAAGATGTCCTCCATATATCTGTCCCTGTTATAATTGGGTCAGTAATCTGTAAAGCGGTGCGTATACGTAACTTTCTTATCATTCTGTGTGAAAGTTTTTACATTACAGAGTGTTTTTACATCAGAGCTCCCAAAGATATCATAACCCAATCGAGTGCCTTCATCACTTCATCAACGTCATAAAAGGGGCACGTGTCACATGCTTATTTGAAAAGGATATCTTTCACATTGATTCTTCCCCACGCTTCACCAATATCAGAGGAGCACTATACTAGAGTACCAGGAGAGTAATACGTGCCCTGTTTAAGTTCTACCCCTGATCTTCCTGTATCAATTCATTCCATTTAAACAATAGCGTGCTTCTTAACATGTGACCTTGTTCGCATGGAGGTTGTTGGAGCATACCGTGATGAACAATGCCAGCAAATGAATACTTGTTTTAATATCCTGAGACTGTAATTAAATGGCCTTGTTCCTAATTCAATGTCACTTAAGCAACTTCCTTTCAGAAGGTGTGTTCAAAATCAATATGAGTTTCAAACAAAGGACATGCAAGGCAGCTCAATACATATACCACAAGCCTAAAACGAAATGAAATAAAGTCACCTTCATTTTCCATTTTTAAAGTCTACTTTGCTATAACGGTATGTTCTATGAAACGACATGACCCATATTCAGTTTTCCGGATTCAAAATCAGCTTTATTGGAACCCCTGCTGTAGACCTTTGTTCAAAGTGATTCTGGCAGATTCAAAGCAACGATTTAACGGATAGGATAAAAAGCTGACGTTTTCATAATTTACATGATGTTATAATTACAGTATCTTCATAATTCCAAGGATTAAAGGTCACTTAGAATCAGTGCTGTCTTTCCGCTTGCTGTCTCATACACCCATCACTACATAAAACAGCTTCACTGCAGGGAAGCCAACAAATACAAGATGCAAAGGGACAAATAAGCAGCAACAAATGCATAGACATTAATGAATACACTAAGACTGAATGAAGGGAGGGAGGGACGGATGGATGGATGGATGGATGGATGGATGGATGGATGGATGGATGGATGGATGGATGGATGGATGGATGGATGGATGGATGGATGGATGGATGGATGGATGGATGGATGGATGGATGGATGTGAGGGATGGGATGAAAGGGAGGAATGGACGGACAGACAGAGAGAGGGAGTGACGGATGGACGGATGTCACAGCTTACTACATCACAAAATGGATTGATGATGTCAACAATGTCCCGCGGAATCAGGGAAGCAAAATATCAACACAATGGCTATTGAATGTATCATCACTAGTTGCATCACTTTGTAGAAACCGCCATCTGCGGAAAGACTTGCAATGCATAGTAAACACACCTTGCGAGATCTTCACTGCCACCCTGCTGAGCTTCTCAGACATTTTTGACTTCCGTGAACAACAGAGCCATGAGCATTGCTGACGACACCTCCATCCCCTCCCACACCTCTCCTGCCTTCAAAAAGAAAGTACTGACGCCTCCACCTCGATCCACAAGACTTGTGGACAGCACCTTCACATCAAGCTGTCAAGATTCTAAGCTGTGGCCACTTGTTTCCCCTGGCCCATGAATCTAACCTATACACTTTCACTAAAAATCTACGTGGACTTATTGCAGCCACAATGTTTATCACTGTACTGTATCTCAAAATCTGCTTTTGTGGTCCGGAAATAACTATATAAATCACAATCCACTTGAAATGTGTTGCAAGGTCTGGCTTACCCCACCCTCAATAGTATACGTCCGAATTCAATCATAAAAGGTACTGTAAATTCAAGGAATCTCATAAATTAAAACAATGTGCTATTAAGAAGTGCGGGAGCCACTGGACTGTCAATATGGAGTTTGAATTCCATCTGGTTGTGGTGTATGATAAACTTGTGAAGATCTACAAAATATTCACTATTTTGAAAATGAAATAGTACAGGAAATTAAATGTCATGAAGATACCATATGCTGTATGTATAGATGAATAGATGTCATACAATAGATCAATATTTGGTGTATGTACAGTGTTTGCCGTTGAAGCCATTTGTCATATATGTGATGCGTACTTTGCTGATTCTCTGCCGAATTACAAACCCCAGTAAGAGCATATAGCCCTCAGCTCACTTATTCAGTGGAGAATAATTGAGTTTCTGCTGATTCTGTTCCTCCCTAAAATATTTACAGCTGTTGTGCTGAAAAAAAAAAAAAAAGTTGAAGCTGCATCATTTATGGTGGACAATAGCAGTAATGTGTACACTATAAAAGGCTTTTAATGTTTAAAACAAAGGCAGCAGGAAGTGATTTCTTTTGATTAGTACTAACCTAATGGACCAGTGGAACAGCAATTTGCTTTCTGTTCAGTCGAACGAGGAATTTCATGACACCTCATTCTCTTGGCACTGCATTCAAAATGCAGAAAACAAGGCGTAGTCTCAGCAAGGAAAAACTCAGAAAGGTCATTTAAAATTTTATTCAAAAGGGTACAGGGAACAATTGGAACATAAGAGACAAGCATGCAGCACATAGCAAAAATGAAGTCATGAGATTGAACAGAAACATAGAAATACAAAAAAATGGAGTGATCTACACTAAACCTGACCTTAAAGTAGTTCAAATAGATCACGAGAGGCCACGTGCTCATTATGTTGTGCTACTATTTTTCCAAGATTGTGACAAAACGTATCGTTGGTATTAATCACAAAATCCGTACAACTGCAACACATTCATCAGAAGCTAAAACCCGTAGCGCTTTGGTGACTCTAGATAACCTTGAGCCGATTGCTGGCCACCCAAGACGGAGATGTTTCATTAGAATGTGGGCCCTATCCACTTTCAAAGCTACTTGCCGTGGCAACGGGTGGACGAAAACCAAAAGAGGCTTAAAGAAGATAATGCAAAGAAGCTTCCCTTCGGGAAAAAAAAAAAAAACCCTCCCCATCAATTTTCCGAGTTGAGACTGAAGACAAGTAAGCGATGATGTCTTTTAAATGTCCTGCCACAGATTTATTTTAGAACTCAAATGCTTTACAGTGAAATGTCTGGTGAAAAATAAAATACAATTAATAATTAAATACATAAAATGAATCCAGCCCTGTGTTGCCATGTTGGATGTTATTTTCTATTTCAAAATGTATATAACACAAGGCACACTTAATGACAATAAAAGCTTGACCTGATAGCTGATCAAGACTGAACATACTATAATACCATGCTCATTGATAGATCAACAAATCACTTTTGCCCACTACTACAATTTACAGTGTACAGAAAAATTCTGCTCCAAAAGGCTGCACAAGTCACCGTGTGAGAGCTAACGAATACGAATAAAGGCAAAGCTGATGACAGATAAGGCACCCCCAGACTTTGACAGATTTGCTCCTTAAAAATCACCTATATGGTCACCTGAAATTCCATTTCATTGTACTGATAAGAGACAAGTGATAGCAGATAACAATCTGTCAACACAAAGTAAATTAAAATTGCAGGGACTTAAAAGCTGATAGTATCTTGAAGCAAAATCCAATTTATTCTAACATAACATGCTGAACTACTTTGATGATGTATTTTGCTGTCTGTTGATGATTTTGATGGTTAATTTATACTATACATGCACAATATCAATTAACCTTTTTATCATAAAGTCAATTACTAGAAAAAACCCATTGTTCATACTGGCTGTTAGCATACAGTTCATGCATGTAACTTACTCACCATACTTTCTCAAACACTGACTTTTATGAGCTTGAAAATATACATCATAAAGGCGATTAAACCACCAATAATAGATTTGGATGTTTTTTTTTTGACAAATAAAAACTAGAACTGAACATTAGTCATGTTCTTGCATCTCACTGATAGGTGTGCATGGCATTTCTGCAAAAAGTGTGTTTACGCACTTGCTGTTATCTGAAAATACATACGAGCACAATTGGCTATTAAAAATGCACACGTGATCTTCTGTATATTAACCACAACCAGTGAATCATAACCTCTTACTTTACACTTCCCCATTCAATCATAAATGTCAATGCATTGCAGAAATTAAATCAAACCTGTTGATCAATGGGGCTTTTGTGTGAAGCACAGCAGCAAGAAATAAAACAAATATTTACTTACAGACATTGAGGTGCTTCTGGATGAGGTGGGGATTAGAAATAAACATTGGGATGTGAAAGAAATGATCTTAACATGTTGAAACAAAACAGTGGCAACACGTCACTGCAGGAAGGAAAAGCAAACATTTTGCTTCAACATCCAAATGGCACATAATTAATTATCAGAACCATATTTTAGTGCAACCAGAGTGCATAAGAAGTTTGATGGGGTTTTGTTTTTGTGTGAGACAGCACCCAAAATAATCGATGGGGAGACATACAAATATAAAAATAAATAAACAGTTAAAATAAAGTATGGCTTTTTATTTTTATACACAATTAAGTATATAAATGATTGCAATAGTCATCAGCGTAATTTTAAAATGGTAGTGAACATGTTACGCTTAACCCTTGTATGCTAAGGTCAGAAAATCTGAACAATGCATACTAAGTGCATTTGACTTAAAAAAAAAAAAAAAAAAACATGCAGCCTGCAGATGTTTCTTTTCAATTTACCTACTAATTATGATGTTATCTTATTCAAGGAAAAACCAAATGTGACACCTCATTCCACAGCCACAATCTTGTCGGCCTGAGAACAAGCGTGTACATGTGTGCAATGTAGATTGGTTTGACAGTTCCGGCAAAGCTGCAACCTGGCTCCAGCTGACCTTGACTATTTTTTCATTGATTATCAAATACTTTTGTTTTTAAATATTCCTCTCCCTCTTTTTGGCAATATCGTCCAAATCACATAACATTTCAAGCATAATACAAAATAAATAATAAAGCAAAAGCAAAACAGATATTTTTCTTTTTTCTATTGTTAATATTATGGAATGTTGACAGTGCACTAAAAGGAAGATATTCATTATCTGTCATCATATTCATTTCTATGCTAATGTGAAACTAGTTTCATATGAAAATGTAGTTTGAGACTTTCAAATAAAAATAAGTGGCTATTGCACATTGGTTTTGAGACATTTCCAACCACATGCTACTCCCGGGCTGTATTCCATAAAACATAATGACTATAATGCAAATACTAGACTGTTTCTTGCAGCTATCGATGCAGCCTGAACCTTTCAGCGGTTAGACGCAAATGTTTCATTTGTTCAACAATATAAACAGAGAGTGCAATAAAAGACCCCCGGTCACACATCATGAAACTTGATTTTTTTCTTTTTTAAAAGCAGTTTTATAAACACTGTTAAATGAATACTCAGCCCCAATTTTTTTGTTGCGTTTTTCCATTTAAAAGAGGGCAATTTTTTACGTCACGGGTCGTTATTACGTTATGGGCTCTTACTACGTTATAGTGCAACCTTTTTGCCATTGTCTCGTGGTCACGATTTTGCTGAATATTCATTGGCCAGAATCAGTCAACACTGAATGTGTTTGGGATGCTTTAATGAAAAAAATAGAAGGTCCTTATAAACCCACTCAAGTCATGAAAATCAATTATTTTCCCAGCTCCTTCACATAGTATTGGTCAAGCCCCGTTCACCCCCCACCCCCTGAGAGAGAACAAAATTGTGGAGCCCTGACCAAGATATTAGGGGTATATTACAGTCAGAGTTCACCTCTGCCTTCTCTTGGTAGAAAACCAAGAGATTGGATTAGCTAGAAGATGCCATCTTCTTCAATCAGCTTTGCAATCAGACGCTTGCTCAGATCTTGACAGTGACAAATGTGGCTTTTAATGTCCTGCTGCATGCAAGCTCCACATTAATTGCATTTTTCTGCAAGGTAGATGAGTGTCACAGAGTGACAATGGATGTTACAATTAACTCGGAATAGTATTATGGTCTGCGGCTCACTGTGCTGGAAGTCTGTGGAGGCTTTCGGGGTGTATATCGAAGGTTAGGTAAATGGAACAAATCTGATCATATCAGATCTGATACACAACTTGAATTTTTTTTTTTTTTTTATCTTTGTTTAAACCCAACCGTGCATCGATTATGTAAGCATATGTATTGGAGCTTGTAATTGACGATTGTGTTTTTACTTCCAGGTATATTCTGTTCGATTGATTTGTCAAACTATAAATAGCGCTGGATATCTATGCACAGTTTGACTATTAGGTATTGCCTGTGCAGACACTATTTACAATTTGAATAAACTCCTGAAAATCATTCAGCTATTTATGGGGGGGGGGCACAAGCAATTTTAATGCTGCGAGAAGATGGAAAATCAATCAATGCTATCACACAATTGTTACCAAGAGGCAATCCAACTGTTTGGAAAATGCTGAAAAAGGAGCCACTGGTGTTTGTGCAGCATTGTGCTATTGATCATAATGTATTTTGGAGAGATGTTCCTTGTGAAAAACTTTGTTGTCAGAGAACAAACATTTGTTATTTTCTGATGTGTGGGACGGAAAAACAACTGCTACTGGTATTTACTGGGTCTCTTATCAAGTTTTGGCTCTGAATTAAATACCCCGCTCCTCTGTATGTGCCCGAGGCATGCTTGAAGGCATTCATGCTGCTTTAACCCTGCTGTTTGCCACTGGGTTTGAGGCTTTTGAAATTGGGTCAGCGAATCCATCAATATTACAAGAAGTGGACCTTATTAGCAGATCAATTCTCCATACAACAAAACAAATAGGCACATTTTGAAAGTCCTTGTCGTACTAACGTATTTCTACAAAACCATTTGCTTGATGTTACAGCCAACTGGAGAAATGTACTTGTGATGAATGATAATGTTTCTTAAAACAACTCTTTTGTGTTTGAAATATACTTTTTTTTTTAGCATATTTTGTATATTCTGTATGTATAAAGTATCACCCCTTGACAAATTCCATCAGCCGCTACTGTCGCAAAGTATAATGAACAACATAGCGGAATAGCGTTTCTTAATGTAACAACATAACAAATAGAGGAAAAAAAAAAAAAAAAAAACAGCAAATAGCGTTAGGTTTATAATGATAAAAATCACTTTTTACTCACCTTTACAAATAATTCTCCACTGTCAAGCCCAACTACTAAGGAGATTCTGATGCGCAATTACCTATAAATAATTCGCTTCACTCATGGTTGAAGCAAGACCGAGAATCATGATGGTTGACTACACTCAATCTATTAAAGCAGATGAAATCCTGATTTCTAAGATAAAGAGGACATTAGCGAAATGGAAAGTCTGATGGATTAAAGGTATTGTATCACTTCACAACACAAACGCTGCAGTCAGCACATTTGTCACAAGATTAGGACAACGTATTCTCAAACAAGTCTACAGTTAACCTGGAAGTGAGAACATTTGGATCATGTCTTTATATTTTACATCAGCAGGACCTCGTAAATATCACAGCAAACCATCAAACAAATATGTCTTCAAGTATATATATAGTAAGTAAGCCTACAGTATTCTCAATAACGATCTAACAAATTTAAGATGGGCTTGTTTAGCTGGGCAAAAAATGACTTTTGTCTTATGAATGGCAACAAGTGGATATACCAGTGAACTGAAATTTCTGCCTTCTAATGAACAGCATTTAATTGTTCAACCTGCCTGGCTCACATTCAGTGATGGATGTATCTGAACGCCACTTAACAATTAAAAGGGTTCCGAAACCAGTTTTCATGCGCCTATTACATAAATACAAACACACGCGCACAGATTTTCTTGGCGCAATGGTTAGGATTGTTTTTCTGTATTTCACAGGTAATATGGCTTCATCATGGCGCAAATTTGAACCAAAGCAGATTGCAGCCGAGTATAAAGCAGTTGGAATGAGAATCAAGGCCTGCGAATTCATGGCCATAGTCCTCAGTTGGAAATGGCTGGGGTGCTCAGCAAAAAGAGTCATTCCTCTACAAAAGAAAATAGAGTATCAACATCCGCTCTGGATGCTTCCAAATTTCACAGGGGCAATTTCATTAAGTGCCTGTCGCTGCCAGGGCTCATTCACAACTCTGTCGGACATCCCCTAACAGACTCGTCAGAGAACAAAAAGAAAAGCTGTACCTGCCAACAATGTTTTGGATGTTTTTGCTCAGCGTGTCAGGGTCAAATGAGACTTAATCATGTTACTTTACCAAAAATACATCCCCCTATTTAAAGTTCTCTAATCTTACAAGACACGAGTCATTGTTCGTCTTTATTTTGACTTTGACAAGTGCTGCAGGAGCAGCATGCATTGAAGCAAGGCATTTTCGATGTCAAATATATGTAATTGTAAGAATATGACCTTGCTCTATTTGAAGACCTTGCTAACTGTTTATATTTTAATTCAGGAACAAGAAAAACGAAAAACAGTGATAGAACAAACAAACATAATAGGGGAATGCGTGGCTGTTCTATATTTACTGTCATTATGATATGTGTGATACATAGTCTTGAGTGTTAAGTGTTGTAAATGGCCTTTCACAGTCTTTCTATATTCACAGTTTTAATAACTTGTCCAAAAAAACACAAGCAGTCACAGAGCTCTATATATATTTCTCACAACTGCATATAACACTAGAATGAATACTTATACTGGAGAATCAGTGTCATGCATTGCCTAGAAACTAACTTTGTCACTCTTCATACAAAAAAAAAAAATCATTTCACAGTTCTTGATTGTTTAGCTTTTATTGTGACCATGAGTTCTCATCTCATCTCAATGAAGGGGGATGATTGATGGGGGATGAAATTTTGACAAACACACGCAGCATGAAACACATTGGAATACAATTTACTGGATCAAATCTTGTTTGAAATTGGAAAGAAGATAAACATATGAGGAAAAACCAAGGATACCACACCTCCTCGTTTGAAATTGGAAAGAAGATGAACATATGAAGGAAAAACAAAGGATACTACAGCTCCTTACCGTGTGATTGCGTTACATTTCTCAGTTACCAGTTATCCCACCGAGACTTAGGAGGTGAACGCTTCTAAAATGAGGTGTCATTGCGAATTACATGACCAGCTGAGACCCAGCACCATTCCATCGACTAGGTTCATTCATCCAGGTGGCATCCAAGGTAATCGCTCACGATCTGGCGCACAGTTAAGTGACAGAAATTGGTGCTGATACGGTGCTTGTGTCAAAGGTGGAGGTATGTGTATGTGGAGTGGCGTGGGGTGAGGTCGGGTGGCTTTGAAATAAAAGGCACATCCATTTTCACTATTAGCTTCATCAAATTCCTGATACAGTCAAATTGTGGCACAATAAGAGTCAAAGGTATGTGAAGAAATTTATATTTGCTGGTGGTGTCTTTAAACATTTTTCAATCATAAGCAAATGAGGGTGACATTTCTTTCACTTGCACTGTGATCCGCCATTGTTTTGTTGAGGTTCTCTTATCTGCGTGCATACTAACCACCTCCCCTCTTCTATTTAATGCAAAAATTGGAATATAGGGTTTCCATTTTTATTTTTTTTCCATCCTTTATAAAGGTATCAACAGTAAGCAGGGCTGGGCATTCAACTGGATGCATTATGGCGTATGACAGAATGAACTTATGACAAAGCATAAAGAATCAGAAAATGTTTCGCAACTCATGCATCGAGAAACAACGAGTAGCTAACCGGTCCAGTCGTCGTTACTTCATAACAATGACATCTTTGTGAGAAATGAATTAGAAATTTGTCCCGAAAACAACATTGACCTTGTTATGATTTTGAGGACATGAAGGATGTGGAGGCTAGGGGTCAGTCAATGCCACAGGGGACGACGACAGATGAAAACCTTTTATCCCCAGTGTCACCTGAATGTATGTGCTCACTCAGTCTAATGCAGGATCATCTTCCCACCCCCTGCCATTCTCCAACACATCCTGATTTCATCAGCCGTTGTAATCAATCTGCCTCCCTGGGAGCATGAGGAGTTTATGCATATGTACAGAACGTCAGACATTATGCACACTATATGTGCATTCAAAATCTGTCTCAGATATATTATGACGTGATAAAACAAAACTATTTCCTTTATCGTCTTTGAACGTTCATGCATCACAAGCGATAATTCTAGAATAGTTTAACAACATTGCAAACTCATTTTACAACACTACACTTAACAATAAATGAATAATCTCGATTACTTCCACCAACAACCCAGGTTAAACTTGGCTTCTCTCTGACATAGAAAGACATCACTCTACCAGTCGACACAGAGAGCATAAATATATGCAGTTTTCAAAAGGTCCACTCAGAATGGATTGCATAGGAGGAAAATAACTATGGTAGGTAAATTTCCGACAAGCAAACCATGAATAGCTTCAATACATATCCCAGAAAAGTGATTACACCCTTTACTTTTGTTGGACTTGAATGCAATGCACTGTACTGTAAATTCTGTCACCTTTCATACAATTAACTCATCACAAATCCATTCGTGTCTAAATTAGTGGTGACAAAAATGAGTTTTCTCCAAGCTGGAAATATCCAAAATAGGCAAGATTAACCATTTTTTATGTTGGAGGCAAAGACATTGGATGTGGTTAGATCTACTTGTGAGGCCGGTTGGATGTGCTGACAGATTCTCTGGGATGGCTTAGGGTCTCATGTGCCTGTATATGTTCTCTAGGTACTGGCTTTATTGTGTGAGTGAAAAAGGATTCCATTCAATCATTTCAAAGGCCTCACTCTGCCCCTAGAGGCAATCATAGAATATCAACCTTTGCTTTCATTTGTAGGGAGCTTTCCACAGGGATTGGCATTCCTTATTATGTACACTATACACATCACAACTCTATTTGGGGCTAGAGGACATTAATGAAGAGGAACAGCCAACCTCTTACATTAATTCTCTTATGTGATGCAAATCAAGCTGGAAGCCCCCCTACCTAAATGCCTATCACTGCCAGTCCTCAGGGGGTCTGATGCCTCCCACTCTCCAGCATGTCAGCATCCGACAAAGATATATGTATTTGCTCTCACTCTTTCGGAATATATATAGTCTTAAGAGCCTTCTATTCACATCTAGTATTTCCTATTTAATTACAATCTTTCAAGGTAGCATGTCTGTCAAAAATGTCCATACTGGAGAGTTAATAAGCATCTGATTGAAAATTAAAAGCGGGTGTTTTGGATTTCGGATGTCTTGTAGCAAACAGTTAGCTTTTTGTCACAGCATGCTTCCTTGGAAAGAAAAATGTGCCATGACAATATGACAGACAAGGCCAATTAGCTTCTTCTCACATGTGATAGACTGAAAATATTTACGTCTTTATGAAATAGAGGGTTTTTATTTGCAGCTAAATTTCTAAAAAATACTTTTGGATTCACACGTACACGTACGTGTATGTAGCATCAAATGTTGGACTTAAAGGTGAGTCATGCAAAAGGTTTATACCCGTTGTATAAAGTGCCTGCACTGAATAGCTAATTGTATTCAGTGGAATCTGTGAGGTGCACACAGGTTTTTATAAGGTCAAGAACAAAAAGACCATATTAGTCAGTCAGGTGCTGGTTTTTACATTTTGGTCCCCACCGTGAGAGAACTGATGTCGGCATGTTAAAAAAGTTGCAAGTGTTGTTTTGGTGAGTGAATTATTCACTGCTGTTGATGGCGCAAGTACACTGTTCTTTACTAATAAATGAATGGCAGTGATGTGTCATGAAATTTTGCCTCGACTTGAACAAAAACCCTGATTTATGATATAAAGTTTCCACATTCTATTCTTAGAACTTTGTCCATCCTCACAGTATAGAGCGCTCCGTCACTTGGTGATGCTCCTCGGTTTAATGCTGAGATGGAACCTCTGCTTAAGAAACCTGGCCATGAGTGTATTGTGCTAAATAAATTACCAATCCAACAGAGGAGAAATACAGAATATTATCACATAGCACTACTTTGTAACACATCAGCCAGCAATAGAGCAGTCTGTGAATGAATAAATAAAATAAAAAAGTGCAATGCACACATTTGTAAAACTAACCTGCATTAGGTTATGAACCCCCCCAAAAAATAATGATCCAACAACAGGACTACTGTGCAACCGGAAATCATGAAGAAGGAAAAATGTTGTCCCTCTTTTCCAAGGTGTAGAAATAAAAGTTTCTAGTTCCCAAATCACACAGACATTTCTTAGTTTCATAATCTGACATCAGAAAGTGTTCTATAAACACCATTAAACCAACACACTCTTAAATCTACATAAAGTAGCATACAGGAGAAAATGAGATTTATTTTCCACTTCACGTCACACATCGCACTCAGACGGTTATCTTCAGGGATATACTGAATTGACCTATTTCAATGGCCGAAGGTGAATACCAACTGAGCGATCTTTGATTTCTAGATAAACGAGATAAATCATATTTTCTTCTCACGTCACAGACATGATCAGTCGTGATTGGTTTATCAATATATCGATATCGATATGGACTACGCTGATATACTAGTATCAGTAATAAAGAAACGTGCATGTACAATACTGAAGAGTAGAAATGATACATTCATGTCGTGACTGAGCGCTTTCGTTCATATTAGGGTAAAAACTGCTTGATTATGGGTAAAAACCATAATCACAAGAATTTTGTTCAATATTGAAATGACAATTAATTACACTATTAACACTAAAACACTTACCTGTTAACAGTTTTGGGAAAGTTCATTTTCTACACAAACTAGTTCAAAGTTTAGTTCACAAATGTTAACTTGTTCAGTTCATAGTTGATCATTTAAATGTTATTTTCATACTCCCAAATAGTTCAAAAGTAATCTAAAAAATCTGTTCGAACGTACTCTGAAGCATATTTTACTTGGATGGGGAACTATATTGATAAGGTGTGGCACATGCAGTCTTGCAATCTTGTAAGAATACATGTAGGCGTACAAGCACAGTGCATACAATATTTCTGAACTCCTCATAAAAACAACCGATGATTGGACCAATTGCAGTCAAGTCAAGGCAGTAATGACAGACGATGCTGCTAAGGGTTTCTGTTATGCATAAAATCTGCTGAAAACATGTTTTGCACACGCACTTACCCTGATTATAAAAGGACTCCATAATGGCTGATGCCAGTCTTGCCTGTGTCTGGGCAAACATTGTTTGTTTCTTCCACCACAGCACCAATGTTACTGGCAAACTGAAAGAAATATAAAGTCAGTTGCTGTTGCCATAGCACACACTGATACAGTCAGTAAATACACTAAGTTCAGGGTCAGAAATTCTACAGAGACTGTATGAACAAAAGGGACGGGTTTGTGCCTTCACAGAGAATAGCCCCTTATAAATCAGGTCACTGATGCCTTTTGAAGAAGCCACAAAAGATTTAAGCAAAGCAATAGGGAACAATTTCCAAATCATACCATTGGTAAGTCTTTTTTTCAATGTAATGCAGGGCAGAAGGAGGACACGAAGAGTCCTAGCTCGCAGAGCAATGGATGTGGCCCTTTCCTAACATTGACCACACCCATTTATTTGCAGTCAGAAAGCCCAAGAAGAAACCTTGAGAAGGGAACAAAGAACGAGAGATCCCATACCAGAAGGACCGAGTTGCAATGAATGCAGAAAGGGCAACATTTATCAAAATAAAATTGCACGAGCAGGATAAGCGGAAGAAGATGGATGGAATACGCTGAACTGCAGTGGCAGTTTCCGACATTTTCAAGAGTATATGAGAAATGTGTGGTGTGAAAAAAAAATAAAAAATTGCGAAAAGAAGACTTTGAATATTTCTTGCTTGTTTGTTCAAACTATCCTTTGGCAACAGCACTCCGTGTCATTATTGCATCCCTATAGGAAAGAAAACGACCAGATGAGCTCCCTAATCAGAACATGGATTCCCTGGCTCAATCATCCCTGTCAGAGGGAATAATTATGCTACCATCATCTTAATTAAAACTTAGCCTGATAATTAAAAGTCTTTGTTTACCTTGCAGGGGCAGCATTGATATGCGTGTCATCAAACACTATTCCTGGCATTCAATGCCCTTGCTTCAATTTGCTTCTGCTACAGGCTGAGAGGCTGTCATTCCCTTTTCCTTTTAGGTATGCTCTTTTCCTGTCAGAAAGGCACAATAGGCTTGAGGGAAACCTCAGACGACACCCAATTATCCAATGTTTGCTGATTGTACCAAAATGACTCTTGATGGACAGCTTTGATGTGTGAAGACCTTGCCAGGAGGTGAGCTCATGGCAAAAGAGGAGTGCAGACCAAAGGAAGCAGGAAACAAGGGTCATGGATGATGAAATGTGAAGGACAGAATAAGCAAGGCCAGAGCAGCAGTGAGATCTTTATCATTCAGTGCAGTAGAATTTTAATTCAAATGTGATACGTATAAACCCAATTGCAACAATCAGAAACAGGACTTTAGAAGCAGATGAGTGGTCAATTAATTGAAAGGAGCTGCATCATGCTATTTTAAGCTCTCCACAGATGATCATAGGATATTACCTTTAGCATGGTGATGTCATTTCCAATGAAATCGGAGTTATTTTGGTGGCTAGTTTTCAAACCTGGAAGTAAGACACCTGATTCACTAAAAACTCCACTCCCCTGTATACTCCACCCATTCATCAGTAGACTTGTGGTGCATTCAATGACTGCTCACAAGTAGGACATCTTGCAATTACATAGAAAAAAAAATCATCTATACCTCAAGCAGCAATGAGAGGTTACGTTGAATTGATGTGATGCATCAAAATCAGAACAGAACATATCAACTGAACTTGCAGGAACAGCTGCTATGAGAAACTCGGCATGTGTTTAGTCTGCAGAAGCGATACGGGGATGGCTCCTAACTTTGTGACGTCACAACGGGAGGACCTGATTGTTTCATGGATCGGGCGGGGCTGCTGCTTAGAGAGGAGGAATGAGCAGGGATGATCCAAGATAAGTGAATGGAGAAAAATGACACTTTGGAGAGGGTCGGGGTGCTGAATGAGTATTTCAACATGACTGAAAGCTAAAAAACTGAAAGAAAGAAAAAGTTGCTTCAGTATGATTGCAAAAAGTGATAGTTGGTCACCACCTTAACAGCAGTCTGCTGGCAACACTCACAGTGACTGGGGAGGACTTAAAGCCTCCATGCAGACTTAGGATATTAAGTGTTGTAACGGATCAAAGCTTGGACAAACTTGGCAACAGCACTTAAAGGGCAAAACAAATCTAGTAGTTTGTTCTGGGGGGTTTTAGACCCGTGAGAAAATGTGAGTTCTGTTATACAACAAGGCCGTGGGTGCCTCCGAGGGACCAATTTCTGCCTTTACTCCAGTCCAGGGCTTTTGAGTTCAATTGAGGAGGATCGGGAGACAGAATTACAGGATATGTGATTCAAGTAATTGGTGTGAATGTTAACACTCGGGCAAATGTCATTGTTTGGTGTCTGCCAGATACTCCCAACCTGACTTACCTTTAAGTCCTAGATGGTTATTCACTTGACACAACTATACCGTCGAGACATTCCCGGTCTCTCTTGAGGCAAAGAATTACAGAACTATAACAAAAAATACTCTTGAGATTTTAACCAGCTCAAATTATTTGTTGATTTTCTGCCCTTGTTCCAAATTGCACATTTTGTACGGGGCGAAAATAAAGAGGAGCTCACTTTTGAGAACCAACATGCAGTACATTGCAGTGTTGCCACCTTAGCAACATTTCTGCTTTTTCAGCTATTGAGTAATTTTCAAGAAAGAGACTAGCCAACAGTGATGAGCAGCGTGTGATTCAAAAATGTTACAAGAGCACCATAATCTTCAAATTAAGAATTCTATTTCAAAACTCTGCTCATTATCAGCCACATACTGCAAAACTAAAAGGATAGCGCATCATAATGCAGTAAGTATGGTGACCTCCATACTATGAGAGTAATAAAAGCCTTTACAAAAGCCGGTAGAGCAGCCCATTTGCTTTGTTATATTTGAAGGACCACAAAAGCAGCAGGTGTAGATGATGATATAAAAGGCCCATGGGCTTCAGACTTTAGACGATGCAAAGTATGCTCACACCCTTAAAAATACCGATTTGACCAAAACTGTATGCCATGGTGTTGATCAAGAAATTAAGTCCCAAACTAACAATTTAGATGTGGCATTGTCAAGTTTCCTTAGCAAAGCCTTACCAAGGCCAGAGCACATTTGATGATTGAAAGCTACCCCCAGTTCTTCACTCCTTGCCATCTGCTTCCCCCTCCTGTCACAGTACCAAACCGGCGGGGTGGAAAATTGTGTCTTGTCATTTCATTCATTTAAGGAGAATGTTAAAAGTTTCCCCCTTCGGTCTGCTCAACTTCAATGCTCAGTTAAAAAAAATAATAATAATCAGCAAGCTGTCTGTATTATTATTAGTATTAGTATTATTAATATTATTATTACCACTACTAGTAGTAGTAGTAGTATCTTCACTCTATGCAAATTATTGTCTTTATTCAACCAGGATAAAGCTTCATTGACATTAAAAAATCTATTTTGCAATAGTGTCCTGGCCAAGACAGGCTGTAACAGAAATGACAGAGGATAATGCAAAGTCAAATTCATTTGAGGGATAAAATGAATAAACAAGTAAAATAAAACAAACTTGTCAGCAGGGAGAAGACACTGCAGCTAACAAAAAGTGATCATCTCTCTGATTATCTACAGACTGATGTTTCTGCCTCCAAAGCTTTAAAGTGTTTAAAAGGACCCGCTCTTGATGTTTAAGATCTGTTTGCACAGTGTTCCAGGTCGAAGGTGCAGCAAATTTAAAAGCCTTCTTTCCCCGTTACATTTTGACCTTGGAAAAAGACAACAAAAGCAGTTCATTAGACCGTGAACTGTAACCACTAGCAGCTTTGACACAAATAAAACCAGATAAAAGGGAAGCAAACCTAAAGTACATTTGTAAATTAAAACATGGAAGTGTTTTTTTTTCTTTGTAATGACAGATCAGACCATCCAACACGAGACTATAATAAACAATGGTGAGTAAGAGGTTTGAAATTTATCAGAAACTAAATCAAAAACGCTCAATCAGTCTTTTTTTTTTACCCTCAAAGGACAGGATGTGAGGTATGAAAGAGAGACAGTCATCTGTTAGGATTCCCAAGCAATTTGTACCCAGACACGTATTCATTCTATGTGTGCGCATCGATATTTTCGATCAAAAAGAAAAATATCCCAATTCTCAGTCACATTTGACATTCACTTCAAGTACTTCAGTGGAGTTTATGGAAGCAATGGAAATGACTTTAGATCCTGGGGCTGTTTGTTCAAAACGCTTCATTGAGTCATGAGATCAGAGACAGGAAAACACAGGTGAGGAAAGTTAATCAATGTAAAACCTAAGAGAGACATCCCTGACTGCCAATCAACCACTTTTGTCCCTTGTACCCTCATTAAACAGAATGGATATTCGTCAGATATTCGCTTCCTACCTGATTTCCAACCACAGAGGTCAATTTATATGCACACTCATAAAAGGGACACATTTATAATGGAAAGACATATATATATAAACGCAAAAGGTCATTCATAAAGGCATCAATGAAAAGAGGGATAAGGTGGGCTAGGGAGTCCGTGAAGAAGGGTTACTCTTATTATTAACCTTTCTGAAATGGCTTGTGAGTTGAGTCTTTATTGATGACCCAGGTTATGAAGCCCCAATCATTTCTCTCAGAGGCTGAAATGAAAGGTTAAACTATTCACATTAATTAAGATACAAGGTTTCTTATCGGCAGACTTAAGCCTCAGCTGAACCGAGATAGTGGTCATTAGATGTTGCTGCAACTTATCAGCAAACTGTTCTGTGAGTTATGAAAGGCCAGCGTAATAGAAAGTCTCGGACTGCAACAACAACTAAATAAAGAATACAAAATTCTCATGTTTTATAATCCTGCTTCAACACAAAACACTTAGCCATATTCATGAACTGTTCCAGTCGTAATTGCAGACATTACAGTGTGTTTTTCTTTGTGACTAAACATTTATTAATTATGGTGAAGACTCACCTTTCTGGAGTCAAGTTCCCTGGTGTGTGCCTGGCTGTGTGTCTCAGCGTGAACCCTGTCAGGTCACCAATTTGGTCAACTGCTTTTAAATGGCCCTAACAGGAGTCCAACAGCTGCTGCAGCACTGGTTTAAGTTTTGGTTAGAAAAAATACCAATGTCTGTTATTAAAAAAAAAAATAGATTGTTTTTGTCCCACAAAATGATTGAAAGTGACACAGGCAATTATGCTATGTGGCTGACAATATTCTTATTAGAGTCGTTGATGTATTGGGCCTATATTGGGTCTTAGAACTCACTTTTAAAAGGGATCCTCCTCCTCCACTTGTTCCAAACACACTTGGAGTTTTTGCAGGGGAACATAATCAGATGATAAAACACTGATTTAACTCAAAGGGTTCTGCCCATGAAGGCAATCTCGGTGGACATATGCTAAATCAAACACGTTTGTTTTTTAATAAAACGCTGCTCTACTGATCAATTTTACTTCCTTCTCTGAAGTGACATCTGGTTTCCTAGGCAACACATCATCACAAATAATGGACTGTACATACAAGATGTTTGCCATGGCAACTACTTCTCATCAAATGAGTCTGGTATTGCCATGGTCACCGCTTGTTACTGGTTTCCTGCTGTCAGACCAGAAATGAGACACAACAAAAGTCAAGAATTCTCAAAAAGCTGTCATTTTCTCAAGTCAGTTTGTGCTTCCTCAAATTTGTCAGTTTTGTCTGAACTGAATCTTTTTGACTGTTTGACTGAGATTAGGATAGTGAGCCCTTGTTTTTCACAGGACACAGCTTTGGATAAAACACCCTCTTTACATTTCCACATTACATTCAGCAAATTTGTCTATCTAGCTACGTATTTTTCCTGAAAACATTTTGTTTGAATATTGAACCTCCATACAATAGATGACTATCATATCTGGATGTTTAATTATTAAAAGTTGTTTCTCCATGTTGTATATATACAAAAACACTCAAATGTGACTTGTGAGGAACATTTGCAAGTCACCATGATTATTTACTTCCAAAGATACACCTTCCATTGTCTCGGTTCCAAAGTAATGCTGCTTTAATGAAGTAGGTTTTTTTTTCCGTTTTTTTCTCGTTTGCACCAGATATTTGCGACAGAGACAGATTCACTTCTATGGCTTCTGCCTGTAGAGTTATTACCTCTGCATCCACACAAGCTGATTACATCTGTTCAACTCAATGCTCTCTCACACATTGGTGCTTCCCTGCACTATACCATGTTTCATTCCACAAAAGACCCAGTTTTCTTAGTTTAAGAAAAAAAAGAAATCATCTTATTACTGTGGGGGAAAATAGATACATTTCATTTGTTTATCAAATCAGTTATTTCTCAGTACATGACCATCATAAAGCTTCTGGCAGCTCAGGTCTCAGATCTCACTGTGGATGAACGATCGGACATTAAGACTCACCTTGGTCCTTTTGAACCCTGTGATTGGATTACGGGCAATGTGGGCACTCATCGAGCTTAGTAATCATTTAGAGGCTAAAATGCACTTAAAATGTCAGCAGGAAGCTGTCATCGGATTTAAATTTGCATGAATTGATCATTGTCACGAGCCTCTGGGTCATCTCGTGGTTGCTGAGGTTATTATGATAAAAAAAAAGTAATCTAGTATACTAAAGACATGGATTGGGAGAGCATTCTATCTCAGTTATGAAAATAAACTGATTTCTGATCAAATAATGAATAACATACGAACTTGAAAAGTTTTGATCCTAAAATAATGTGGCTTTTGCAGAGATTGTCTTTGAGGTAACGTAAATAACCACCAAATCTATGACAGGCACAATTGTCTTTCACAATGTTCCTCTTCACTGACATCATGTGCTCTGTGTGAGGGAACTCGTAAGCGTTTTGACCAATCATTGGTTCAATTGCTTTCTACAATGTCTCACTTCTAAAAGAATCATTTAGGTGTGACTTCACTCCAGATGAGATTGCCTTTGGGCTTCTTACCTAATGGACAGAGGTGTCAAATCCAAGTCCAGAAAGTAGTGACAGTGCCACCGCTCTAGTCACAGGTAAACAAGTTTTTACTTTCTGTAGCTGGATTACACACTTTGACTTTTATAAGTGACCATAAACATTGTTGATTGGAAGTTGGAACACACCAAATTGTTCTTGCATTTCTCCCCATTTTCCTGACTCATTATGGTCTTTTGTCTGTTGCATTTTAGCGGTGTTACTGGTTTTACTATTAGTTGCTAGTTCCATTTTCTCTTCCAGTGCTATAAAATAAACAGTAAAACACAAATATCAAGATACATGGGTACATAAGTCCCCATGTACAATTTTTAGTACATGGGGACATTATTGTCCCCATGTACTAAAAATTGCAGTTATATATTTGAAGTTACTGTTGCTGCCATT
The DNA here is from genome assembly GCF_054491065.1 of Syngnathus leptorhynchus. NCBI lineage: Eukaryota > Metazoa > Chordata > Actinopteri > Syngnathiformes > Syngnathidae > Syngnathus > Syngnathus leptorhynchus. Next base: position 7,026,540 of record NC_141202.1, read on the forward strand.
TGTGACCGTTTCCAACAGCGGCGGCTGTGTTCTTGGTTCTTAATGCTTGTCGAGACCATCGCAATCCGAGAGCATAGTGAACAGTTTTGTTAAAAAAAAAAAAACACAATTATTTGTATCCGTTGTTTGTGTTTGCAGTGATCTCCCTGTGCAACTGGTGCAAATCTCTCCTCAAATGCAAACCTCTCTCTGTAATCACTTCTGTCAACTCAAGGTGTCTGGCTGGCAACAAGACATGAACAATATTTTTATGAGGACGTGACCTTTGTGGCGGCGACCACCTCTACCAGTGCCACCGACATCTCAGTCAATTTTGCTCAACATCCGCTCACTGACAAGCAATGGACATGTTCTCCAGGACCTCATCATTGACTGTAAACTAGTTTAATTAAGACATAAGAGCCCTCCTCTTTGTAGCTGATTTAAGCCTCCCACTAGTGGAATATCTTAACTTAGTTGTATACCAGTTGTATAATGACAATAAAGGCATTTTCCTTATTATTTTAATGATATTTCCAGTATCTTTAGGGCGAATATATATTTTCTAGTATTTCTCACAGTGTGTTGCACCCCCTTGGATGAACTTCCTACAGCAGTGAAAGTTTGTTAATGTGACTTTCCTTGTGGAATATTCAAATGAACAATTTCAGAGCACAGTGTGCAAACTCCATCATGAAACAAAAGGTCTATGGGTCAATCTGGTCAGTGTGTGTCCTGGTGTTAGCCTTGACTCAGAGGGGAGCTCAGATTTGGAGAACAAACGCCCCAGGTTAGATTGTTTGTGCCTGGATCCACCCCCACTTCCTCTTCTTCCTAGGCTACTTGGTCTCAAAGGAGAGGTCAGGTCATGGTCAGGGTCATTCTCCCTTTTTTTGCTTGCCCAGAGCATTATAAAAGAGTAAACCCATCAAAGTGTAGATTAACTACTTTATAGTGCGTGTGGATTCCATCCTGGGCTGGCCTTGCCTCAGTCATGAATACACATTAGTATTGGAGCTTGTTGGAAAGGTCGGAAGTTCAAAGCGATAATCATGTTTCTGGGTTTGAAGTCTCACTAGCTCTGTTTGACATTGGCTGTGATGTTGCCCCTCGTGGAGCAAGCGGGGCTGCCACGCTCACCCCCACGCTCTTAGCACACTTCAATCTTTGGAGATGGCCCTGAGGGTGCCTTTACAGGCCTGTAGGTTGCTGACATGCCCTAACGATCTCACAGCAACCTTCTTCCAGCATCATATCAGGCATTTTCATACTTGAGCAGCCATGCAAAGCCAAATTTCCTTCTTCCCATGTGGCTTTCAGAGGTCTGGCTATGTTATTATTGCTTTTGTTTTACATTAATCATTTTGTCTACAGCAAATATCTACTAAATATTCTTCACAAAACTTTTTAGACTTCAATATGACTTGTTTTGAAAGTACAGCTAAAGATGAATGAAGATGAGGGAAACAAGATCCTCATTCAAGCCTGTTTGAGAAAATCCTGATGGATGATGTTTTCCAGCTTTATTTTTTCATAACTTTGGTGATGAACGTTTGACGAGATATCACACTTGTATTCGTAACACGCTGACAAGAGGTGAGAATATGGTTCGTTTGTGAGAACTCTGGGATACATATTGTAACCGGGTCAAGCAAGTGGCAAAGTCTGGTGTAGCCCATACAGATTGTTACAGAGACATCTGATTAATGTTCCTGCTGGGCTGAGGTAAAAACTTGGGATTGAAAAAAAAACTTCTCCTTGCACCACTGCACTGAGTGTCGAGTTAGTGCAGCTTTAGGCAAACTGCAACAACCTCTTGTGTTCAGACGCATTTCCTTCCTTACTATCATCATTCTTTCTTTCTTCAGTAGCTTTTGGCAAGATAAGAACCAAATTAATAGCAATAGTGCTAATGAAACTAATAAAGTGAGTGCATTTGGTTTGAAGGTGGACTAAAGCAAATTCATTTGAAAGGGCTTAGATTCTCTTATGTTTTTATTGGTTGCTTGGATAGAAAAAGTAAAAAGTGCTGATGACTTTTTAATGTTTCTAGAATTGCTGGCATGCGAAGGTTTTTACTGTGAATGCATCATTATCTTGGCAAGCAGTTAACGGGTTTTATGGGAAAACATCACGTGAGTAAACTGCAAAACAACTTGTCGAACTTCCCGTGTGCATGTGCATAGTGATAACTACAGGTAGATGATATGACAGCTTTAACCCAAACATGGTAAATGAGCATTTTCTTTCCAAGGAGCGGAGAGGGAGAGCACGCAGACAGCCGCTAACTATATTCTTTTAGTTATATGTCAAACTTGAAAAGTACCAGCCCCCAATTATTGACTCGTACATTTAATTTATTACACAACTCCAGGTGATCACTCATTAAAAAAAAAAAAAAAAAAAAAAAAAAAAAAGCTTGAAACATATTGTCAACGCAAACCGTAACGGCACCTGACCTTTCTACCGCCTTATGTGATGCCGTGCAAATGGTCTATAATTCAGCAGCATTCAGGGAAGTAAAAAAAAATAAATTTGGACTTGCTAGCAACTGTTGGCACAATATCGTATTTACTCGACAATATAATTGATGTGGATGTTGGCAACATTTTAATCGACAGTAGTGAAACTAAAACTGTACTGCTAATAACAATAATAATAATAATGATGATGCTGTTAACAGCCTGGGAATGTTAACTTTACTTGCTTGTGAAGCCACAATATAGAGAATATCACAACATGCAAAACATTCGGACTGTCACTGATTATCACTCGATCAATTTCAACTCCTTTTAAACTCTGTTGCTGCTTAATCTTCATAGAGTAGTAAAATATTCCATCTGGATTTAAAAAAAAAAAAGTAACTGACATATCGAAACTCAATTTTTATGTATTCTCAATATGTACATATGCAATATCATATATCATCATCATGGATCATTTGGATCACTGTCAAATGTGTGAAAAAAAAAATAAATGCATCAGGCATGACCCAAAAGGGTTGACAGGCAGATAGGTAAGGAATGAGGATAGAGAGTTTTTGGAGGCAGCTCAGCTCACCTCTTTTCAATCTGAAGTGCTATTCCAACTTTTGTTTCCCAACAAATATGGATTTCCCTTTTTTGTCCAGCAAATACAGCAAGTAAAGACAAATGTTTGGAGGTGGGGGGGTGCATCACTCTGTATACCCTCCAAGCAGCACAAGCGATAGGATGTTTTATGCCATGGTATACCCGTAGCTCCCACAATGCAACGCTACCAGGAGGCGGTCTCTCAGAATTTCCTGGCTGGGGTATTCTGGCAGCTTCAGCATGTTGATACTGGAAATGGGAGAAATATCAACAAAACATGGTCAGAATGATGAAACCCGGGACAAAGTACTTTATATGCAGCTGGAGGACTGCTGGTGTCATATATCTTTAGATCAAAGACCTTCAAACAATTCAAAAATTAGAAAAGATTATTCATTTCAAAAATGTTTCCACCAACAATTATGACTTTTACATTTTTTTTGGGGGGGGGGGGGGGGGGGGGTAATTAGCTTTAAATTAAGTGTGTTTGGACTACATAGTCCAAAAATGACAGGACATAATTGGCATGGTTACCAAGTACTGGAGGTAGGCAGAAGGTTGGAGGTATATGGCACGGCAGCAATCGTGAACTTCTGTAAACCGCTGCCTCCCATCAAATAGGCAAAGCCACCATGAGGAACCCTGGAACTAATAGTGAAAGTGGGTCAAGGAGATGACTAAAAGAATCTAAATTCATTTTCTTTACAGAGAAGGGTCAATGGTGAAGACAAACCTTCCAGTGACAAACTGAAGCATCAGAACTCGTTCCTCCTGGGTGAGACCCTGCACCACTTCCCAAAACCACTGAATACCACAGTAGATAGTAAAGTTAGCTGGGCATTAACAGAAAATAGGAAACTAAAGTAAGATAAATTCAAGTTTTCCCATTAAAACATCCTCTACACTTTATTGCTCATACTGTACTCTTCAAAAGCTTGAACTAAAATGAAACATTTTACGTATATGTATTCAATGTTGTCCTGTTTGTTCTATTAAAAAAAAGAAAAGAAAATGCTACAACTACAAGTACTAATAATAATAATAATGTTGTTGTTTTTTTCTGAGGAATCAGTCCAAGCCGCAGCCCACCTGGATGACTGGCTCCTGAGGGTCGTAGCCACTGGTGTACTCAGTGTTTCTGTACCAATCCTGCACATCGATTTCTGGCATCCCTGACAGGAGGAGCTCCTGCACACAAGCGCAACCAACGTGCAGTGAGGGAAAATTTATTTTACACAGTGTGCCTTGTTCTACAGAAAGTATCATTGCCAATAATATGTCACATCCGTCTGCATATTTATGGAGCGATTCAACAATCATATGAGAGCAACGTGAATCATTATGAATGATGCGACTACGCTGTTCACACAGACGACAAAAACTTACAGCTATGTCTTTCGGTCTCACAGCCGCATCACATTACAGTGGGCTAGCAACGGGATGCTGAAAGGAAAACATAATTGCCCACTGCACCTGATAACTCAAGCTCCATGTTGAGCTTCATAGCAAAGGTTGCAAATACTTGCAAAGTGGTGCGAAGCATATCGAGCCGACCGCTGCCCATACCTCGGTCTCTTGAATTACATCACTAACATGTATCCTGAGCTATTGTCACCCACACGAGAAAAGCTGGACCGGGCAGAAGACTGACACTGTACGACCCCCATGATGCTACGTCTATGCACAGACTGGAACATGTTCAGAGAGGCTGCTATAAGAGAGGTGAATGAATTGGCATCATCTGCTCTTGGCTTTATCTAAGCGCATAGAAGATGCTGCCAACACCAGGACTGACCCCAATTAGAAACCCTGGCTGAATGCAGAGGTAAAATCTATTCGAAACCCAGAGTGATTTCATGCTTCAGGGCGTATGTTTGGAGAATCCAAGGTCATTTCACCATCAACAATCTACAAAATGTATCATATATTTCACTACCAGAGGTGCAGTGTGTGCAGAAGAACCAAGCACGCTTTGGAGGACTGAACAACTTATTCACCTGTTTTCATGTTCACAACACCGCCGACACGACCAAAATCAATGAGAAGCCCCTTAGAATTACTGAGGCTGATATGTGGAGGTTCTTTGACAGGCTTAATCCACATAAGGCTGTTGGTCCTGACAAGCTGCGTCCAAGGACAGCTTTGAGGGACAGCGCTCCAAAGCTGGCAGAGGCATTAACAGACATATTAAATATCTGAAGATGTAGGTCATTATTCTAGTCGCCAAAGAGTCCCAAGAGACTTTCGTCACACTGATAGTCACAAAGTGCTTGAAGAGATTTGCCATCATCAGAGACATCACAGTAGACCCTCACACAGCATAAAGCACTCCACTGAACCTCACCACTGCCCGGCATTCTGAGGGGAATTGACCACACCACGAATGCTTCCTCAGCTGGTTCTCAATGACCTCAATACTGAAGGGACGTGTGTGTGTGGTTGAAATCTGAAAAGGTGTGAAATATTACTTATCCTTCCTCCTGAAATGTGCCAAACACAGTACCATTTTGTCTCACTGAATTCCAACAGAGCCAATGTAATGAAGGGAACAATTGGTGGAGAACTGTTGTCCATATTAAATTTAAAAACAAGACACCATCTCTGTGAGTTCATGGTTGTGACCTTATGACCCAAAGGATACTGTGTATTAGTGTATGGATCAACAACCACGGATTTCATTTCGTGCTAATTGGAATTCAACAAATGCAGAATGTGACCTTGCATCATTTTGTTTCAGATTGTTGCAGAGTGCTGCAGGTAGCCCGGAATGATTTTCTGGTGCGCGAAACATAAAACAGGTTTCCCAGTCAATACTTTGAAGAGGAGAAATGACAGCGTGACCGAGGTGTGTCTAACAAACGCAGGGTGGAATAATACAATTGATCCATCTGTGAGTGGGAACATTAAATCT